>NW_006408669.1:4723044-4758291 GCF_000296735.1 Chrysochloris asiatica
TTTCTTCCAGAAGCTCTTTAACTATCTCCTCTGTGGGTTGTTGCATTTTTCTTGAGCATAACTTTCACACAAGGACAAAAAGAGATAGGACATCAAGAGTAGGTTGTATGACTGCTGGGGTGATGATTTTGGTCCTTGAAATACACCAGAGGTGTATTTCATGAGGAAAAGCCTTACAACGTTCCCCTGTTAACTACTGTAGGCTGCCACTATCTGCCAAATAGAATGCAGTGATTCTGATTTTGTCACTTGGCTTAAGTTAGTTGTCAACATCACTTAGACAAAATCTCAGCAGACCAAACAGTCCTGGCCTGCTATGGTGTGGCTTTCACCTAAGCTTGATCCTGAAAAGTGACTTACCTTTTAAAAACTGGTTGTTTCCCAAAGTATGATGCTTGTTGATTCAAACCCATGAGCCACTACTCAGACACACTATACAGGATCACTAAGAGGTAGCATATAAGAGCCAATGATACTGAAGAAGAAAGTCCAAGGTACATTGAAGGAATTGGCAAAGAACAAGGCATGAGGAATTGATGGAATAAAAATTGAAATCTTTCAAGAAACTGAGGTGGCACAGGAGGCACTCACTCATATCTTCCTAGAAATTTGGAAGACAGCTATCTGGCCAACTGATTGGAAGAGATCTGTATTTGTGCCCATTCCAAAGAGAGGTGACCCAACAGAATGCAAAAATCATTGGACAATCTCTTTGATATCCCATGTGAATAAAGTTTTATTAAAGATAATACAGAAATGGCTGCAAGTATACATTGACAGAGAATTTCCAGAGGTTCAAGCTGAATTCAGAAGAGGATGTGGAATGAGGGATATCATTGCTGATGTCTGATGGATCTTGGCTGAAAGCAGAGAATAGCAGAAAGATGTTTACCTATGCTTTATTGACTACGCAAAGGCTTTTGAGTGTGTGGATCATGACAAGCTATGGACAACACTTAATTGTGCTCATGAGGAATCTGTACCTGGACCAAGAGGCAGTTGTTCGAACAGAACATGGGAACACTGAATGGTTTAAAATTAAGAAAGGTGTGCGACAAGTTTGTATTCTTTCACCATACTTATTCAACCTGTGTGCTGAGCAAATAACATGAGAAGCTGGGTTCTATGAAGAAAACTGTGGCATCAGGATTGGAGGAAGATTCATTAACAACCTGCGATATGCAGATGATACAACTTTGCTTGTCGAAAGTGAAGAGGACTTAAAACATTTACTGCTGAAGATCAAAGACCACAGCTTCTGATATGGATTGCATCTCAATGTCAAGAAAACCAAAATCCTCACCACTGGACTAATAAACAACATTCTTATCAACGGAGAAAAGATTGAAGTTGTTAAGGACTTCATTCTTCTTGGATCAACTATCAACACTCATGGAAGCAGCAGTCAAGAAATCAAACAACATATTGCATTAGGCAAATCTGCTGCACAAGAGCTTTTTTAAGTGTTGAAGAGCAAAGATGTCAGCTTTGAGGACTAAGGTGCGCCTGACCAACCCATGGTATTTTCAATAACCTCATATGCATGTGAAAGCTGGACAGTGAATAAGGAAGACCATAGGAGAATTGATGCTTTTGAGTTACGGCGTTGGAGGAGAATTTTGACAGTGCCATGGGCTGCCAAAAGAACCAACAGATCTGTGTTGGAAGAAGTGCAGCCAGAGTGCTCCTTGGAGGCCAGGATAGCCAAACTTTGTCTCTCATACTTTAGACATATTGTCAGGAAGGACCAATTGCTGGAGAAGGATATCATGTTGATAAGGTGGAGGGTTAGCGAAAAGGACCCCCACCCAGTGAGATGGATTGGCAATGTGGCAGCATCAGTGGGCTCAAGCGAGGCAACAATTGTGAGATTGGTCCAGGACCGGGCAGTGTTTTGTTCTGTTGTGCATAGGGTCACTATGAGTTGGTACCAACTTGATGGCACCTAACAACAACAACAACAACAACAACAACAACATGTGTCAGAACAAGGAGCCCTGGGAACGTAATGGTTATGAGTCGGTCTGCTAACCTCAAGTTCAGCAGCTTGAAATACCAGTTTTCTATGCGAAAAAGATGAAACTTTCTGCTAGTGTAAAGATTTACAGCTTTGGAAACTTAATAACAGGGTCACTGTGAATCGGAACTGACTCCATGGCACATCACCACCACCAGGCACGTAACAACAGCTTAACAACAAAAGAGTCTTTTGAGTAAAAAGGGTCCTGAGTCCAAATAATTCTGGATGCTGAGGTTAAGCTGATTTTTTTGATGATTAATATGCTTACAGCTACATCTACTCCTCAGTTCCCCATCGACTATCCCAGGAGCCAACAGTTCTCATTTATGACAGTAGTAAGAAATCTATCCACCTAGTCTGTGTTGTAATGCTGTATGTCTGACAGTAACAAACATAGATAGTTATGGTTGTGTGAGGGCTGTTGTGATGGTTAAGGTGATGTGTCAGCTTGGTTGGGCCATCAGTCTTAGTGGTTTGACAGTTTTGTAGTGACATATTTGTCGGTTATGTAATGATGTAATTTGGCAGTTACATAAGGCTGAAGTTGTCCTCTATTTTATGACCTGATGTGGTCATCCCTATTTTCACATACTGCCAATTTTTAATTGAATAACCTGGTCTTTGGAATCTCACCATGTGGAAAAATGAGGACTGGGTATAGAGTAAATCTCTAAGTGTTTGCTGGGGGGGAGTTTGAAATATTTCTCAAACTTATTTGACCTAAGAACCCTTGGATTCATAATCAACACACATAGAAGCAGCAGTAAAATAATCAGAAAAAATGCTACATTTAGCAAGTCTGCTGCACAAGACCTCTTTAAAGTGTTGAAGAGCAGAGATGTCAGCTTGAGGACTAAGGCGTGCCTGACCCAAGCCATGGTGTTTTCATTAACCTCATATGCATGTGAAAGCTGGACAGTGAATGAGGAATTGATGCATTTGAGTTATGGTGTTGGAGAATAATATGGAAAGTCCATGGAGAGCCAGAGGAACAAATAAATATGTATGGAAGAAGTACAGCAAGAATGCTCCTTAGAAGCCAAGATGGCAATACTTTGTCTCTTGTTCTTTGAACATGTTATCAGGAGAAACCAGTCTCTGGAGAAGGACATCCTGTTTGGTAAAGGAGAGGGTCTGTGGAAAAGAGGAAGACCCCCCTCAAGAAGGATTGGCACAGTGGCAGCAACGATGGGTTCAAGCTTAGCGATGACTGTGAGAATGGTGCAGGATTGGGCAGTGTTTCCTTCTGCTGTGCATAGGGTTGCTGTGAGTTGGCACTGAGTCAATGACACCTAACAACAACAACAACAACAAAAGAACCATTTTTATGTAGGACGTTTTGCAGGACTCGCGTCTTGAAGACCAGGATCTGTGGACTATTGTTCTTGCGTATTTGCTCTATCAGCTGCAGTAAAATTTCTTTTTTACCTTGTTTTTGTTGTTGTTAGGCACCTTAAGTAGTTTCCAGCTCATAGCAACCTTATGCACAACACAACAAAACACTGCCCGATTGTGTGCCATCCTCACACATGTTTCAGTGCGTTGCTGTTGCCGCTGTACCAATCCATCTCGTTGGGTGTTTTGCCTTCATTACGTTCTCTTATCTTACTTCTGTTTACTTATTATGGCTGGTGGCTGGCTTCCTGTCACTGTCCTTGTCTGCCTTTGTCTCAACACTCCTAGTCAACAGGCAGCAAATCTTATTCATTCCTGTTCTCTAAAGACATATCAGAGTTCCTGGGTGGTTGGAATGGTTAATATGCTTGATGGTGAACCAAAATGTTGCACATTCAAGTTCACCCAAAGGTACCTTGAAAGGGAGTCCTGCAGACAGTCTTCTAAAACATCAGCCATTGAAAACTTTATGAAGCATGTTTCTATACATGGTGTCACTGTGAGTTAGAGTGAGTCTGTAGTTGGTTGGTAAGCATATATTAAACCCATGCCTTTTTATTTCCCAGTTCTTAGTATCAGTTGCTTGAAGTTTTGCAAAAATCAAAACCAGTTTTGCTTTTCTCCAAGCTGCCCACATGATCTTTAAAAATTTAGATTTGATGAGATCATGACCCTACTTAAATTCTGTACCTTCATTTAGCAGTGGAGTGTCATAATCATTTGTAAGCTGTGTGGGGGGAATATGTTATTCAAGTACGAAACTTCGTGATATTTACTTAAAAAAAATTACAGTGGACTCAAAGTTATCTCTAGTTCTGTAGTCTCAATCATTTGTATTCTTTTTTGTTTAATTGTTGTAAAAACATATATATCATTAACCAACAATAATTTTTATACGTGTAATTTAGTGACATCAAGGATCATGATATTGTGCAATCATCACCAATATCTATTGCAGACTCCCCTTTCTCGCTAGGACTTGATTGCTATACTGTTGTTTTAGGTACTGTGGACTTGGTTCCAGTTGATTTCAAGGCTGTGTTTAACAGAAGGAAACACTGTCTGGTCGTGCTCTAGTCTCAGGATTGTTGCTATGTTTACACTCATTGTTGTGACCACTATGTAAGTCTTTTTCAGTGTAGAGCTTCCTCTTATTTGCTGACCCTTTACCAAGCATGAGGTCCTTCTCCAAAGACTGGTGCTTACTAATGACATATCCAAATTATGTGAAATGGAGACTTTGCCTTCCATGCTTCTAAGAAGCATTCTGGCTGTTCTGCTTCCAAGACCAGTTTATTCATTCTTCTGGTAGTCCATGGTATATTCAGTATTGTTCACCAACACCATAATTCAACTGCATCAATCATTGTAACACATAAACTACCACATACAGGTGGTAGCAGACAGGGTTGCACTCTTTAGGAAATACTGCTGGTCAGCAAAACATAAACTGTTCACTGCATCTAGTACCCTGCCCTCCATAGATAGCTCCTGATGACAGCTGCAGACACACACATTCCTGTTGTTGTCCTACCTGCTATATTTTCCTGAGAAAATTATCCTTTTATATTCCATTTCCTCTGTCACTAATGATGTTTTAACACTGAGTCATTACTAACTCTTTTTCCTTTCGTTTGTTCCTCTGGAACATGACCATGGCTGGTCTTTTCTCCTCTGAGGGAACTTCTTTGTCTGTGTCCTTATACCTTTGACAGTCACTAGGGGGATGTTCACATACACCTAAGCTATTGCGCATGTTGGCCTCTAAGCCACAAACTGCTTGGGTCTCCTCAGAACATGGTACCTGACATCCTCACAGCAGGTAATCCACAAAAGATTAAGACAGAAGTGCCAATGTCTTTTATGATTTAGCCTGAGAATGTATACAGTCAGTCCTGCCACAATCTGTTTGTGAGACCTCTATTAAGAAAAGCAGAATTACCTTTTATCTTTGGAAGCAAAGAGTATTAAAAAAAAATGTGTGGAAATATTGAAAAACCATCATGTAGGTATATAGTGGGTCTTTTTTTAAAAAATGCTATTGTATATTGAGTGAGTGAAGGCTTACAGGACAGATCAACATTTTTATGTTCAACAAATCATTGTAATTATTACAATCCTCTCCATGCAACCTTAGTCAATAGTGTTTACCTCTATTATCCTCCCCTCTTTTTTTTTTTTTTTTGGTGTACACATACCCCATTGTAAATATATGTTTGTTTAAATGTCCGTAGGGCACATTTTGCAAGCCAGCCTCCTGTCCACAGGCATGGTACTTTTCTCAATCCATGAACTTAAAGTCCACTGCTCTTGTGTCTCTCTATGCCATCCCATAGTGGGTCTCAGTATATGCTTCCTGAAGGAACAATGAGCCTTTTTGAAAATTTAGGTTGGTGATAAGTGCCTCAGCTGTTTTCCTCTTTTGCTTCCACAAGTCCAAGTCCTTCCCCCACCTTTTAATTAACCTTTATTTCAGACTTCATCTCTTAGTTTCTTCAGCTTATTTATGCTCCAGAGGATGAATTATGTATAACCAGACCCAGACATTTTTTTGTGTGTGGCTGAGGAGCTTAAAATAGTAAAGAGCCAACTCTCACCAGCATTGTAAATTATGGGGTGGGGATTGTCATGGGAAATAGAACCTAGTTTAAAATTTTATCCTTCCTACAAGTTGACAAAATCATCTTTACCTTGTTATTAGAAAATTTTTCCAGGCTGGCGGTGAATTTTGGGATTCCATCATCACTGTTAGTTACAGAGAAAGAGGGTATGTTTTTTCTCCATTCATGGTTTTTCAGACAAAGCCATGGTTAGCCTTCTTCGCTAGGTCAAGCTTTCAGTGTTAAGCTTGTTTAAGATTCTGGGGAGCGAGTGTGTGGGCTGCCTTGAGTCATCATGGCCTACAGTGCTGAAAGTATACACTCTCCAAGATCCCTGGACTTCCCTGTTTGTTCAAGAGGATCACTTTAAGTTTGCTCACTTCTTCAGTTCCAGAAATATCATTTGCCTCTTGGTTTATTAGGAAGAAAGAAATTTCTTCTTTGCTAAAGCTCTTCTGAGTATTTTCATTCCACCAAGTGACTGTGTGAAGCACAGAGTCCATTTGGATAGTATTACTTCTCTCCACTTGTCAGAGTGAAGCTTGGGAATGGAGCTACAAAGGGGCCTGGTGGGGGTTAAGGGCACCATGTTGTAAAGAAAGGGGATGGTTATAAACATACAGTGTTGTCATTGGGGGCGGGGTACAGACATTGCCAGGGGTGACACAAAAAAGACTCTAGGGTCTCTGGCTGAGGCCACAGTGGCAGCAGCCGAGGGTGCTGATGTGTTACAAGGGGAGGGACTATCACATGTCACTCATCCTCACACCCTACCCCCCTCATCACCTGCCAATCAGGGTACAGGTGAGCCTCGCTGTCATCATTGCTTGGGAGGAGAGTTCCTTTGATCAATGGGAAAGGGGAGGAGCTTCAGGGAGTGGGCTGGGCTGCTCTGCCCACCAGGGGTTTGGCTGTAGACACCATGAGTTACCATGCTGGGTAACACCAACACTCGTGCCACCACTGCACACCATGCCCTTTCACTACACAGATTCTTTCTAGAATGTTTGGAGGAAAAGATTCTCCAACTGTCAAAAGGCAACCCCCACCTTTGTTCCAGACTCTCTCACGTGTCCCTACTAAAGGAACTTGCACACATCAGTGTCTTCCGTTTCTGCCCTTTGCCCATCTCTCCCTGTCTTCACATGCTTCTTGTTGTTGTTAGGTGCCATCCAGTCAATTCTGACCCTATTCTTCTCCAACAGCATAACTCAGATGCATCAATTCTTCTGTGGTCTGCTTTATTCATTGTCCAATAAGTATATGAAGTTATTCACAATACTGTGGTTTGGATCAGACTTACCTTAGTCCTCAAACTGATTTCTTTGCTCTTGAACACTTTAAAGAGGATTTGTGCCGCAGATTTGCCTAATACAATTTGACATTTGATATCTTGACTGCTGCACGGGCTAGTGCTCATTATTTAGGATGATACCTTCACTTCACCCTATTGTCTTCTTTTAACAGACACCTCCATTTCCTTGAACTTTTTATACTAAACCTCTCTAAGAGGTTTGAAGCCCTGCATTCATTTCCTTACAATGAGGTTCCTTTTCACCATCCTACACTTTCCTGTTCTGGTGTTGTAGGATAGGGACTGGAATTCGAACTACAAAATTGAGCAGTTCAAACCCACCAGCTGCTCCTCTGAAACCCTATACAAGGTGGTTCTGAGTCAGAACTGACTCGATGGCACTTAACAACAACAAACACTTTCCAATACCACCCCATCTTGAAACTGTTCTTTATACCCAGTACTGCTGACCTCACTGTCTTAAATGTGATGAGATGCCAACATCTCCTTGGCCCCTCAAATATGTTGACGCTGTCAGCTCCTCCTTCTCTTTATTGCCTGTGAGTTTCTCATCTTAGTGCTATCAGAGCCTCTTGACTTCTCAGATTTTTGAACATCTTTCTAACCTTTTTCTTGTATGGTCCTTTTTTTCCTGTCTGTGCAGTACCATAGCATAAACTCTTGACCTCCAGGTTGGTTTGAACCTCAAAGTTGGTGGTCACTCCTCAGAAACCCTACACAGGGTTGCTATGAGTCACAACTGACTCACTGGCACTTTACAACAACAACGATGTTCACAAAAGGTGTAGTGTTGTATGGTAAGCACTAGACTGTGAAAAACAAGGTCAGCAGTTCAAACCAACCAGCTGCTGCATGGAAACCCTATACAGGATCACCATGAGTCAGAAGTAACTTGATAGCACTGAACAACAACAGAGTCATTATAGGTTCATTGGCATAATTCTTGCCTTCCACATGGAGACCCTGATTCAGTTCCTGTTCAATGGTTCTCATGCACACCCACCACCCATCTGTCACTAGAGGTTGCGTGTTGTTGTGATGATGACCAGGTTTCTGCAGAGCTTCCACCCTAAGATGAGGAAGAAAGATCTGGAGTTCTACTTCCAAAAATTAGTCAATGAAAACCCTACGGCTCACAGTGATCTGATCCATAAGTGATGATGAGGATGGTACAGGACTGGGCAGTGTTTCATTCCATGGTGTGTGGCTGGGGTTGCCAGTAGTTGGGGGCCAACTGCACTGTAGCTAACAGCAACAATTTCTCTTCCTGGCTCCTGTAACAACAGTCCCTCCTCAGTTACTCTCAAATGTTAACGTTCAGTCTTGCTTTCTCTCTTTCTTACCGACCATTTCTTGGGTGGCTATGCCATCTAAGTTGTTTGTCAGCTTGTCGTACTGTGGTGGCTTATGTGTTGCAGTGATTCTGGAAGCTATGCCATGGGTATTTTAAATACCAGCAGGGTCACTTGTGGTAGAGAGATTTCAGATGAGCTTCCAGACAAAGACAGACTAGTAAGAAAGAGAGATGGACTATTTCCAAATATTTAGTCACTGAAATTATTATGAATAGCAGTGGAACACTGTTAGCACCAGATTATTGAATACTGAAACATGATGAAGAACACCAGAATGTTGTCAGACATTGTGCCAGAAAATGAGCCCCTCAGGTTGGAAGGCACTCAGAATGAGACTAGGGAAGAGCCGCCTCCTCAAAGTAGAGCTGACAGTGATCACACAAATGGAGTAAAGCCCTTGGGACCTTCATTTGCTGATGGGACATAACTCAAAATGAAGAGAAGAAGCTGTAAATATCCATTAATAATTGGAACATGGAATGTACAAAGTATTAATCTAAGAAAATTGGAAATTGACAAAATGAAATGGAACGCATAAACATTGATATCCTAGGCATTAGTGAACTGAAATGGACTGGTATTGGCCATTTTGTATCTGAAAAGCACATGCTTTACTATGCTGGGAATGACAAATTGAAGAGGAATGGCGTTGCATTCATCATCAAAAAGAACACATTATGAACTGTAGTAAAGTACAACGCTGTCCGTGATAGGATAATGTGTATGGCTACACCTACAAGGAAGACCAGTTAATACCACTATTACTCACATTCACCCACCAACAACTAAGGTCAGTGATGATGAAATTGAAGAATTCTATCAACCTGTTCAGTCTGAAATTGATGAAGCATGCAATCAAGATGTACTGATAATTACTGGTGATTGGAATGCAAAGGTTGGAAACAAACAGGAAGGATCAGTTGTTGGAAAATATGGCCTTGGTGGTAGAAATGATGCTGGAGATTGTATGATAGAATTTTGCAAGACCGATGATTTGTTCATTACAAAAACCTTGTTTAAATAACATGAAACACAACTATACACATGGACCTCACCAGAAGGAATACACAGAAATCAAACTGACTACATTTGTGGAAAGAGACGGTGGAAAGACTCCGTATCATCAATCAAAACAAGGCCAGGGACAGACTGTAGAACAGATTGTCACCTGTTCATTTGCAAATTCAGGCTGAAGCTGGAGAAAAAATTTTAAAAGTCCATGAGAGCCAAGTTATGACCTTAAACATATCCCGCCTAAATTTAGAGATCATCTGAAGAAGAGAGTTAATGCATTAGCCACTAAAGACCGAAGACCAGAAGAGTTGTGGAGTTACATCAAGAACATCATACAGGAAGAAAAGTAAAGATCATAAAGAAGACAAAAAAGAAGGAAAAGACTAAAACAGATGTCAGAGAGACTCTGAAACTTGTTCTTCAGCAAAGGGATGCTAAAGCATATGGAAAAATGAGGAGGTACAAGAGGTGAACACAAAATTTCAAAGGTCAGCTCGAGAAGACATAGTCAAATATTATATTGAAATGTGCAAAGACCTGGAGTTAGAAAACCAAAAGGGAAGAACATACTCAGCATTTCTCAATTTGAGGTAACTGAAGAAGACATTCAAACCTTGACTTACAGTATTGAAAGTGTCTATGGGCAAATTATTGAATGATGAAGAAAGCATCAAAAGAAGATGAAAGGAATACACAGTCTGTACCAAAAAGAAATGGTCGATGTTCAACCATATTAAGAGGTAGCATATAATTAAGAGCCAGTGATCCTGAAGGAAGACGTCCAAGGTGCACTGAAAACACTGGAAAAACACAAGGCACTGAGAATTGATGGAATACAAATTGAAATCTTCAACAAACTGATGTGGCACTGGAGGCACTCACCTATGTATGCCAAGAGATTTGGAGGACAGCTTACTGGAAGGGATCCATAGTTGTGCCCATTCCGAAGAGAGGTGACCCAACAGAATCCAGAAATCATTGGACAATATCATTGATCTCCCATGTGAGTAATGTTTGAATAAAGGGGTTCCAAAAATGGCTGCAACCATACATTGACAGAGAACTTCCAGATGTTGAAGTCAGATTCAGAAGAGGATGTGAAACAAGGAATACCATTGCTTATATCAGGTGGATCTTGGCTGGAAGCATAGAATACCAGAAAGATGTTTACCTGTGCTTTATTGAATATGCAAAGGCTTTTGACTGTGTGGACCATGACAAGCTATGGACAATATTGCAAAGTATCAGTATTCCAGAACACTTAATTGTGTTCATGAGGAACCTGTGTATAGACCAAGAGGCAGCATAGACAGAACAAGGGAACACTAATTGGTTTAAAATTAGGAAAGGGGTGTGCCAGGGTTGTATTCTTTCACTGAATTTATTTAATCTGTATGCTGAGCAGATTATCTAAGAAGTTGGGTTCTATGAAGAAAAACGTGGCATCAGGATTGGAAGAAGACTCATTAACAACCTGCGAGATGCAGATGATACAACCTTACTTCCTGAAAGCCAAGAGGACTTAAAATACTTACTGTTAAAAATCAAAGACCGTAGCCTGTGGTATGGGTTGTATCTCAATGTAAAAAAAAAAAAATTCTCACCACTGTACCAATAAAGAGCTTCTATATTAATGGAGAAAAGATTGAACTTGTCAAAGACTTCATTTTGCTCAGCTCAACCATCAACACTCATGGAAGCAGCAGTCAAGAAATGAAATGACATAGTGCACAAGACCTACTGCACAAGACCTCTTTAAAGTGTTGAAGAGCAAAGATGTCAGTTTGAGGACTCAGGTGTGCCTGACCCAAGCCATGGTATTTTCAGCAACCTCCTATGTGTGTGAAAATTGCACAGTGATTAGGGAAGACTGTTGAAGAATCGATTCATTTGAGTTATGTTGGAAGAGAATATTAAAAGTCCCATGGACTGCCAAAAGAACAAACAGATCTCTGTTGGAAGAGGTATAACCAGACTGCTCCTTGGAAGCCAGAATGACCAAACTTTGTCTCTCATACTTTATACATACTGCCAATGAGATAGACCAGTCACTAGAGAATGATATCATGCTTGGTAAAGTGGAGGGTCAGAGAAAAAGAAGACATCCAGTGAGATAGACTGGCCCAATGACGGCAGCGATGGGCTCGGGTGTAGCAACGATGTGAGGTTGGCCCAGGACCAGACAGTGTTTCGTTGTGCTGTTCATAAGGTATCTGTACTGATTCGATGGCCTCTAAACTACTACTGGTATTACTATTACTACTAGGATTGCTATAAGTCGAAATTGACTCAACGACACTTAACAACCACAACATTGAAAATAGAAATGTCTTTTCTCTTTAAGGCTGGTGGCCTTTCCCTGTTTTTCCATCATTTTAACAACCACAACATTGAAAATAGAAATGTCTTTTCTCTTTAAGGCTGGTGGCCTTTCCCTGTTTTTCCATCATTCTGGGGTGGGGGGTCACCAAGCTCTCCTTGAAGTTGTGGATCCTTGACTCACATGTAACTTATGAGTCCTTCTGTACAGTATGTCATAGACTTAACCATGACAATCCATGAGCTAAGTTATGTTCCTAGTCTTTACCCTCATTAAGGAGCTCTGGTAGCGTAGTGGTTACGAATCGGGCTGCGAACCATAAGGTCAGCAGTTCGAAACTACCAGCTGCTCCGCGGGAGAAAGATGAGGCTTTCTACTCCCGTAAGGATTTATACCCTCGGAAACCCTGTACAGGGTCGCTATGGGTCGGAACCGACTCGAAGGCACTTAACAACAACAACAACAACCCTCATTACGCAAGACTGGCTTTCTTGCAGTGGCACCCTAGAAGGATTTCTGTAGCACTAATCACTCCTTAAAGGAGCTCTGTAGTATAGTCATTGAGAATCGGGCTGCTAATCTTGTAGTCAGCAGTTTGAAACTACCAGCCGTTCTGCTGGAGAAAGATGAGGCTTTCTGCTCCTGTAAAGATTTATAGCCTCAGACCCTACACAGGGTCGCTATGAGTCAGAACCGACTCCCCAGTACCTAACCAGCACCACCAATCACTCCTTATTCCATCAGAACCTTTATCGAATTCAGTGGTTAATAGCCTAGGCCTTTGAGGTAATCTGGATTCAAACAGTGACTATTCCACTTAGAAGTTCACACTGCACAGTTCTCCTCATGCCCAAATTGTCATCCTGATCTTTTGTTCTTAGTGTCAAAACTCAGGTATCTATTTTTGAGTTTGGAGATATTCAGATACCACCTAAGGCTTTGAACTTTGGGTGGAACAAGGGGAGAGGAGTGCAGTTCTGCTGGAATCATTCCCCCAGGGCCACCAGTAGTGGACTGGACTGGAGTTCCGAGCTTTATGGCATCAGTGAATCTAGCCTGATTTCACTCCTACCTCACTACCCTAGAGCCCAGTGGAAGAGCTGAAGGAACCTGAGACCAAAGGTAGGCTTTGTGCCCACCCAAGCATCAACCGGGTTCTGGGACCACTGGCAGTGGGATCCTTTCAGGGCTGTGTTATTCCCTGGGAGGTCATTTGACAATTTGGGGGCCTCATAGTGATGAGAACACTGTAACAGCGTGTCGTGAGTAGAGACCAGGGATACGAGATGCTCCACAATGGGCAGAATAATTCTACACAGAGACGAATCCTTCCAAACACTGTCTTGTCCTTAAATGTCCTGCTTGCTATTCGTAGGGAAGAAGAGCCTGTTAATATTTGAGACAGTAACTCCTTTGTATATTTTAATAAAGTGTGTATTTTTAAAAATAGCTTGAATATGCATTACAGTTGTTGTTGTTAAGTGCCGTCGAGTTGGTTCCTACCCATAACAATCCTGTACAGGGTTTCCGAGGATGTAAATCCTTACGGGAGTAGAAAGCCTCATCTTTCTCCCGCAGAGTGGCTGGTAGTTTCGAACCGCTGACCTTAAGGTTCGCAGCCCAATTCGTAACCACTACGCTACCAGAGCTCCTATGCATTGCAGTTAGTAGGTACTAATTGTATAACATTTTAGAACATTCCCTGACTCTTGGAAAGTCCTTGTATCAGAATTGTCCAGATTACTCACATCAGTTCTCATTTTTAACAGCAACATTTATTGTGATTCTACACATAGGTATAAGCACACAGGTACATCATTATATCTTTTAGACATGCCCATATGTTTATATATTAAAATAGACAGTATTTTATTTTCAATTCCTTTCCCTTTATTTCCCCTGTATATTTCAGTTAGGTATTATATTAATTTTTAAAAAGTACATGTAGGTAAATTGTACTACCTGTAAATTTCACTTCAGCACCGTAAAGCATTCAAGGTTTTACAAGGAGAACCATGAGCCAGCAGTAACTATCCCTGCTCAGGGAGGTATGGACTTCGTCCTACGGCTAAGCCAACAATGAGAACAGTTCACAGTTCTTCAATTCTAAGTTCCAAGAATGCCATATTTTCCATATTCAAATAATTTTATAATAGTATCTCCCAAATGTTGTGCAAACTGTGATGCTCTGGCAACTCTTTTACTTGGAAAATTTGTGGACCATCTTGAACATATATTCTAGGATTGTGGGGATGTTTTCAAGACTGGGGTTTGTGTTTTTTTTTTTTTTTTAATGTTTTTATTTTGGATTGAGTGAAAGTTTACATGGCACATCATCAGCTTCACAGTCAACCATTCATACATATAGCTTGTTTCATTACATTGATTATTATCCCCTCCATATATCATCAGTTTACAGTGTTTCTCTCTATCCTCTTTAGCTTTTTTTTTTTTTTTTGGATCGGGGTGGGGACTTGCCTTTTTGGAATTTACAGTCTCGGCTTTTAGGGAAGGTTTTTACATTTGTCTGTGGATATCCAGGGCTCATGTATGAGATTACTAACAAGCATTACTGAATAATCAGATGAGGGACACTTTGCTATGTCTACTAAGTAGCTAAAGTCTGATCCTCAGAGCCTATGGTTTGGACCGTCAACAACACTTGGGCCCACAGGGGCTTGGCCTCCTGACCGGGTCTGCACGGTCTGCATCCGAATCCTCCTTATTTATTGTTTGTTTAAGGGACGCTGCCTGTCTTAGGCGGTCAGTGCGAATTCCTCAGTCTTACCAGTCATTGAAACTCATTGCAGCATGGCAATGGCTCTGTCTTAAGTTGCCAAGGTTCCACGTGATCCTTACCCGTCTCTGGCCACATGTCCAGCATAAACAGCCGCCATCCGAGGAAGGCAGGGAGGGAGGAGAGTGTTTTTTTTAAAGGTTCTGGAAGTTCAAATTATTTCATGGTCTTTTTCTTATATGGAAATCTTGCTTTTTCTCCTTTTCTGCAAATAAGTATACTTTTGGTGCTTTGTAAATGATCTATTTATGTAACTAATGTAAGCAGCAATGAATTTAGCTTATGTATTACTTTTCATATTTATGGAGGGGCTGCGTGCTTTCATGGTTCTGAGTCTGGAGTCTTCAGTTGGACTGCCTGGGTACATGTTCTGGTTTGACACATTCATTCTGTTGTTCACTGCTGTGAGCTGGCTCCCAGCTCATGGTGACGCTGTGCACAGTGGAAGGAAATATTCAATGCTTCACCATCCCCATGATCAGTTTTTGGATCAGATTATTGTGACCCATAGAATTTTCACAGGCTGATTTTCGGTAGTTGGTCAGAAAGCGTCTCTTCCTAGTTACTTAGTCTAGAAGTGCTGATGAAATCTGCTCAGCAGCGTAGCAACAAACAAGTTTCTGCTGACAGAAAGGTAATGTCTGCACATCAGATGCATTGACCAGGAATTGAACCTGAGTCTCCCATGTGGAAGGTGAGAATTCTCCCTAAGTGTGAATTGGGTACGTAGCATCTTCATCGGTGAAAGACAAGACCCACAGAAGAAGTTGTAGAAGGGTTAGCTCCTTTCTCATCATGTCTCCCAGGTTATCTGCACAACAAAATGGCCTCAGAAAAAATTTCACCAAACAGCTGGTAACAAGGAAAACAGTATACAGCACCCTTCCTGTGAGCGCCATAGGCTCCCAGCTCTCTGCCATATTTAGTAACGTTTGTTACTACAACTTTCTTCATGAGAGTTGGCTTGAGATAAATGTGATAGGACTCCAGTGACAAAATTGCCTTTCCTCCTTTAAGTAGCACAGTGGGCTAAATAGTGTCCTCACAAGCTTCATGTCTACCCATAACCTCAGAATGTCATCTTTCTTGGGAATAGGATGGAGTCAAGTTAAAAAGAGGCCATACGATATTGTGTGGGTTTGAATCCCATCACTGATATCCTTACAGAAAGAAGAGAAGACACACAAAGTAGACCTACTATTTGAAAATGTAGGCGGATACTGGAGCGATGCAGATGCAAGTCATGGGCTTCTGTGAACCCCCGGAAGGTAGAGAGAGGCAAGGAAGGAGCTTCACAGGGAGCCCTGCCCTACAGGCACTTTGATTCCCCAAACTGTGAGACACAAGATTTCTATTTTTTTAAGAAGCCAAGGTTGTGGAAATTTGTTACACAACCCTTGGAAAATTAATAAAATCACCATCCACCACATTGCCATTAACTCTGATTCATGGAAACCCTATGTGTGTCAGAGAAGAAATGTGTTCCAAAGGTTGATTTGTTAAGAAGTAGGTTACCAGGCATTTTTTCTGAGGCCCTCTGGGTGGATTCGAACTTCCAGCTTTTCTGTTAGCAGCTAAGAGTATTTGCATCACCCTGGAATTCCACAGTTACATCAATCAACCAGAAATCCTCCTAACACAATAAACACATACAGGGCTATTTAGGGATTGAAGCCGAGGCCGCATTCTCAAGGGCACAGGTCCACAGGGCTACCTCATCTGATTTTTTTGTTGAAGGAGGGATGGTATCTGAAAATATCTTAGCTAGTGTACTTTAATTGTATCTGCTGAGAATCCTTTCTGAACATTCATTATATCATTTAACGAGTCATTAATTTCACAGTATGAGTCTGTTTCTGACATTCATTATGCTAATTAGTCCAGCTTGAGTGTTGGTGGAAATACAGATAACAGAAACTTTGTAGTAACCACCTCTTGAGTATGACCTTTCTGATGTGATATTAGCTAACCACTTCTGGGGAGTACCTGGTGGAGCAAAGGGTTAAGCACACAACTGAAAGGTTGGCAGCTTGAATCCATTCAGAGAAAGACCTGGTGATCAACTTATTTTCAAAAAAACCCAGCTGTTGAAAACTGTGGAGCACAGTTCTACTCTGAATCAACTTAACAGCAATTGTTGTTTTCTTTTTTGATAACCAATCAAGAGTGTAAATTTTAAATTAGAGCAACAAATTGGCCTTTGAGCTAAAGCTTGGTCTAGCTCGCACGTATTTCTCATTTCTTTACGTGGATCAGTGACATTGTACCACCACTTTTGGGTTGTTGTGTTGGTTAAAGTTACTATAAAGTATTTTGAATCATTCCAGTGAATTGCAAGTTGTTTGCGTGCATGTGGCATTGTTAGTAGCAGCATCAGCATCAGCAGCAGAAGTGACCAGTTTGAGCCCTAACATGATCATGCATATTTTCTTTCCTGCAGCCGATAACCTGGGCTCCCCTGTAGCAGAGTAACAAGGGACATAGTTGTTAGGTGCTGTTGAGCTGTCCCTAACCATGGTGACCCGCTGCACAGTAGAACTAAATGCTACTCAGTCCTTCACCTTACTCATGGTCAGCAGTAGAGCAGACTGCTGTGACCTAGCAGGGTCTCACCAGCTGATTCTGAGAAGTCTATTGGTAGGCCTTTCTTCACAGTGTGTCTTACTCTAGAATCTGCTGGAACCCGTGTAGTATCATTACAGCATGCCAGCCTCCATGGACAGACGGGTGGTAACTATGTATGAGGAAGGAACGTCGGACAGAAACTGACTCTAGATCTATTGCATGGAAGGCAAGAACTCTACCGTGGGCCCGAAGGGTGTCTCTTTTTAAGGCATTCTATTCTATACTGCCCTTCAGCAATTGTACAAGCACCTAAGGAGCAGAGTGGCTACATAATTTTCAGGGCTTAGTGAAAATGAAAACGTGGGACTCCTATTGAAAATTACAAATAAGTTTCAAGCAGATGACAGCAGAACCTTGAACCAAGTGCGGGTATCTTCTCAATGAGGGACTGTGTAAGAATGCATAGGTCGGAGATCCATGAATCCAGCTCTGCTTACAGGTTCACGCAGCCTGGACGAGTCCTCTAAACACCAAAAGGGAGAGAAAGGAGAATCTGATGAGGCCAAGTGGTTGTTGCTTCTGGTTGTTCATGGTGTCAGAATTGGAGGTGAACACTGGGAGACGCTTGTCCATGAATACCACCATGTTCCTATTGCTAAGGCTCCCATCGCACCATCAGCTACCCACTCCCCAAACGCAGCACCATGGGCGGGGCACCAGCTCATGCTAGAGCATGGATTGTCAGCCCAGATTTTTCCCACTTTTCTGAAGTTCCCTTTGGTGTACTTTGCAGCCTGTTCTCTGCCACCTTGATGGATTTCTCCAACTTTCATTTTTGGGAAGTTGAAATTGGGACCTCCAATATTTTCACCCAGAAAACTTCTGGAATCTAATGCTAAATTTAACTTTTCTCATTGCAGAGGTCAGTGGGCCTAGGAAGGGGACAGTTTTGTTAACTTGGAGAACTCATCCTCTCATAGTCTGACGGCTTAGGAAACTTGTCTGCATTATGAGGAAGTCACTTAAATGACTCTATGTAGAACAATGTCGATTTGCTCCAAGGGACTTCTGGTTTTTCTTTGGAGCAGCCCTCAAGAACTGAAGCATAAAGGTTTTATGTCTTTATCTGGTTTGACCTACGAAGATGCTTTTGTCAAAATTTACTACTTGCTAACATTTCAGGGCCACAGTGGAATAATGCACTGGACCGGTTCGCAAGGTCTCAGCTTAAACCCCAAGGTCGGTGGTTCCAATTCACCAGCCGATCCTTGTAAATCTGTACAGGGTTGCTATGAGTCAGAACTGACTTGATGGAACTTAACAACAACAACATTTAAGTCAGGAAATTTCACAGAGAAATCTGACTGGGAAACACTATACATCTGCTAACACTTGGCCAACCTTCCCACATGTCCTCCATTGCCCGGAGCTGGAGAACACCTGTCCCTTTACCTGAAGTCTGAGTTCGTCTCTTCCCCAGTCCCCTGTGCTCCTCATTCATCTCACCTCCTGGTCCAGGTGGGCACGCCTCGCAGCTCTCTGGCTGATAAAGTGCATTCTGAATGGATGCCCAGGGGATACCTGTTGTTAAATGTTTTAAATATGGCCCCTGCCTGGAGCTGTTTGAGCTGCCAACCTACTCTATAGAGAAACAGCTGTCAGCTTCTTGCTGTAAAACAAATTTAAATTCCAACCCAAGGGTCACTCTGTTATACCGATTAATCTGTTAGATTGTCAGAATTCCTCACCCTTTCATTTATGTGGAGCACAGCTTCTACGTTAAGTCCAAGAGGAATTCAGAAAACTTGGCCGTGTATGTGCTAATGGAGTGCATGTCTTGGGAGGGCAATTTGCATGAAGGATAAAGTGTATGGAAAGTCTGACCCTTTTTGGGAAAGCTCCATTGTCGACCACGGTGTGATATGTGATGTTCTGATTTCTCTGTATATCCAGCCTTCACTGAGCTCCCCTTTGTGTCCTTAGAGAACAACACAGTAAGTAAAATAGGAAGAACTATTTCTCTACAAATTCTTGGGTATCAGAGTTGAATAGAGAGGGTATAAAGACATATACTCTCCCTTCTCTTACCCACAGGCCATTTGGACACATCTGGACTTCACTGGTAGGGCCTGGGAGATGCTTTAGAGCTCTGTGGGAAAAAATGTGTGAGCTCCTGTTGATGGTTGGGAAGTTATAGTTAGCCTGATGGGAACAGACACTAGGAGCAAAAAGAAGTCAAAATTAAAAATGGAGAATGTGGTTGGACAATAACGCTGTCTGCATTATCTTAAGCTAACTTCTGTGTAAATAGTGGTATGTGTATATATGCATATACATCAAATTTGATATGTGTACTAGAAACTTTCAAGTAAGAGTGTTTCAAGTATTCCTATTCTGGTTACCTGTTGTTGTTGTTAGGTGTCATTGAGTCGGTACTGACCCATAGCAACCTTATGCACAGCAGGATGAAACACTGCCCAGTCCTGGGCCAATATCACTACTGTTGTCACGCTTGAGTCCATCGATGCTGCCACTTGGCCAATCCATCTCGTTGGGGGTCTTCCTCTTTTTTTCTAACCCTCCACCTTACCAAACATGATATCCTTCTCCAGTCACTGGTCCCTCCTGACAACATGTCTGAAGTAAAAGAGATGAAGTTTGGCCTGTTTGGCCTCTAAGGAGCAAGATGGCGGATCAGGTAGACGTGGAGTGAGGAGCTCCATCACCAACAACACAGAATACCAGACTACGCAGGCTCAGGGGATGGTGCTAGAACTCTGAACCACATATAAAGGAATATTTACAAGATTGGAATGCTTACAGTTAGGGGAATTTGTAGCAGAATCAAGAAATCCATTGCTTTCTAATTCAAGACGCTAAGCTACTTCCAGAGCCACCATCTTGGGAAAGACCAAGTGGGAGAAGGATCAAAACAGCTACGAAACAGCTGACAGAATCGCAGAGATACAGGTGTGGACATTCTTTTTTTGATATCTGGTTACTTAGAGGTTACTTAATAAAACACCCTGGATTTGGTGATTTGAAAAGCAGTATGTCACTCCCTCTCATGGTTCTGTGATTTGATTACCTTAGCTGGGTTGTTCTTACTTGATTCTTCTATATGGTTGTAATTGGATGATGGCTGGGGCTGAAAGCACCTAAATCCTCCTCTAGACTGGACATCCAAGGAGATCCCTTTCCTTATGTAGCTTAGGCTGGGATGGCTGTGACAGCTTAGAGCTGGCTGAGTATCTCTTTCTGCATGGGGCTTTCCCACGTGGTTAACTTGGGCTTCCTCATTGCCTGTTGATTTTAGGATAGCCAGTTTTACAAGACAGCATTCTAAGAGATCCACGCAGAATCTGAAGGCTTCTTACTACTTAACCTTGGAATCCATGCAACATCATTTCCATGTTAGTAAGTTTGACCATGGGCTGCCAAAAGAACAAACAGATCTATGTTGGAAGAAGTGCAGCCAGAGTGCTCCTTGGAGGCCAGGAGGGCCAGACTTCATCTCTCATACTTTGGACATATTGTCAGGAGGGACCAATCACTGGAGAAGGATATCATGTTTGGTAAGGTGGACGGAGGGTCAGAGAAAAAGAGGAAGACCCCAGTGAGATGGATTGGCAAAGTGGCAGCATCAATGGGCTCAAGTGTGGCAACAGTTGTGAGGTTGGCCCAGGACTAGGCAGTGTTTCATTCTGTTGTGCATAGGGTCACTATGATTCTTTGCCAACTCAATGGCACCTAACAACAAGTTTGACCCAGGTCCAAAGAGGGGAATGAAATTCTCAAAGAAAGAATGTCAAAAAGATTTTCAGCCGTTTCTAAGTCACCACAATGCTCCTTCCAAATCTACTCTCCATGGGTGATTAATTGGTGTTTGAAAATCTCTAGGGGGTAAAAATGGTTAAAAGTATTTAGCTGTTAACCAAAAGTTTGGAGGTTTGAGTCCATGCAGATATCTCTTGGAAGAAAGATCCTGTGATCTACCTATTGAACAGCAGCTATTAAAAATTGAGTGGAGCACAGTTCTACTGTGACACACTTTAGGTCACAATGAAGTAAAAATCTTGCTGGTATTCTCTGCTGTTAAGATCCATTTGACATCAGCAAGGATATCACTCATTCTACACCCTTTTATGAATCTAGCCTGAATTTCTGGAAGTTCCCTGTTGATGTACTCCTGCAACCATTTTTGAATTTTCTTCAGCAAAATTTTATTTACACGTGATATTAATGATATTGTTCGATAATTGCTGCATTCTGCTGGGTCATTGTTCTTTTGAATGAGAACAGTATTAATTTCTTCCAGTGGGTAACCAGAGGATGATCTCCCAAATTTCTTGGCATAAATGAGTGAACACTTCCAGTCTTGCATCCATTTGTTGAAATACTTCAATTGGTATTCTGTCAATTTCTGGAGGCTTGTTTTCCACCAATGCCTTCAGTGCAACTTGAATTTTTTCATTCAGTACTCTTGGTTCTTGATTACATGCTGCTTCCTAAAATGGTTGAATGCCAACCATTTCTTTTGGGTACAATACCTGTTCCTTTCAACTTCTTTTGATGTTTCCTGTGTTGTTCAATATTTTGCCCATAGACTCCTTCACTATTGAAATTTGAGATTGGAATTTTTTCTTCATTTTTTTTTCTCAGCTTGATAAATGCTGGGCTTGCTATCTTTGGTTTTCTAACTTTAAGTCATTTCTTATTTCATTGTAATTCTGTATTTTGATTTTCCAAGCTGTGCATTGAAATCTTCTGTTCAGCTCTTTTACATCCTTCCTTTGATGTGCTTTAGCTATTCTGCATTCAAGAGCAAGTTTCAGAGTCTCTTCTGACATACATCTTGGTCTAGTCTTTCTTGCCTTTTTAATGGCCATTTACTTTCTGCATGTATGATGTCTTAGGACATCTTCTCTGGTCTTTGACCATTAAGTGTTCAATGTGTTAAAATTATTCTTGAGATGGTCTTTATTCATGTGGGATATACTCAAAGTAGCACTTTGGCTCTTGTGGACCTACCTGTTTTAATTTTCTTTAGCTTCAATGTGAACTTGCATACAAGCAATTGGTGGTCATCTCCAAAGTTGGCCCCAGGCCTTATTCTGACTAAGGAGCATCTCCATTTTTGTTTTCCACAGGTGTAGTTGATTTGATTTATGTGTATTCTATCTGGAGATGTCTACATGTTATTACATGTTATTGTTGTTGTTCGTGCCATCGAGTCTGTTCCAATCCATAGCAACCCTGTATAGGGTTTCCGAGGGGCCACTGGTGAGCTTGAACCACTGACCTTGTAGTTTAAAGGGCTTTGCAGTCTGGCACATTAACCCACAGCGCCACACAAGGACTCCTGTAGTTATACGTTGTTGTTGTTGTTGTTAAGTACCGTGGAGTCGGTTCTGACTCATGGAGACCCTGCATAGGGTTTTCAAGGCTGTAAATCTTTACAGGAGCAGAAATCCTCATCTTTCTCCTGCGGAACAGCTGGTAGTTTCAGACTGCCGACTTTGAGGTTAGCAGCCCGATTCGTAACCACTACACTACCAGAGCTCCTTAGTCACCATTTATTTTGCTGAAATAAGGTTTTTGCAGTGAGTAAGTCTTTGGTCTTGCAAAATCTGATCGTGTGGTATCTGGAACTCTTTCTATAACCAGGACTATATTTTCCAGCCACTCATCATACTTCTTTGTGTTCAACTTTTACATTGCAATCACCAGCAATTTCCAGTGAATCTTGATTTTATGTTTGATCCACTTCAGACTGCAGAAGTTGATTTAAAATCTTCCAATTTCATTGTCACTGGTTTTGGCGTAAATGTGATGCAGTGAATTGTTTAATGTCTCTTATAACCATAATCTTTGTAAACTCTCACTAAACACTTTTTCCCTGATGCATCTGGGTAAGAAAAGGTGAGGAAGATGCTGATGGATTATATGATTCATTTGTGAGTGTGGTTAACAGGGCTAATTGTGATTGGTCAGCTATGCCTTTCTGCTTGGTAAAAACACGAATCCTCTGAGAAGCAGAAGGAGGGGATTTCATTACCATCGAAAAAGATTCAGGAGTGCAGCATATCCTTTGGATCCTGAGATTGAACCTCCTCGAGCTGTTACACTGGAGAAGCGGCAGACAGCAGCAGTAGTAGAACCAAGAGCAAGAGCATGAGACAGAGTGGTAGGCTTCCTAGCCCATTGAGCAAGTAAAACGAGTGCTGTTGGGCAGGAGATGGAGTACCTTCAGGTATGTTTAATTGGGAAAGCAGGCTTGCAAACCCACGAGCTAGAGTGCCTCTGGCTGAGGCTTATAGCAGAGTGGAGTGTCCTTTGGACATTATCGGCAGTCCTTGTAGCATTGCCCAGGCAGAGAACGGGCTGCTTGTGGGCACATCTGAGGGAGAGGGTCCAGACTAGAAGGCCTGTGCCCTAAGCTCTAACCTGTTAACTTCCCTAACAAAGCTTGGTACTGCAAGTATGGTGTCCGCTCTGTGCAGCCATTGCAAGGAACCCTGCTAAGTAGAGCGCTGTGGAAGGCTTGGGTTTGGTGCTTTTTTTTTTTTTTTTGGAGCAAATTTGAATAATAATCGTATTAGCTGATCCTCCTTGTGAACATACACCTTTAATGCTAATTCCAATAGCATTGTACTTCAGGATAGATCTTAAAATGTTCTTTCTGATAATGAATGTCAGAACAGTTCTCTTCAGTTTGTCATTCCTGACATAGTAGACCATATGTTTGTCTGAGTAAAAATGACTAATATCGGTCCATTTCTGCCCCGTAATGCCTAGGATAGTGATGTTTATGCATTCCATTTCAGTTTTTGATGACTTTCAGTTTTCCTTGTTTCATACCTTGTACATTCCACATTCCGTAATTAGTAGATGTTTACAGCTGTTTCTTATTTGAGTCATGCCACATCAGTAGGTGGAGTCCCGGTGTAGCACTGTGGGTTAATGCACCAGACTGCAAAGCCGTTTGAATTGCACGGTTGGCGGTTCAAGCTCACCAGCCGCTCCTCAGAAACCCTATACAGGGCCCCTGTGGGTTGGAATCGACTCGACAGCACTTCACAACAACAATATCAACAACGGCAAATGAGGGTCCTGACAGCTTTACTCCATCCATGTCATTAAGATCACCTCGCCTTTGAGGAAGCAGCTCTTCTACATTCATGTTCTGAGTGCCTACCAACCTGAGGGGCTCATCTTCTTTCAGACTGCAGAAGTTGATTTAAAATCTTCCAATTTCTTTGTCTTTAGCAATGTTCTGTCACTGTTTATAAAGTTTTCACTGACCTTTTTGTTTTCTTACCAGAAGTAGATGACCAGATCCTCCTTCCTAGTCTATCTTAGTCTAGAAGCTCCACTGAAACTTGTCCACCATGGATGACCCTGCTGGTATCTGAAATATCAGTGACTTAGCATCCCACATCACAGCAACATGCAAGTCACCACAGTTCAACAAACGGACACATGACCCATGGTGTAGCCAGTATTGTTGCTGTTGTTAAGTGCTGTCAAGTCAATACCAACTCATAGCGACCCTGTATAGGGTTTCCTAGGAGTGGCTGGTGTGCTTGAACTGGTGACCTTGAGGTTCAAAGTGATCTTACAGTCCAGTGCATTAATCCATAGCACCACCCAGTATTCCTTCCCCACAAATATGACAAAGGTGAGTGACCTCATGAGTTCAGGTCATTTTTCAATAGGAGCTCTTGTCTTCAGTAAAAACAGACATTGGGAATCACATGATGCTGGTTTACATATATTTAATGTAAATCATAAAAATTCAGCCCTGGAACTGAAAAATGGGAAATGTGGCCAGGTTGGCTAACAGCAGGCCCTGCTTTGCTCGTTTTCTTCATGGAGTGTGTGGTCCATGCCCAGATCTGCTCCTGCTGTCCTCGTCTTAATGTGGTGGTTCTGTTTCTTAGTTTCAGAACTGCTTTAATACACTGCTGCACACTGGATGGCTTCTGAGAGCAAGAGTTTATTATCTCAGAGTTCTGGAGGCTAGAAATACAAATTCAGGGTGTTGACAGGGCTATGTTCTCCAGGGTTCTAGAGAAGATCTTTTCTTGCCTTCTGTATTTTCTGGGAGCCTCAGGTGTTCTCTGGTTTGTTGGTGTATCTTCTTGTGGCCATGGTCTCTCCATCTCTGTCATCAGATAGGATTAGGACCCACCCTACTTTGCTATAACCTCATGTTATCTTAACATTTTCAAAGACCTTGTTTTTAACACGGTCATGCTCACAGGTACTAGGTGTTAGGACTTGAACTTCTTTTTCTGGAGGAGGAGCACAATTTAATTTTTAACACCTGCTCCTGGCAACTGTTAGCTTGCCCCCAGCTCACAAATCAGGCTGCTTACTCTTCCTTCCAAGGAGCAGACAAGAGGGGATGGAAGAGTGCACTCTATCCATGCTGTCCCCTTGCAGGCAGTGCATTAGCAATCTCCTGTGGAGATAATGATTGAGAAAAAGGACTCCTACCAAGGTACTGAAGATTTATGGTGTGATGCTCAGATGCAGCTGCAGAGAATGTTGTCCTGCATGGCATTGTGGACTTGCGCATTGGGGGTATGCTGACACTGTCCTGGAGCTTGTAGGGGCTGAAGGAAACCCTGTTTTATCTACCTCCATTAATCGTATTCTGAGGCGCGTATATAATATTTCTTTGGAACTGCCTTTGCCTCAGCCACTCCACACTAGAACAGTGCTCTGACCCCAGTGTGAACTAAATGAATATTAGCTGAGTTTATGAGCCCAGAAAGCAGTGGTTGAGCAGCTTCTGGATAGGTCTTGCATGAATACTAGGAAGATTCCAGTATACTATAAACTTAAAAATTATATAGATAGGTAAGCCAAACAAATCCTACTGCTATTGAGTTGAGTGTAACTATGGCAACCCTATGCGTCATGGAGTAGAAATGGGCGGGCTCTACAGGGAGGTCTTGGCTATAGTCTGTACAGAAACTTTCTCTTATAGTGCTGCTGAGTAGGCTCAAACTACCCACCTTTAGTTAGTATATAGAATCCTGTTGCTGTTGAGTCAACTCCAACTCACAGCAGCCCACTAGGAGAGAGGGTTTTCACATAGGGTTTCCAATGCTGTTTGGTGATGCTGTGGAATAAGCAGTGGACTACTAACCAGAATATTGGTCGTTCAAACCCACCAGCTGCTCCACAGGAGAAAGATGACGCTTTCTGTGTCATTAGAGATTTTCAACCTCAGAAATGTTACCACAGGGTCTCTGTGACTGAAATCCACTGGATAGTGGTGGATTAGTGGGTCATCGTCATATAAGCAGACTGCTGTATCTTTCTCCTGGACAGCAGCTGCTGGGTTAGAACTGGTGAGTGGCTCACAACTGAGCTCTGCTCTACTGCTTAATCAGCTATAAGTTGCCAAGTGTTACCCAGGATGAGGAGAAGCAAATTGGGTGCAGTTGACCTTGAATATATCCCACCTGAATTTAGAGATCATCTGAAGAACAGATTTGATATGTTAAACACTAAAGTCCGAAGACCAGAAGAGTTGTGGGATGACATCAAGAACATTTTGCATGAAGAAAGCAAAAAGTCATGAAGAAGACAAGAAAGAAGGAAAAGGTCAAAATGGATGTCAGAAGAGACACTGAAACTTGCTCTCCAGCATAGAGATGTTAAAGCAAATGGAAGAAATGAGGAGGTTCAAGAGCTGAACAGAAAATTTCAAAGATCAGCTCAAGAAGATAAAGCCAAATATTACAACAAAATGTGCAAAGATCTGGAATCAGAAAACGAAAAAGGAAGAATGTGCACAGCATTTCTCAAGCTGGTGGAACAGAAGGAAAAATTCAAGCTTCGACTTTCGTTGTTAAAGGATTCTCTGTGCAAATTATTGAATGATGCAGAAAGCATCAAGAGAAGATGGAAGGAATACACAGAGTCACTGTACCAAAAGGAAATGGTTATTGTTCAACTGTTTCAAGAGGTATCATATGATCAAGAGCCAATGATACTGAAGGAGGAAGTCCAAGGTACACTGAATCATTGGCAAAGAACAAGCCACCAGGAATTGATGGAATAAAAATTGAAATCTTTCAAGAAAGTGAGGTGGCACAGAGGCACTCACTCATCAATGCCAAGAAATTTGGAAGATGACTATCTGGCCGACTGATTGGAAGAGATCTGTATTTGTGCCCATTCCAAAGAGAGGTGACCCAACGGAATGCGGAAATCATCAGATAATCTCTTTGATATCTCATGCGAGTAAAGTTTTATTAAAGGTAACACAGAAATGGCTACATTGACAGAACTTAGAGAGGTTCAAGCCGGATTCAGACGAGGCTGTGGAACAAGGGATGCCATTGCTGATGTCCGATGGGTCTTGGCTGAAAGCAGAGAATACCAGAAAGATGTTTACCTGTGTTTTATTGACTACGCAAAGGCTTTCAATTGTGTGGATCATGACAAGCTGTGAACAACATTGCGAAGTATGAGTATTCCAGAACACTAATTGTGCTCATGAGGAATCTGTATGTGAACCAAGACAAGAGGCAGTTGTTTGAACAGAACATGGGACCACTGAAAGGTTTCAAATTAAGAAAGGTGTGCGATAGGGTTGTATTCTTTCACCATACTTATTCAACCTGTATGCTGAGCAAATAATCCAAGAAACTGGGTTCTATGAAGAAAAATGTGGCATCAGGACTGGAGGAAGACTCATTAACAACCTGCGATATGATACAACCTTGCTTGCTGAAAGTGAAGAGGAGTTAAAACATTTACTGATGAAGATCAATAAATGCGCATCCTTCGGTATGGATTACATCTCAATGTAAAGAAAAGAAAAATCCTCACCACTGGACCAATAAACAAGATTCTTATCAACGGAGAAAAGACTGAAGTTGTCAAGGACTTCATTCCTCTTGGATCAACTATCAACACTCATGGAAGCAGCAGTCAAGAAATCAAAGGACATATTGCATTAGAAAAATCTGCTGCGACCTTTTTAAAGTGTTGAAGAGCAAAGATGTCAGCTTGAGGACTAAGGTACGCCTGACCCAAGCCATGGTATTTTCAATAATCTCATATGTATGTGAAAGCTGGACAGCGAATAAGGAAGACCATAGCAGAATTGATGCATTTGAGTTATGGTTCTGGAGGAACCATGGGCTGCCAAAAGAACCAACAGATCTGTGTTGGAGGAAGTGCAGCCAGAGTGCTCCTTGGAGGCCAGGATGGCCAAACTTCATCTCTCATACTTCAGACATATTGCCAGGAAGGACTAGTTGCTGGAGAAGGATATCATGTTTGGTAAGGTGGAAGGTCAGAGAAAAAGAGGAAGACCCCCCCAATGAGATAGATTGGCCAAGTAGCAGCATCAGTGGACTCAAGCGTGACAACAATATTGAGGTTGGGCCAGGATTTGACAGTGTTTTGTTCTGCTGTGCATAAGGTCACTATGAGTTGTTGCCAGTACCGACTCAATGGCACCTAACAACAACAACAAGGTGGAGCTCTGCTAGGTGGGCTATAACCACACATCTGCTGGTTAGCAATCAAGAACTTAACTATGTGTACCACCGAGCTCCTTTGTCAGTTAGCTGTTTAGTACAAACTGAGCCACCCAGGATTGAAAATAGACTTGACGGCTTCCAGGTTGCCTTAAACGATTTTCATTGTGTTTCTTAAATCCTCAGAATTAGAGAACTAGGTGTGGAGGACAGGCTTTGCTTGTCCCTCTGACCTACAGTGCATTTCTCCTGCTCTCTCCCTCCTGAGTCCTGGGAAGCTGATGTATCTGGACCATTCACCGGCTTCCTGCCTCACAGCCTGTCAGGAACCGCTATAGGACCTTCAATCCCCCTTCTTCCGTTCCCCTTCCTTGTTTTGTACTTTTGCTGTTTTTAGTTGCTGACAAATTAACCCAAGCCCTATGGAAACCCTATGTACAATGAAACAAAATGCTACTTGATTCTGTACCATCCCCATAATTGGAGTGGATTGGACCATTGCTTTCGCTGGCTGATTTTTGGCAGTAGATCTCCAGGCTTTCTTCCTAGTTTATCTTAGTCTGCATGTTCCTCTGAAACCTGGTCAGCATCACAGCAACATGGAAGCCTCCAATGGCAGGGAGGTGGTGGCCATACTTGAGGAGCTTCTGCCAGGAATGAAACCTGGGTCTTAACTCATGAAAGGCAAGGATTTTACTACTGACCCACCACTGTGATCTCATTTTGAATATGTAGGGCTTTGGTAATAACCCCTACATATCCTAACTATGGGACCTGGTGTGGCACTGTAGGATAAGCACTTGACCATAAGGTTGGTTTGAACTACAATGTCAGTGGTTCAAACTCACCAGCTGCTCCTCGGAAACCCTCTACATGGTTGCTATGAGTTGAAACCAACTTGATAGCACTTAACAACAACACCCTCACAACAGCTTTGTTAATAGTCTCTGTATTAAACACTTCTGAACTCAGTCTATCTAAATGTGCCATTTCATTCCAATCTCCATGACCCAGGTCGTTCTCAACCAGGAATTATTTTGCCTTGCAGAAGGACATTCGCCATGTCTGGAAACAATGTTGGTTGTCACAACTTGGAGAGAGATGTTATTGGTCTAGTGGATAGAGGCCAGTGGTGTTGCTAAACATCGTACCATGCACAGGGCAGCTGCCAAAACAAAAGATTGTCCAAATCCCTAAAGCCCTGCTGTGGTACTGTAGAGAAATATTGGACCTCAAAGTTGGTTTGAATGGCAAGGTTGGCAGTTCACACCCACCAGCTGCTCCTTGGAAACACTATACTAGGTTACTATGAATCAGAACCAACTCGACGACACTTAACAATGTCAGTATACAGAAGCCTGATAGTGTAGTAGGTTAAGTATTGGGCTGCTAACCACAAGGTCAGCAGTTCGAATCTGCCAGCCTTGCCACGGAAGAAAGGTGAGGCTTTCTGCTCTGTGAAGACTTTCAGCCTTGGAAACCCTATATCACATTGCTATGAGTCAGAGCTGATTCCACTGCACACAACCATCCCCGATGTCAATAAAGCTGAGGTTGAGAAACCCTGGTCTAGGTGTTAACCTCTCATAAAACATTTAAATTAATGATGTTAATGGAAATTTAAAGATGCTGTTATTTTGCTGAAATGAAATTGCTGCTCACAGCAGCAGTGTGTCCCTCTGCTTTGGTGGGGTAGTTAGAAGTTTATCAGGATGTACTTTGCGAGCTGGCAAAGACTCCACTCTTTCTGCACGTCTCTCCACTCAAGCTTCCATGAATCCTTTGTTCCTTAGGCACACAGTAGTGTTTTGTTGGCCTTCATTTGACAGCAATGTATTTTCTTCTAAAGTCGACCTCTACTGTTTTCCTCAATAATCTGCATCAGTTCAGTGTATGGAAATTGGTGCCGATATGTTCACACACCCAATTGCAAAAGTGAGTCCTATGTCAAAACTCAATCCTTCAGATGATTGTAAAGATTTCATAGAAATTAAGGCATCATATTAAAATGTGATGTTTGTGGGAGGCCCCATGGATCCATGAGAAGCACTGTGGGGACAATGTGAGAAATACTATTCTGGTGTTTGATACAAAGTGGGAAGGGACCCAGGCCCTTCTCAAGGTTGAGGATGGCAATGCAGAAAGCTGCTGCTGGAGGTGGAAGGTTTTGATAACGGACAAGCACAGATGTCTTCTCCTCCTCCTCCTCTTTCTAATTCCTCTAAGATAAAAGAAAAGCCTTCCTAGAACAATTTTTAAGTTTCAAGTTGGACACAGTGGGAAGTTCTCACAGATTCCAATCAATGTGCTTGGCTTTGTCGGTGAAGGCTCACTAGATTACCTGGCTGTGGGCAGTGAGAATGGCCAAATGAGGCTTTTTTTTTTATGAAAACAGATTTGTTTTTCCATGACGGGCTTTTTTTCTTTTTCCCTGCCTGGAACAGTTCACACGCCTCTGAGGGCTGGAGAGTCTGTACTGACACGTCCTGCTTGGCTCATGACTTGTATTCTAAATTCCCCCGGATAATGCAAACCTTTTTAGTCTTGTATCTAATAACACATCGACTGACCATTATCAATCACAAAAATCTTGTGTAACTCTTGATTTTGTACACGTGTTAGCACCTTTTGTGGATCTGAAACAATTATGAAACCATTTAAAAACAATAATGCTTAAATGCAAATAGTTAAATGTTATTAAACTGTTAGCATCTTGCTGAATTATTTCCTTATGGTTAATTACTTCATTTCTTTATAGCCAGTTGTGATAGATTGCCAGTTAGGTTTATTTCCGACTCTGGAAAAAAAAAAACACACAAAGAAAACCAAGTTACTTGCTTCAAGACTGGTAAGGGCATCCACTGCTACTTTCAAACAGGCTTCAAAGCATTTTTTAAAATTTTTTTATATGGGAGTAGTAGGGCTCTTTATTTTACTTAGTTTTTATTTTTAAATAAATATTTAGCTACAGTGATTTTGATGAAAAGCTTTTCACTGGCTTAATGAAGGAGTTTTATGAATCTATATAACATCAGTGTCTTAATTACTACAATGGATAATAAACCCTTCCTCATATATGAGAATGGGAAGCTCACAGCGTAAGCGCCATTAGGAACAATTGAATTTTCACTTGATAATAAAGTAAAAAAAAAAAAAAAGAGTAAATACTGCAAATAACAGCCCAAGGGGGAGTCTCTGCTGCTCCACGAGAAACCAAAGAGCATAACTAATTTTTACAGGGATTTTCTCTGTGTTTTTCGGGCTGTGATAAAAACAAAATATAAATTCATGCAGTGAATGAAATAATTGTTCAGTTGGAGGGTGCTAATTAATTTTCGTTGCATGCTGGAGACATTTAATTCCTCATCCTAAAAGGTCCTTGACTTAGGAAGACAATGCACAGTGAGGAATACAAGACTCCAGGCAAGTAGCGGCAGCGAACCAGGATGAGCGCTGTGGAGTTTCTCCACAGAGATGTGACTCAAAGGAACACACAACGTATTGCTGATTGTGATTGGCCTTTCACTGGTACAAACAGTTAAGCATTTGTAAACAAATGCTTGAATCCACCTAGAAGATCAGCAGTTCAAATCCACCAGCTGCTCCATGGAAACTCTATACAGGGTCACTATGAGTAGGAACTGACTCAAAGGCACTTAACAAAAGAAATGTCTTGGAGTCTTGGTGTGGTGCTGTAGGATAAGCACTAGACTGCAAGGTTGGCAGTTTCAAGTTACCAGCTGTTACTCAGAAACCCTATAGAGCGTCGCTATGAGTTGAAACCAATTCAGTGCACTTAACAACAGCAACAACAGAGATTCCTTGGAAGAAAGACTTGGGGCTGTGCTTCCAAAAGATCTCAGTCCACGAAGTTCCTGAGGAGTGTCGCTCTACTCTGACACACCTGGGGTTGCCGTGAGTCAGGACCAACTCTACGGCAGCTGATTTTTAGTTACTTTTTCTTGGTACGTAAAAGGAGAATCAGAAAAACATCTTCAGGAGAGGTATGGTCATTACTTCAAGTAAGGAAATGAAGAGTTGTCTAGAAGCTCCCGAATCAGCTGTTGATGTCTTAATAATTTCCCAGCCAGAGGTTGTCAAACTATGGTGTGTACAGAATTGTTTGGTGGCCTAGGTATGATACATAATCGGAGACACAATAGCAAAAAATTGACTCAGTAAATTTGGGAAGGTCCATAATTGTATTTTTTTAAGTACCACAAGTTTGCACCACATTTTGAACATGAAATCTTCGGCGATGGAAGGGTTGTTTTAAATGTGTGGTTGTGGTAGTGTCAATTCTGACCCATAGCAACTCTGGGTAGGATTTCTGAGGCTGTGAATTTTAACTAGAGTAGAAAGTCTCATCTTTCTTTTGCGGAGTGGCTGGTAGGTTCGAACAGCTGATCTTGAGGTTAATATTCCAGCTCGTGATTCACTACAGATGGTGATTCTTTTGGTAGATTCATCATTCCCCTGGAAATTCTTTTTGTTTTTTGTCCTTTCTGAGGCAAATTAACTCAGTCTCTCATCAAAAGGGCCTAAATTTCAAGTTGAAAATTTAAAATTTGCTTCTAGACAGAAGGATTTCCTGGTGTGGTACTATAGGATAAACACTGGACTAGGAACGACAAGGTTAGTGATTCAGACCTACCAGTTGCTCCTAGGAAATCCTGTACAGGGTCGGTATGAGTTGGAATTGGCTCGATGGCGTTTGCCAACAACAACAACATACACAAAAGGGTATATTTTCCCCTTTTTTAGACCATCCAATAAGGGTCCTGGTGTGACGGTGTAGGTTAAGTCCTGGACTGTTATCCACAAAGTCAGCAGTTCAAACTCACCAGCTGCCTCTCAGAAACCCTATATAGGGTAACTATGAGTCAGAACCGACTCGATAGCATTTCACAACAACAACAACAACAAGTCCATTTAATACTTTTGTTTTTATTAACTGCCATTGAGTTGGTTCCGACTCATAGCAACCCTGCATAGGGTTTCTGAGGAGCAGCTGGTGTGTTAGAACTGCTGATCTTTATGGGACTTCAAAATGTTCATGGAAAAATGAAATGAAAAGATAATGAAATTTTTCCATAAACTTTGAAGTCCTCTTATATGTTCACTGTCATTACAGATGATTGCAGTCCATTCTAGAAAATTAATGGCAATGATTTGCAAAATGTGAGTCATAAATGGAGTTTAGAGGCAGCTGTATCTTTATCTTTCTTGTAACACTCATTTTGAGCTAAGTAAGGCCCAGCAAATCTAGAATTGAGTCTGAAGAAACATTGTATCTGCCTCTTCCCAAAACAAAATTTATGGTCTTTTTATAAAAGGATTTTGGTTGGTCCTGTCTCTACAATGCTATATGATTAAAGAGTATCAGTTTAATTGGGATATAATATTCATATCCAATACCATAAATTATTATTATTATTTTTTGCTCTATACTTTTCTCTGTTTTGCACTCCCTTCCCTGTTTGTAAATTCTCAAAGTTCTTGTACAGCTTGAATGAACTGTTGCAAAACCTGGATATTTTCTTTTTCAGTTCCACAATACATAAAATGTGATTTTTCCTGCTGTGGGAAACAGTTCCACTTTATCTCGCTAAAGAGGACAACTGCGGTCATACTAATTCTGATGTTGTATCTTTTAATTCATTGATGGGCTCAGGCAGCATTTTGTTCTTTTGTATGCTATGAGTTGAAATTGACTCCGTGGAAACTAACAACAACATGTCCATTCAAAAACCAAGGTGCAAAATTTACCTAATTCCAAACGTCACCTATTTTCAGTTCCTAAAATAAAATTTAAAAGCCGAAAGAAGAAAATAGAAGTGACCCAATTCTACTTCCCTGAGGTAAATGGATTGGTATTTGGGTAGAGTTGTCTTTCAGGCTTCTAAATTTAGATTTTTATAAGAGTTTCCGTATTATAGTATGCCCTCGTAGGAAGTTGTGATAACATCAGGTCTACCTGTATGTGGTCATGTTTTTCTTTCTTTCTGGATCATCTCCTAAGAGGAGAAGAAAGCACTGTGGTAGTCTTAGAGATACTCATAGGCCTTTCAATAATTATCTTATTGGCTCTTTCTTACCGGATTCTTTATCCTCATCCTTGGAAAGTCTTAAAAGATTCAATTTTGGAGCTAATGAAAGAAATCTCTCGTTTTCCTTTCTCTTCCATTTTGTTCTTTTACTTTTCCCCCCATATTCCTTTTCTCTGGTAGCATAGTGGTTACGAATCGGTCTGTGAACCGCAAGGCCAGCAGTTCGAAACTACCAGCTGTTCCATGGGAGAAAGATGAGGCTTTCTGCTCCCATAAAGATTTACAGCCTCGGAAACCCTGTACAGG
>NW_006408669.1:4759101-4764152 GCF_000296735.1 Chrysochloris asiatica
AAAAAAAAAAAAAAATCCCTGAAGATACTTTCCTGACCTTTATCAATGCAATTTTCCATTTTCTTCACACTTCTTCCTTTTAAGCCCCCATGATTTTCCTATGTCCTTTGAAAAAAATCTACCAAAAGAATGAACTGGCCTAGCAGATCCCATTGGAAGCCACATACTTTGGCCCATTTTTTTGAAGGCACTCTGCTGAGACTGAGACAAGTTTATTACTGACAGAACTCGTGGGCAGCCATCCACTGGTCAAAGAGACAGGTAAAAACATGTTTTGTTTGAAATATACCCATGCATGTGTGAACTGGGACCCTAGTGGCAGTACTTACTGACTCACCGTTGTATCTACTCCGTGTTGAGCCCTTAGTGTGCCAGGTACTAGGGTAAGTGCTCAAAATCTATGTACTTCTCTGATCCTTGCACCCTTCTTTGAGGTCAGTGGTGGCATTACGATTTGATAAGCAAGACGCTGAGCTCAGAGGGTAAAGGAATTTGTTGGCATGTATAGCTAATAAATAGCAGAGTTGAGATTCCAGCCCGGATCTCTTTGATTTCAAAGTCAGTGAATTAATGAAATGTTCTCTTCACCACTGAAGGAGCTTTACAGAATGATATCATAAGAGGATAGATTCATTCCACCAGGACTTTCAGTGAAATGAAAAGACTCCCATGGAACATCACGAGGCCTAAATTCTAGTGGAGTTATTCTCAAGGTCCTGCCCACCAAGTCTCTCACGATCGTTCCAGACGTTAGTTTCACCCTATGAGTCTCTGTCTGGGATCACTAATGCCTCAGGCATATTGAACAGTCTTTGGACCAGTCAGACAATGAAGGGTTTTTTGTTGCCTCCATAGGAAACCTTTCTAGGGGCTGTTGTCTGAATGAGTTAGTCACAAAGCACACAAGACAGCGTAGGTTATGAAAACACCTCATTTGCCTGGGGTGAAACTGGTCATAGAATAAGAGCAGGAGAAAGGTGATCTGATCTGTTTACCATGTGGAAAGACCACAAGAGAGAGAGGGACCTAGACTGGATTCTAGGGAGTTAATTCAGGAAGAGAGATACTGGCACATGGTACCTCAGAGTAAAGTCTATTACAAGTACCTAGTTGCATTGTATCAATTTTGGCTCCTGGTAGCACATGTATGCCAGAGCAGAACTATGCTCCATAGGGCTACCAATGGCTATTTCGTCAGTAGTACAGTAGACAGGTCTTTACTCTGAGAAACTTTTTGTTAAAGTTCAATTTCTTGATTAGCAGTCAGCACGTTAACTGTTTGTACCACTCTGAACTCCAAGCTCCATTAAGTGATCATCAAAATCTGCCAGGCCTATGTTTGTTTCTAATCAAGTTTTGTTGTTGCTGTTATTACTGTTAGGTGCCATTGAGTCAGTTCCAACTCATAACGACCTTCGTACGCACAACAGAAGGAACCACTGTCCTGTCCTGAGCCATCCTCACAGTTGTTAACTTTGAGTCCAGTGTTGCTGCTAACGAATCACTGCATCCCATTGGAGGTCATCCTCTTTTTCACTGACCCTCCACTTTGCTAAGTATGATGTACTTCTCCAGAGATTCGTCCCTCCTGATAACATCAATTCTTCTATGATCTTCCTTATTCATTGTCCAGTTTTCGCATGCATATGAGGTGATTGAAAATAGCATGGTGTAATTGTTGTTGTTGTTATGTGCTGTGGAGTCTGTTTCAACCCATAGTGACCCTTTCCAGGGTTTCTGAGGCTATAAATCTTTACAGGAGCAGAAAACCTCATCTTTCTCCCTCAGAACAGCTGGTAGTTTTGAACTGCTGACCTTGCGGTTTGCAGCCCCATTTGTAACCACTATTCTACCAGAGCTCCTTTGATGTGATATTATGGTTTTTTATTAACTTGGCTGAGTGAGAATTCTCAGTGATTAAGAAATGAGGTATCTCTTCTGAGATAATAGTTGTGGTAATATAATCCCCCTGTGATATGATCTGATGTGGTCAGTTCTGATCCGATATAGTGATCCAGTGTGTTTGTAAATCCTCACTTCTATGATAAACAACATTCTTATTAATGGAGAAAATTTTGAAGTTGTCAAGGACTTCATTCTTCTTGGATCAACTATCAACAGTCACGGAAGCAGCAGTCAAGAAATCAAATGACAAATCTGTTGCGCAAGACCTTTTTAAAGTGTTGAAGAGCAAAAGATGTCAGTTTGAGGACTAAGGTGCCCCTGACCCAAGCCATGATATTTTCAATAACCTCATATGCATGTGAAAGCTGGACAGTGAATAAGGAAGACCATAGAAGAATTGATGCTTTTGAGTTATGGTGTTGGAGGAGAATATTAAAAGTGCCATGGGCTGCCAAAAGAACCAATAGATCCATTTTGGAAAAAGTACAGCCAGAGTGCTCCTTAGAAGTCAAGATGGCCAAACTTCATCTCTCATACTTCGGACACATTGTCAGGAGGGAACAGTTGCTGGAGAAGGATATCATGTTTGGTAAGGTGGAGGGTCAGAGAAAAAGAGGAAGTCCCCCAGCGAGATGGATCGGCCAAGTGGCAGCATGGATGGACTGAAGTGTAGCAACAGTAGTGAGTTTGGCCCAGGATTGGGCAGTGTTTTGTTCTGCTATGCATAAGGTCGCTATGGGTCGGTACCGACTCCGATGGCACCTAACAATAACAACAACAAATGATGCTAATGAAGTCAGAAACAATTTACAAGATTACGTTGAGCTAATCTGTTTTGAGATATAAAAGGAGAGGGAAGTAAGCAGAGAAAAAGGGATCTACTACCACCAAGAAAGAAGAGCAGGAAGTGGAATGTGTTTTTTGGATTAGGGGTCCCTGCACTGCGGGTCTGCTAGGTCCAGGGAAAGATGCCAGAACACAGGGAGACCTCCAAGGAATGCTGGACCTAGAGGTGCTGAAAGGACACAGGGCCTTTCCCGAGAGCCTGCGCTCTGAATTAGGACTAACCTAAACTGTAAGAGGATAACATTGTTAAAATCTGGATATCCACAGGGAGATGGTGCCTGGTAGAGCTTGCCGCCTAGCCCTCCGACACGGATATTCCCTCCGGGAACGTGCTCAGCGCCGCAGAGCTGATCGCTAAGAAGGACCCCAAGGACTTCCTGGGTTCGAAGGTCCAGGCGGGTGCAGCAATGCCGCCGGGAACTCTGGCAGCTGCTGGCGGAGGAACACGTGGAGCACCTGGGCAGCTTGGTGGCCACAGAGTGGAGGCCGGAAGAAGGCTTCATGGAATTGAAGTCTCCTGGGGGCAAATTCTGGCAGACTATGGGTTTCTCAGTGCAGGGCCAGCAGCGGTTTCACTCCACCGAGGCCTTGTATCTACTGGAGTGTGGCGCCATCCAGCTCTTCCACCAAGACCTGTCCTTGTCCATCCAGGAGGCCTACTAGCTGCTGCTGACTGAGGACACTGTGACTTTCCTGCAGTACCAGCCACCTATGAGACTGGTCTATGTGGTTCGACAATGCCAGCCGAGCTCCAGCCTTGTCCCCTAACGAGAGGCAGCTGAACCTGGATGGTAGCACTCAGTCCTTGGATGATGGGCATGGCAAGAGGGAGAGGAGGCGTTCCAGTTCCCGTCCATGCCTATGAAGCCCAAGACCCGGGAGAACCTCTTACAGGGGCTGAATGGGACACCCAAGAACCAGGCAACCTCAGGTCCACCTCTCTGCATTTGGTACGGCCAAGGCCCAGAGGAGGAAGCACAGAAGTCAAGCTCCAAACAGTATCCAGAGTTTTTAGGAGCCCTGGTGCCCTGGCCTGGCTTGGCCAGGGATGGGGTCGGGTGCAGCCGGGAGGGTGGCAAAGTAGAGAATGGGGCCACGGGAACTTGCAAGGCACTCTGAAGCTTTGAACAGATGTCCTTCCCTAACATGGCTTCAGATAGTCGTCATACCCTCCTGCTTGCCCCAGCCCCTGAGCTGCTCCCGGCCAACATCACCGGGAGGGAGACAGATGCCCAGTTCTGGTGTCAGAAGCTGAACCAGCGGAAGGAGACGCTCTGAAGGAGCGAGAGACAGGCTGAGGCCCAGCACTTCCGGGAAGGTGTCAGTGCGGACCCTAAGGTGCAGCGCTGCTTCAATTGGAGGAGTACAAAGGTGGCACCTGCGGAAGACCCTGAGCTGGCCCCCCACACCTATGGGATCAGCCTGTCACCCCGCTGATGAGTACTGGCCAGGCCGACTCCCCAGCCATAGTCCTCCAGTGCATCTCGGTGCTGCAGATGACACACCTGGCTGACGGAGGGGCCCAGCTGCTGGAGAAGTCTCAGGACTTGGAGATCAGCTTCCATGTGTACCAGGCCAACGCTGTGGCTACTTTTCCAAAGAATAACTCTGGCAAGCTCTACGTTCCGATGTGCATTAGTGGATTTGACGAGCAGGTCCCAGACCTCTGTACCCTCAAGCAGTTATCCTACCAGAGTGGGAATGTCACCCTGATCTTTGCCCTGGCTGATTATGGAGATATTTCCTTTTATCCGGGACTTCACACTGCCCAAGGACCTGGATCACTGACTGCTGGGCTCCTCCGCCTCAGGGATCGGCTGGGGCTGGAGCCTGGGATAGGACCTCGACTGGTCTCAGTACTGGAGCCTCTGGGGTCCTGGTGTCTGATGTTTGCGAGGGAGCAAAGCCATGCCCCCCACTAGCTGGCCACTGGAATTCCATGCTCCAGGCCCGAGGTTGTTGCCTTGTATTGGCTGCTTTGGAACTCAGGACTAGATTTCAGAGACCCGCAAGGTGGGCCAGAGGAGAGGACTCGTGACTTTAAACAAGAAGGTTCCTTTCATGCAGTTAAACCAAAGCCATAAAAAAGTTCTCCCTCACACACACACACACACACACACACACACACACACACACACACACTCATTCATATGTGGTATTTTGTGCTCAAGCAGCATTTGATAAGTAAGACACATGGTTTGAATCAGGCCCACCTTAGTCCTCAAAGTGACATTTTTGCTCTTTAACTCTTTAAAGAGGTTTTTTTTTAAAATAGCATTTTATCAAGACAAGATTTATGT
>NW_006408669.1:4764540-4770525 GCF_000296735.1 Chrysochloris asiatica
TGTCTCTACTGTTACTGCTTTTCTGGTTAGGATCCCATGCTTTACTCAAGTTCTTCCCTCTTGATGGTCCTAGGTCCTCTGTTCTTGAATTGAAAGATGAACTACTCCCCACTTTCAGCTATACCTCTTCTACATTTACAATTGTAGCAATCACCCTTAGTCCTGATAAGAATGACTCACAGTTGAATAAAAAACGTCTGTCCCCATCCTCCCCCATCCCCTTTCACCAGGTTCATCTTGACAAGAGGAAAATTATTCAGTGGGGATTTTACCTTGCACCCCTTGTTCTGAAACTAAGCACAGCCTTGAAATCGTGTAAACCAGCCACTCTGTGCCTTTATAGAATCCCATTTTTTTTTTTTTAAGTTATTATTATGAATTGAGTGACAGTTTACATGGGAGAGCACAGGCTTTACATTCATCCTATGGTATTCTGTTTCATTGCATTGGCTTCAGTCCCCTCCATGCATCATCATTCAACAGCATTTCCTCCATTCTCTCTTTCTGTTTTTTTGGATGTACACCGAAGCACTCAGGAATATATAACCATTCAAACAACCAAGACTGCTCCCCCCTACCCCCACCCCCATCCCCAGCACACAGCCCCTCTCCCTCCTTGAGTCTAGAGTCCCCAGCCACTCCATCTCTCCACGTCATGCATCCATCTCTGGTGTCGCTGCTTCTCTGGATAGGATCATGTACTCTGCGCTTCTCCCTTGATACTTCCAGGATCCTCCACTCCTGGACTGCAAGATCAACCACTCCCCTCCTTTTGTTACAAACATCTACCTTTACATTTGGAATATTCACAGTCAGCCCTGATAACAATTATTCACTATTGAACCACAAGAGTCTTATTCCCAGCTCCTTTCAGTCCCATCTAGACAGGTTGAAAACCACTCAGTGGAGACTCTACCTTCCTCTGTACACTCTGAAACTAAGCTCCCTCTTAAAAACTTGTAAGCCAGTCACTTCATGCCTTTGTAGGCTCCCCTACCCCCCATTTTGGGTAGCCAATGTCTAAGCTACCTATCCCTGTCAACTCTGTGTACCGAGGGGGTGGGAATGATCCTTGTGTAAAGATTCATTTCCTCTTTTAAGCTGCTACATCCATAAGTATAGGTCAAGTTCATCATATTGTAGCAGGTCACACTTTTTTTCCTCTTCTTTCTTCCTCTAGTTAAGTTCTGATCATCCAGCCATTGAAGCAAGGTCAAATGGGCACTATCTGCAAGTCTGGGAGTTCTTGTCCATCTCTCCTCACTTCGTATCAGCTGGATGCTTCACTCTCTGTTCTAGTCCTCTGTGACAGTGTCCCTGTCCATAGGCTCAGGAGTCCCCAGGCTTTGCTATACTGTTGGCCAACCAGGTCGTGATCTAGGTTGACAGGAGTCTATTGAACATGGTCGGACTTAACTCACAGCTTCATTGCTGTTTTTCCCAGACTCCTCCTTATCGGTAGACCAGCGTGGTCACCAGCAAGATTATATACATGCTCGTGTATTCCCTTTGCGTTTCAGTCTTGGAAGGGGTTTGCCCTGAAGGGATTTGATTGCTTGCCTTGATGGCTCCCTGGTGAACAACTTCTTGTTCCTGTAGTAGTCAATAAGACTGCTGTTACTGTTTTTTATTTTTCTTGTCAGTTTTTGTATCAAGAAGTCTCTCTTTTCAAGTGGAAATTTCCTGCCTCAGAAGATTCTGGATGGGGATCAGGATTCCACCTATGGTCTTATTCAATGCAAAGGCTCTGCAGGAAGCCTCCTTCAGTGGGCAAGTTCTAGCCCCATTTTAGGTATCCCGATCAGTTATAGGCTGAAGATGGATTTAGAAGCTTTCTATAATGATGTTTTTGGTATAGCCCCCCCATTTTTGATAACCAGTATGTAAGCTGCCCATCCTTATCAACCCAGTGTACTGAGGAAGCAACTTCATCTTTCAGTTGGAGTTTTGAGCAACTACATCCATAAGCAAAGGTCTATTTCATCAAATTGTAGCAATTTATGCTTGTTCCCTATATCATACTTCTTTATCTTCATCTGATCTAGTTCTGGTCAGCAAGCCATCCAAGCTAGGTCATATGGGTATTATCTGCAAGTTTGGGAGTTCTCGCATGCCTCCCCCCACTGTAGACCAGCTGGCCACTTCACTCTCAACTCTTTTCCCCAGTGGCTAGTTTAGTGTTTGTGGACTGTGGAGAGCACACGTTTCCCTAAACTTCAGACCAGCCAGCTCTTCCTCTACTCTTTCTTGTTTCAAGGTAAACAGGTGTTTATGGAACATGACCAAATGTAGCCCATGTCTTCATTGCTTCACTTCCATTCACCAGTAGAACAGGGAGGTGAATGGCGAGCATACAAGATTGCTTCTGTGTTCCCTTTGAGTTTCAGGCTGATGGGCTGACTTGTCTTGTTTTGATGGCTCCTAGGCAAACAGCTTGCTTTATATTGTTAACAACTGATCAGTCTCCCTACACCCTGCCTCCACCCATTGTTCTTTCTTTCAAGAAATATGTTCTGTTCCTCCAGCTATTCCAGGTTGGTCTGCATGTTTATTCAAGTGTAAATGTCCCACCTCAGAAAGTTCTGGATGGCGCTCAGGATTCCACCTACAGCCCCATACTCCACAAAAGCTTAACATGAAGCAAATTCTAGTGCCCCCTTTTTGCTAATCCTATCAATATTAGATTGAAGATGGGTTTATAAGCTTTCTGTAATCATGTTTCCCAATATTTCTTTCTAGCCCACTTAAAATGTCTATTTTAGAATAGTAGACAACGGAAACCAAAATACACAAGACAGTAAGCACTTTAAAATTATTTCCCTTTCTTTACCCATCCAGACTAAGGAGCTCTTGTAGCGTAGTGGTTATGAATTGGGCTGCTACCTCAAGGTCGGCAGTTTGAAACTACCAGTGTTCTGCATGAGAGACAGGAGGCTTTCTGCTCCCGTAAAGATTTGCAGCCTAGGAAGCCCTGTACAGGGGTCGCTATGAGTCGGAAGCAACTCCACGGTACTTAACAACAACAACCCATTCAAACTATGTCTTGATCCCTATATCATAGAGCCCTGTTGTTCCAAGTCTTTGTATACACCACAATCTACCTCTGTCCCATTTAGCCCATAAAGACCTCCCTAACTCTTTTCCTATTTTCCTTGTTCATCTGTCCCCTTCCCCTTGTTATACACTGCCCTCACCCTCCTTGAATGTTTCCCACCTTGTAACCCAAACTATCATGTGTTTAACTCCAACCTATGAGTTACTGTCCCCTCTCTCTCACTCCTAGTAACCATCAAAGAATTTTTCTTTCAGAATGGAAAGCTTTTCTTCAGCTTTTCCAATAAAGGTCTTATGCGATACATGTCCTTTTTTGCCTGACTGATTTCACTCAGCATAACATCCATGTTATGAAGTGTTCTGCAACTTCATTATTCTTCTTCAAGGTTGCATAGTGTTCTATTGTGTGTATGTACAAAGTTTGTTTATTCATTCTTGCATTGATGGGCACTCAAGCTGTCTCCATCTTTTGCTATTGTGAATATGCTGCAATGAACATTGGTGTGCATATATCAACTCATGTGCTGGATTATAATTTTTGTGGATATATACCAAGTAGAGGAATTGCTGGATCATTAATTATTTCTATTTCCAATTTTCTGAGGAAGCGCCAAACTGTTTTCCAGAGTGGTTGAACCATTTTACAGCACCACTAGTAATGTAGGAGGTCACAGTTTCACCACACCTCACCAGTATTTGCTGTCCTCTCCTTTTTTGAACTTCATTGTTAGTGCTAGTGTGAGATGATATCTCATTGTTGTTTTGATTTGCCCATGTCTTATGGCTAATGAATGTGAATATTTCTTTATATGTTTGTTGGCTGCCTGAATGTTTTCCTTGGTGAAGTGTCTGTTCATGTCCTGTGTCCATTTTATAATTGAGTTATTATTTTTTTTCTTGTATGGCACTTTATTTTCATATAAATTTTAGAGATTAGTCTCTTGTCTAATATGTTGTTGTAAAAAAGTTTTTTTTTCTCCAATGTGTGGGCTCCTTTTTTACTCTTGAAAAATTTTAATGCACATAAGTTTCTAATTTTTAGTATTTCCCAGTCATCTATTTTGTCCTCTACTATTTGAGCGGTTTTTGTCATGCTTGATAGTCTGTGTGTGTCATGTATTAGAGTCCTTAAGTATGTCCCTATTTTTTCATTGATGATATTCATAGTTCTGGGGTTTGTATTTAGATCTTTAATCCCTGTTGAGTTAGTTTTTTATGTGGTGTAAATACGGGTCCTGTTTCATTCTTTTGCAAATTGCTTTACAGTTTTGCCAGCACCATTTGTTGAAGAGACTCTCTTCCCCATTTGATGTATTTTGACCCTTTGTCAAAGATCAGTTGACTGTATGCGGATGGCTTTACTTCTGGGTTCTCAATTCTGTTCCATTGTTCGATGTGCCTTTCATTGTAGCAATATCAGGGAGTTTTGACCGCTGTGTTTCTGTAGTAAATTTTTTAAATTAGTGAGTAGCAGGCCTCCCATGATGTTCTTTTTAGGCACTGCTTTTCTTTTCTATGGTCCTTTTCCCTTCCATATAAAGTTTGTGATTTTTTTTTCCCATATCTTTAAATATTTTTGTTGAAATATGGATTGGGATTGTGTTATATCTGTAGATTGCTTTGGGTAGTATTGATGTTTTCACAATGTTAAGTCTTCCTATCCAGGAACATGGTATATTCTTCCTTTTTTGTAAATCTCTTGGTTTCTTGTAGTAGTATTTTGTTGTTTTCTTTGTATTGGTCCTTTGTTTCTCTTGTTAGATTTATCCCTTAATATTTCATCCTTTAGGTGGATATTGTCCATGATATTTGATTTCCTAATTTCCTTTGCAGAGCTGCTGTTATTATTATTGAGGGATTGAACTGATTTTTGTATGTTGATCTTGTATGCTGCCACTTTGCTGAATCTTCAAATGAGTTCCAGGAGTTTTTTTTGCTGAGTTTAGAATTTTCTATGTATGGAATAATACAACATGTGAATAGAGAGTGTTTTACTTTTTCTTTGCCAATTTTGATGCCTTTAATTTCCCTTTCTTGCCTTATAGCTCTGGCTGAAACTTCCAACACAATGTTGAATAGGAGTGGTGATAAAGTGCGTCCTTGTCTGATTTCTATTTGCAAAGGTAAGCCTTTAGGTTTTTCTCCATTGAGAGTGCTATTGGCTGTTGATTGTGTATATATTCACTTAATTATGGTGAGTAATTTCCCTTCAGTTTCTGCTTTGTTCCGTGATTTTCTTTTTTAAATCAAGAATGGGTGTTGGATTTTGTGAAATGTCTTTTTTGCATCAGTCAATAGAATCATTGATAAAAATTCTCTTAAAAAATTATATGGTGGATTATGTTGATTGTTTTTCTAATATTGAACCTTCTTGCATCACTGGTACAAATTCCTGCTTGGTCATGATGTATTGTTTGTTGTTTTGTTTTGATATGTTGTTAAATTCTATTGGTTAAGATTTTGTTGAGAATTTTTGCATCTATATTCATGAGTGATATTGGTCTATAATTTTCTTTTTTAGTGATATCCTTCCCTGGTTTGGTATGAGGATTATGCTTGCTTCATAAAATGTGTTAGGAACTTTCCTGTCCTTTTCTAGATTCTGGAACAGTTTGACTAGAAGTGGTATCAGCTGTTTTCTGAATATTTGGTAAAATTCACCAGTAAATCAGTCTGGGCCAGGACTTTTTATTGTTGGGAGGTTTTTTTTGTTTTTTTTTAAGGTTTTTATTGTGGATTGAGTGAAATCTTACAGGGCAGATCATCAGTTTTACATTCAACAAATCATACACCATGTTTCATTACAATGATTATAATCCCTTCCATGTACCATCAGTTAACAGTATTTCTCTGTATTCGGTTTACCTTTAAAAAAACAACAGCACACAACCTAAAACACTCAGGCATATATAGTAATTTACACCTCCAAAG
>NW_006408669.1:4775234-4782458 GCF_000296735.1 Chrysochloris asiatica
TAGATTTGTCAAAGGTTTGTCAATTCTATTAATCCTTTCAAAGAACCAGTTTCTTGTCTTTTTGATTTTTTCTATAGTTTTTCTCTTTTCACAATTTATTCTTTATTATTTCTGTTCTTCTTGTGACTGTAGTTTGACTTTTTTTTTGTCTTACTACCTGGTAGCTTTTAAGTAGGGTGTTACTCGTTTTCTATGTATTTGGTTTTATTTCCTTGATCTTTCTAGTGTTGATTTGTAATTTTATAGAATTGTGATCTGAGAAAATGCTTTGTAGTATTTTGATGTTCTAAAATTTATTGAGACTTGCTTTGTGGACTAACAACACATGGTCTACACTGGAGAATGTTTCATGTGCACCAGAAAAGAATAGGAATTGTGCTGTTGTTGGCTTAAATGCTCTGTACACTTCTGTGAAGTCAAGTTGGTTGATTATGTTATTTAGTTCCTCTGTGTATTTGTTAAGTTTCTTTCTGTTTGTTTTGTTCTTTTCTGTAAATGGTGTATTTAAATCTCCCAGTATTATTGTAGAGTTGCCTATTTCTGGCTTCAATTCTATTAGGATTTGCTTTATGTATATTGGGGCTCTTTCATTGGGAGCATAGTTATTTATTATGGTTATGTCATTTTGTTCAGTTGAGACTTTAACCATGAGGTAATGCCCATTTTTGTCTTAAAGTTTATTTAATCAGAGATTAATTTTGCCACTCACATTTGTGTTTTAGTGCAATTTTCCCCATCTTTTAATTTTTAATCTATTTTTGTCTTTTTTTGTAATGGTGTGTTTATTATTGACAATTTATTAAAGGATCCTATTTTCTTATCCATTGTGCTACTCTTTGGCTCTTGACGGGTGTATTTAATCCATTGACATCTAGTGTAATTATCAGTAAGTATTGATTAATTGCTGTCATTATGAGGTTTGATTTTTTTTTGTTGTTGTTGTTCTGCTGGTTTCTTTGTTCTGCATCCTTTCTTTTGCTGAGTTGATTATTTCTGTTATTTTTCTTGTAAATTTCTTCCTAATTTTAATGTTTCTATAGTCTTCTTGGGTTTTCCTTTTTTTAAAATTTGATGTGGAGACATAGTACGTTTCATTGAGCTTACCCTATATTTTATTAATTTCTTCCTCATTTTAAAACTGCCTGTTTTATCCTGAAATCTACCTGACCTCCTCACTACCTGGAACTCTGTTACTGTATTTTCCCCTTCTTTTGCTTTGTAGTTGTCTGATCATAGACTGATCTCCCAGATCCCATAATTTCATTCTTGTAGTTTAGTTTTGTTCTGCTGTATATTCTTCCATCTTGACTGAGTTTCAGATGGTGTTGTTACATTTGTCAGTCTCTGGTTATTGTCTGTTCCAATAGGACAAATAACTTCCTTTAATATGTTTTGAAGTGCTTGCTTAGCTTTTACAAAATCCCTTAGTTTCTATTTATCCTGAAATGTTCTGGTTTTGCCACCATATTTGATTGACAGCTTTGTTGTGTATATGATTCTTGGTTGGCAGGTTTATTATTTCAGAGTTTTGTTTCTGTCTCCCCATTGCTTTCTTACCTGTATTGTTTCTGCTAAGAAATCAAGACTTAATCTTATTGACTTTCCTTTGTAGGTTAACTCTTCCCTTTTGCTTAGCTGCTTTCAGTATTCTTTCTTTGTTTTGGATTTTGGAGAGCTTGATTATGATATGTCTCAGTGATTTTCTTTTGGTGTCTATCCTGCCTGGGGTTAATTCAGCTTCTTGAATGCTAATCTTCTTGACTTTGAGGATTATGGGGAAATTTTCTTCCAGCAGCTGTTTGACTGTCTCTTCTGTGGTTTTCTTTGTCTCTTCCTGTTCTGGCATTCCAGTCACCTGTAGGTCATTCCTCTTCATGTTGTCCCACATGAACCTTAGACTTTATTCATATTTTTTCTTGCTTGCTCTTCTGTCTTACCAGTATTGAGAGATTTTTCTACAAGCTCTCAGATTCTGGCTTACATCTCTTCATTTATACTCCTTTGCCCTTTCAGTGTATTGTCCATTTTTGACATGTTAGTATTGATCATCTGGATCTCTTTCTGCTGGTTTTATATTATCTCCAGTGCTATTTCCTTTGATTGTTCCTCTCTGTAGTACTTTTCTGACTTCTTCCTTATTTTCCTCAACCTTTCTGTGGAACATTTGGATGTACCTCAATATCTTTTCCTGAATTATTTTTCAGGTAATTCAAAGTCCTGATCTTCCTTCAATGCCATTTTTGTCTTCCTCATGGTCATTCAATTAAGCTACTCTGTTTTGTTTCTGCCTGTGAGTAGAATTTTTTTTAAACTGTTATTCAGGCATTGTGTTGTTGTTGTATTTGTATTACTTAGATGAGTGTATATTGATGTATTCTTAAGTACTCACTGATTGTCCCCTTGTAGGTGTGATCAGGAGATGGGCTTCTCTGTTCACTGCTCTTACAGCTTTGTTCAGAGCATTTTTTTTTTTTTTAATTAAATGTTTTTATTTTGCATTGAGTGAAAGTTTACAGGGCACATCATCCGCTTCACATTCAACCATTCATATAGCTTGTTTCATTACATTGATTATTATCCCCGCTATATATCATCAGTTTACAGTGTTTCTCTCTATCCTCTTTAGCTTTTTTTTGTTTTTTTTGGGGGACTTGCCTTTTTGGAATTTACAGTCTCGGCTTTTAGGGAAGGTTTTTACATTTGTCTGTGGATATCCAGGGCTCACGTATGAGATTACTAACAAGTATTACTGAATAATCAGATGAGGGACAGTTTGTTATGTCTACTAGGTGGCTAGAGTCTGATCCTCAGAGCCTATGGTTTGGACGGTCAACAACGCTTGGGCCCACAGGGGCTTGGCCTCCTGACCGGGTCTGTGCTGTCTGCATCTGAGTCCTCCTTATTTATTGATTGTTTAAGGGACGCTGCCTGTCTTAGGTGGTCATCAGAGCATTTTTAAGCAGGTTTTAAGCAGCATCGTTGTAGATGATGCTCTGGTGTTTAGCAGCTAGTATTTGTTCTTATCCAAATGGTGGGGTTTTAGAACGTGAAAGTGTATGATGGAGTTTCTGTCTTTCATTGGGTGAGTCAAGAAGAGGAAGATCTCCCACAAGATAGAAACAGGATAAAAAATCAAGATTGAAAACAAAAGGCAAAAGTAATAAAAAACATGGGGTGGGAGGGAGTATATATGTATAAAGGCCATAAAACTGGAAGAAGGAAAAATGAGAGTGAGAGAGGAAAAAAAACAACAGCATACACAGGAAAATATAAGTAATCTTTAGTATCATCTAATGGCTTTGCCTCTAAAGCTGCCTGCAAAATTCTTGCAGTGCTTCTGTGATCTAACACAATCCTTTTTTTTTTTTTTTTAATTCCCTTTTCCTCAAGTCTGTTCAACCCAGGGCTGACCAGACCCACTTTGTAAGGAATTCCTAGAGTGAGCTCTTTCTGTTGTCTCCCGCTCTTCGATTCCTACAGCAGCACAGATGAATGCTGATTGTTCATTGTGTCACAGAACCATCCATGAGTGATTAGGAACTTGCCAGGAGATATCTGTTGTGCAGGTTGGTTAACAGCATGGAGATGAATAGACATAGCATAAGAAAAGAAGGAAAAGGGGTTAAAAAAAACACAACCTCTTGCACCTCTGTTTTTGCAGGTCACTGGGAGTGTTCTCTTGTCACTCTATCTGCTCTCACTCCAATTCAAAATGGTTGTGGCGGAACACACCAGCTACCTCAAATCAGAGATCACCTCCTTTCTTGCTTCTTCTTCAAATCTTGCTGCTGGTAAACACTCTGACCTCGTATTGATCATTTTATCTGAAGTTCAGCATTCTAGGACCACCCTCTGAATCAGTTCTGTCTGATTTCCATATAGTTACTGATGGTGGTCAGCTCAGTCTTTTTGCCTTGTCTGCCATCAAGCCCTGTATCCTCTAAAGAGGTCTTCTGCAACAGATTTGCCTAATGCAGAACGTGACCTGGTATCTTGCCTGCTGCTTCCATGATTGTTGATTGTGAATTCAACCAAAATGAAGTCTTTGACAATGTCAATGTTTCCTTCTTGTCTTTTGATGCTATTTTTTGGTCCAGTTGTGAGAATTTTGTTTTCTTTAAATTGAGGTGCAATCCATACTAAAGGTTGTAGTCTTAAATCTTCCCCAGTAACTACTTCAATTCCCCTTCACTTCCAACAAGCAAGGCTATGTCATCTGCATAATGCAGGCACTCCTGATACCACGTTCTTCTTCATATAACCCAGTTTCTTAGATGGTTTTTCAGCATACAGATGGAATAAGTATGGAGAACAAATACAACCCTCACATACACATTTCCTGATTGTAAACCATTCAGTATATCCCCTTGTTCTAGTCAACTTTAAGAGGTAGTTTGTGAAGAAAAAAAAAAAAATCAAGAATCTGAGGTCTTGTTTAGTGAATTTGGAGGGTTAGGTTAGGGGGAATAAACAAAATAATCTTGTCTTCAGTAAAGGTTTACATGCAATAGCCACCTGCTGAATTTGGTGCCTCCCTTTTTTCTACAACAAAATTAGGTTCAATAATAGCCATGAAATTAAATATTAGTAATGGACAGAAAAGAAATGCAGACAGTCCCAAACTGTCTCAGATATATATATAAAATATACGTAAAAGGAATAAAACCCCACAATATGCAAAACTTAATTTATGTTAATATATTTTTTGAAAAAGGAGAGAGGACTAAGATATTGTCTTATTTTTGTGTGGCAGCCATGACAGTTTTTCTTTTTAAGGTGTCTGCAAATTTTCCAGTTATTTCAACAGAGTTGTTGTTAAGTGCCATTCACCTTACAGTTAGCATTCCAGCACTTATCCTACAGCACCACACCAGTTGCTTTTCATGTTCAGGTTCAGTAGATCGAACACCCAGTTTTATCAATCTATCTGTGCTTATGGGGAATTAAAGAACATTAAAAAAATACTTTTAACATTAAAAAATGTCTTTCACATGAATAAACAGATGCATAACTTGCTAGGGAAAGTCTTAAAAAACACAAGGCTAAATTTGATCTAAAAATTACTGACATCAAGTTGATTCTGATACATGCTGGTTCTATCGGACAGAGCAGAGCGGCTCCCTAGGGTTCCCAAGGCTATAAATTTTTCAGGAGTAGACTGTCTCATCTTTCTCTCTCCTGGCAACAGGACTCCAATATGCTAGCTTGAAGCTTTCTTGTTGGGTTGGAATCAATTCCGAGTCAGAGCAGCCTCATGTGACAGAGAACTACCCAACAGGGTTTTCTTGGCCAAAATCTTTCTGAGAGCAGATCGCCAGGTCTTTCTTCCCATGGAGTTACTGGGGAAGCTCATTACCCACCTTTTGATAGAGTTTGCAAGGCAGCGACATCTTTACAGAAGGAGACTAAGACATCTTTCTCCCATGTAGTGGCTGGTAGGTTCAAACTGCTGACTTTAAGGTTAACAGAGTGCTTTAACCACAGCACCACCAGGGTTTCTAAGCTACATCTATATTATTAGAATGGAACACACATTAACAACTGCATTGCATAGAATTTAGATCAGTGGAAGTTTCTTGAGGTAGAAGTACTTTAAAGAATTACCAGTGCATGATGATAAAAATCAGATCGACTTCTAGGCAGTCATCTTATTGTTGTTTTAAAATTTTCTACAGGCAATGCGATCTCCTTATTTCCTGAAATTGAGGAGGATCACACACACACACTTCATCCTGGGTTCATTGTAGCTTACAAAACAGCTTTGGCTTCAGGTGTTTGGAGCCATCTATTTCACGATTCTCTTTTTCTCATTGTCCTTGAGTGAGGGGACCCTGAAGATAGAGTCTGGGCCAGGGTGTGGGTTTTTGGGGTAGGCAGCCTGATTTGAGGACATTGCATGGGTCTGAGTAAATGAGTCCAGTGGCTACTACTATGTCAATAGGGGCTTCGTACTGTTCCACCGGAGCCAGTGAATCTGCATCAGTCATGGCATCAACCAGTGTGTCACCGTGATTCATTCTGCCCTGTGTCTGTGGCACAAACAAAGGGAACCAGTCTGCACGAAGATTGCATCTTTGCTCAATTTTGGCTCTTTAAGAGGGTGCTTTAGCTTACCAGCCCTCCCCCTGGCTACCAAAGACAGAAATTGCACCAATCAAGCTCAGTGGGTGATGTGAGCAAGTTGTTTTAACCAGCTGTGCTTATTCTACTGCCCCCCCCCGCCCCCCCTAACAACCCAAGGTATCAGGAGACAATCTTGATGAGCTTAATCTCAAGGAGCTGGTCCTTTCTCAGGCAATCTCATCTGAAATTCCCCTGGAGAAAAAATTAGTATTAAATTTGATTGAGGGAATCCTAATTACACATAAATACAGCCCCTCTACAATGGATTCCATATGTGATGGAACCACAAAGACCTACTTCTTAGGGCTGTTGTTTTTATTCTAGAAACAATAAATACAGCAAGTGAGTTCCATTTGGTTTTCAGTGTGAGATAGAAAGAATACATATTGGGATTTGGGGTACTGGGAGCCTCTGAGACTAGTAAATCCATAGACCATCTGGGAAAGGGGCCAAGAAAATGTTTTTTCAGGACTTTTTTTTTTTGGAGCCGGGGCGGGAGGGTGGGACAAATGGGACTTGGGGACTCTGAGGTAGTAGACTGTGTTTTGTCTCGGATTAATGATGAGACCTGATGAGGCCAGGAGATTCTTAAGGAGCCATGAATAACGTGAACAAAACTCAGTTAGGCATCCTATACTTCATGTGTGAGCATTTGTTTGCCAGTCCCAAGCCTTTTTGCCTGTGATCCATTCCCTACCATTTCACTACTGTGCTCTGTATTGTAAATCAAGGCGGGGTGGGAGGCTCACCCCACAGGCTATGTGTCCTGTGTCAGCTGACTGGGCTGGGGCAGTGTGATTGACAGGTAGAAGGCTGATGGAGAGGAAGTATGGATAAATCAGGGTATTTCTCCTTCTCATTCCTGCCTTCATGCCTTGGTCTTTGTATTAGAGTTCTCCCGAGAAACAGATCCAGTAAAATATATATATAAGCTGCCTTCAAGTAGATGACTACTCATGGCGACCCCTTGTGTGCAGAATAGAACTGCTCTATAGGATTTTAAAAAATGTTTTATTGTGAATTATGTGATAGTTTACATGGGAGAACATTAGCTTTACATTCATCCTATCATAGATCGTTTCATTGCCATGGTTACAGTCC
>NW_006408669.1:4784813-4807642 GCF_000296735.1 Chrysochloris asiatica
ACTTCTTATCAGCTGGACACTTCACTCTCCACTCTAGTTCTTTGTGGCTATGTCACTGACTCTGGGCCTAGGAGTCCCCAGGTCTTGCCACATTGCTGGCTAACCAGATCTCCACCTGGGTTCACAGGAGTCTGTTGAACATGGTAGGACTTAGCTTGCAGCTTCATTGCTGTTTTTCCTTCACTTCCCCTTATCAGTGACTAATGTGGTCACCAGTCAGAGTGCATGTCTGCTCATATATTCCCATTGAGTCTTAGTCTTTTTTTTTTTTTTTAATGTTTTATGTGATAATTTACTTGGGAGAACAATAGTTTTACATTCATCCTGTTGTTTATCGTTTCACTGCCATGGTTACAATCCCCTCTATGCATCATCAGCCAACCAAAGGGTATATACCCCCTTCTCTCTCTGGGTCTAAAGTCCCCAACTGCTCCATCTCTCCACATCATTGTCTCTGCCTCCATCTAAGGCATCACTGCTTCTCTGGGTAGGGTCCCACTCTCCACTCTTCTCCTTTCATGGTCCCAGGGATCTCCACTCCTAGACTGAAAAGTTAATCACTCCCCTCCTTGCTACAAAAGTCTGCCTTTACGTTTCCAACCCTCACAAGCAATCCTGATAACAATTATTCACTGCTGTATCACAAGAGACCCTCTGCATTTCATTTCATCAGCCCCTCCTAGACAGATTGGGTACTACTCAGTGGAGATTCTACCTTCCTTCATACCCTCTGAATCTAGGTTCCCTCTTGAAAGCTTGTAAACCAGTCACTTATTGCCTTTTTTTCTCCCCCATTTTGGGTAGTCAATGTCCAAGTTGCCCATCCCTGTCTACTCTGTGTATGGAGGGGGTGGGAATGATCCTTGCTGTAAGGAGTCTTAGTCTTGGAAGAGTGTTTGCCCTGAGGGGACCCGACCACTTGCCTTGATGTCTCCTGGGCAAGCAACTTGCTTGTTTTTGTAGTAGTCAGTTGGACTGCCATTATTGTTTTGTATTTTTCTTTTCAGTCTTTCTTTAAAGAACTGTATCTTCTGTTCTTCTAGCCACTCCAGGCTGGTCTGCTTGTCCTTTTAAGTGGAAATTTCCCACCTCAGGAGATCCTGGATGGGGTTCAGGCTTCTATCTATAGTCTTATGTATTGCAGAGGCTCCACAGGAAACCTCCTTCATTGGGCACCTTGTAGCCCCATTTTAGGTATTCCAATCAGTTATAGGCAGAAGATGGACTTACAAGCTTTCTATGATGATATTTCTGGCTGTTCCTTTCTCTCCACCTCAAGTATCTATTTTATAATGGTATGCAAGGGAAACCAAGATTCAAACAACAGCCAAGCATCTTAACATTGTTTCCCCCCTTTCCCCCTTTCTAACCATGCCTCAATCCCTGTATCCTAGAGCCCTGTTCCAAGGTTGTGCATACGTCATTATTTACCTCTGTCCCACTTAGCCCATGCAAACCTGCTTAACTGTTCTCCCATCTGCCTTGTTCTTCCATTCCCCTCACCCTTCTTGTGTATTGACCCCCTCTCCAGCACCCAAACTATCTTGTGCTTCACCTTTCCCTCCCTCCACTCACCCCTCCATAGGGTTTTCCTGGCTGTGACCTTCCAGAAACACAGTGTTGGACCTTCCTTCTGGTGGGTTTGAACCACCAATCTTTTGGTCACTTGCCAAACACTTAACTGTTTGCTCCACTCAGGAACTCCTACATGGAGGAAGGGAGAGAAATTGAGATTGATTTTGTGGAATTCGTTCAAGTAATTGTCAGAGCTGGCAAGTCCAAGGTCAGGCAATAGGATGGATATTCCAAAATTGATGGTGGGTTGAAAACTCTAGCAGGTTGTCTATGTTCTAGTCTGGATGTAGAATCGTCACTTATAGAAGAGAGAAACCTTGAACTGATTGGATGAGGTCCATCTACACTTTGAAGGATAATCTGCTTTATTTCATGTCAACTGATTTGAATTCTATTGTTGTTATGAGCCATAGAGTCTGTTCTAATTTATGAACAACAGAACGAGACACCATCTGGTCCAGCACCATCCTCACAATTATTGTCACATCTGAGCCCGTGGTTGCTGCCACTGCCAATCATGTCTTTGGGGCTCTTCATCTTTTTCACTGACCTAGCATGAAGACCTTCTCCCTGGACTGGTTCTTCCTAACAACATGTCCAAAGCACAAGATAGGAAGTCTTGCCATCATCACTTCAAAAGAGCCATCTGTCTTTCAACATCATTACAACATTTAGACTTCTGTTTGGCCAAACAACTGGCCACCATTGCCCAGCCGAATTAACACGTAGAATCAACTCTCACAGTCAGTGCGTCCGTCAGCAGCCTTGTCTCTTCTGTGGAGTCAGGAGTAAGGTGCTTTTAGCTTTTGCTGGGTGACAAGCCTCTTGACTGGCATGATGCCCCCCATTCCCTCTGTTTCTTTAACCTCAGGTGGCAATAGATTCCTGCTGTTGCTAATCTCTGCACTGCCTCCCTGTGCCTTGCTGTCTTTGCAACTCTTTCCTCCCTTGGGTAGCCAGTTGTCTGCTTTTAAATTCCCTCTATTTTAAATTCAGAAAATTTTTTGTTTTTTCTGGTAGGATCATGATGGACTCAGTCTGAATACTTCTCTTGTTAGAAGTGGCCCAATGAGGACCCTCTGTGAAACAGATGTTCAGTTTATTCTTCCCTTATTCATGACCTTCTGGTCCTCCTCAGATTCCATTAAGGACGCGAACTAGAGTGTTCTAAACTTAAGTCTCTGCTGGTCTGCAGCATCATTAGAGAAGCACATTGGTTTTATACACAGCAAAGCTAATTGGTTAGATGGATTTGGGAGGTTCACTAAATTGACTCCTGGAGATCCAGGGTCTGAAATAGGTTGGAAGCATGGCATCACCTCTCCCCCACCCCACCAGTAATAGAAATACTACTTCCACCACCAGCATGGCAGCTGGCTCTTCCCAAGATGCAGTAGGTCCCTAGATGATTACTCCCAAGATTCAGTCATGGGAGGAAGATACTGAATGGCTAAGCTCTGTCTGGATCAGTGGATATAGAGTGGGAAGGAAGGAGCTTGGCAGTCCACAGTTACCATCCCAGTAAGACCACACACAACAAGAAACAGGGGATTCCCAGAGGGCACTGGCTGCTATAAGAAAGGGGGCATGGAAGCTGGGCAGTCACATGGGACAGATTTTCACTACATGCTCAATAAATGATAGTTCTTTTGAGTTATTATCCCAGGTGTCTCTGGGCAGGGTCCGACAGTTACTGCTATTTATCGACCCTCAGCTCAGAATGTTATCTCATCTAAGTCTTAGTTTATAGATGAGGACACTGCGGTCCAGGGAGCGAAAGTAACTATCAATGGTCACACAGTTGGAAAAGTGGCCCAGCTGGGTTTTGAATTCAGGTGTGTCTGACTCCCAGGCTTAGAATGACAATTACTGTACAGTGAAGCCAGAGGAGCTAAACACAACCATTACTTGCCCTTCTATGATGTTTCATGTTATAACTGACTTTCTTTGAGCTTAAAAAGTAACTTGCTCAAGAATATACAAGGATAAGTCAAACAGTGTTGCTACAAAATCAGAGAAAGTTCTATTAAGCAAAAGTATCAGAATGTGAAGCTATTGATTCCCAGCATATCTTCCATCTAGGTCTATACACTTTTGAAGGTAGTGTTTCCATCTTTCTTATCATTTCCTGAAGGATTCTGTGTTCTTTGATTTACATCACATCAAAGTGGCAGTTTTGGCATCTATAAAGGACTCAAATTGTGTTTCTTTTGAATATTCGTTGAATTTGGGAAACAAAAATAAATCTGAAATGACAAGATCAGGGCTGTAGGGTGGATGGGGTAAAGTTTCCCAAGCAAATTCTATGGACAGCCCTTGCTGTCTTTGGAATTGGAATTAAAAAAAATTGTTGGAATAAAAATAAGTTCGTTGGTGCAACTTTGTTGCCTTTTTCTTACCAATGAAGTTTTCTATTTTCTTAAAATGTGTTATTAAGGCCCCACGGCATTCCTGTGCTCTTCAAGAACATCTGTTAAGATTACCCTTTGGAGTCATAACAAACAGTTGCTATGACTTTCTTTGCCTTGAATTGAACTGGCCAACAACTTCCTTAGGAAGCCAGTGTTTTGACTGGCCCTATTATGGAAGGTGTCCGAATGAGACTAAGACAAGTGTATTGTTATTGAGAGACGTTTGCTGCCACCATCTGCAGTAGCAAAGATATGTATGAACGAATTGGAATAAACCTGTACACATGTGAACTGGAAGCCTAGTAGCGATATGTTTTGACATCCTCTTGTATGTATTGGGCCGAGTCCTAGGACTTAGTAGCTCTCAAGTCTTTCCTTTACTCCACCATTTCCCTGAAACCGTTTCTTGTGAACCCTAATGTGAGTTTTTCTGTGGGAAACAGACAGACAAAAAGCCTGTGGTTGTATCTGTTTTGAAAACGCTATGTAGATTTGTCCCTATTCAGGGACTCATAGGATATAGTGTATTGGTGGTGGTGGTTGTGTACCTCCAAGTTGGTTACAACTCATAGTGACCTAGTATAGGGTTTCCAAGGCTGTAAATCTTTTTCAGGAGCACAAAGCCTCATCTTTCTCCTGCCCAGTCACATACTCCTGGTGTGGTGCTGGAGGATCAGCACTAGACTTCAGAGACAAGATTAAATGGTATCATGCATTTGCTTCTAAACCCAGGAATTCCAGGCCATCAGTGCAAACCCACCGGCTCCTCACTGGAAACCCTATACAGGGTTACGCTGAGTCAGAACTGATGGATGGCACTTAACAACAACCCCAGCAATTATACACAAAACAAAAAGTTTGCCACTTTAACCGTTCTTGAAGGTGTGATTCTGTGTTATATACACCATGTTCTGCAACCATCAGCACTATCTACTTTTTAAAAAGTTTTTTTTATCATCCCAAACAGGATCTCTGGACCTCTTGAGCAAAAACTCCCATTCCCTATTCCACCCCCAACCCCTGACCTTTGTAGTTGTTTTTAAGTGCCTTTGAGTGGGTTCTGACTCAGAGTGACCCTGCTATAAATCTTTGCAGGACAGAAAGTCTCATCTCTTTCTTGTGGAGCAGGTGGTGGGCTTGAACTGCCGACCTTGTGATTTGCAGTCCAGTGCTTACCCTACAGAACTACTGTGCTCCCCAGTCCCTTGGTTATTTACCAGTAAACTTTTGTTTCTGTGCATCTGCCTATTGTCCCACAGATCATATGTATGAATGATTTTCTTTTCCATGTACAAAGGCACACCGCTTCAGTGTGTCATCCAAAATGTTGCAGTGGATTTAAATAAATTTTGAAACAGTTATGATACCAGTTAAGGTAATTACAGGTCGCCTAGGTAATTTCAAACCACATGTGGGGCCAGGGCTAGTTTCACTATTTATCTAAGGGACTGTGGAATCCTGGGTTTAGAAGCAAATGCATACCATTTAGTCTTGTCTTCACAAAGACACATAGAAATGAGGAATCTGCAATTCGATTGAAGCGATCTCAATTAAAAAAAACTCCGCCTCAAAATTTTAAAACCTTTACCTAGTTTTAGATAAAAATATCAAAGAATCTGTTCAGTCTAAATGGGGGTTTCTAGTTGGCATGTGTGTGGGTGTGTGTGCAAATGGTCTGACGTTGGTGATTGTTTAGTGGTACCTTTATTAAAGAATTGAAGGATAAAATCTCCGTAGAATTATGGTACAATATATGAACTGTTGAACAGTTAGCCATCTTCCCATGATACATTGCAGGTTGCATTTTTTTTTTTTTAGTTGTAAAGATGCTATGCTATAAATCTGGAAAGAGAGACAAATTACAAATTAGGCACATTGTGCTATTAGCTGCAGATTTCATGATAAATTCTGTGCATAAAAAAATTTCCTACAATGGTTCTATGAGAATTTGTACAGACTCCATATATATCTTTCAAAATGAAGTCTGGTGAATAATGGTTTGGCCAAGCAATAAATACATAATGAAGCATCACCTTTGATCTTTCTTGCTTTCTATGAGGTCAAAGTTGGGATGGGTTATAAATCATGATTTATGCCTTTAAGTCTCTGGATTTTTTTTTAATGCAGCCTTTTCTCCCATTGGATGGATTTTGAATTGTTTAATAATTCATCAGCCTGCAACACTTGCACCTTCTTCAATATTAGCTATGTTTGTTTAACTTTGGATTCACTTTGATTTTCAAGGTTTTGTTTCATTTTCCCACCTCAGTACATTGTCTTTGTTTTCACAGAAGACTTAGTTGCAGTAAATAAAAACCTAAAATACTTGTATGATCAACTGCAATCAAATATACTTTAAAATAAGATTTCCAGGCATCTCTTTCAATGGGCATCTCCATTTTGATTTTCTTTGAAAACTCAAACTTCAAAATGTGCAATAGAAACTATGATAACTTGAAAACGTACAATGTTTCAAGCATAATTATAATAAATGGAAAAGTCACTGCTTGCTTTAATGGCAATAGAAGTTTTCCACCAGCTATGTTGGTGCTTTTGTTGTAGTGCTGTTGAGTTGGTTCGCACTCATAGCGACCCTGTATAGGGTTTCCGAGGAGTGGCTGGTGAGTTTGATTTACTGACCTTGTTTTTTAAACTGATCTTGTGGTTGAGTGCTTATCCTATAGCACTACATCAGGACTCCAGTGTTGTTGCTTGTTGTTGTTGTTGTTGTTAGGTGCCATTGAGTCCGTACCGACTCATAGCGACCTTATGCACAGCAGAACACAACACTGCCTGATCCTGGGCCAACCTCACTACTGTTGCCACGCTTGAGTCCATTGATGCTGCCACTTTGCCAATCCATCTTGTTGGGGTCTTCCTCTTTTTCTCTGACCCTCCACCTTACCACACATGATATCCTTCTCCATCAACTGACAATATGTCTGAAGTATGAGAGATGAAATTTGGCCATCTTGGCCTCCAACGAGCACGCTGGCTGCACTTCTTTCAAAATGATGTATTGGTTCTTTTGGCAGCCCATGGCACTTTCAATATTCTCCTCCAACACCATAACTCAAAGGCATCAATTCTTTTACTGTCTTCCTCATTCACTGTCCAGCTTTTACATGCTTAAGAGGTTATTGAAAATACCATGGCTTTGGTCAGGAACACCTTAGACCTCAAGCTGATATCTTTGCCCTTCAACACTTCCAAAAGGTCTTGTGCAGCAGATTTGCTTAATGCAATACGTCGTCTGATCTCTTGACTGCTGCTTCCGTGAGTGTTGATAGTTGATCCAAGAAGAATGAAGTCCTTGACAACTTCAATCTTTTCTCTGTTGATAAGAATGTTGTTTATTGGTCCAGTGGTGAGGATTTTTGGTTTTTTTTTTTTTTTTTTACATTGAGATGTAATCCATACCAAAGGCTGTGCTCTTTAATTTTCATCAGTAAATATTTTAAGACCTCTTCACTTTCAGCAAGCAAGGGTGTATCATCTGCAAATCTGTTGTTGCTAGTTGCTGTCAAATCGCCTCTGATCCTTTATACAGGTAGACCTGTGCTCCATACTGTTTTCAAGGATATGGGCTCTAGGGAGCTGATCACGTGGTCTGCATTCTGAGTTGCTTCTCAGTGGGTTTTAATCACCAACTTTTTGGCTATCAGCAGAGAACACTAAATGCTTTGCACCACCCATAGTCTCCAAATAGTAGTAATAGAATACTTGAGTCCATTTTGATGTTCAGAAGAGATACCTTGGTCCTCTCAACCCTGATTGACAGCATGCGTATTCTTTTTTATCTTAATGGTTGGCCTTAAATTTCAAGATTGATGGATGGATGAGATGTTATAACACAGACAGCTCCTAAACTCCATGCTCCTTGCTGTTAAAATATATCAATCAACCTTTTAGCATAACTTGATGCCATAATTGGATACTGGCTAAAGCTTGTTTCATACATTACTTCTGTTAATTTGTTTTTATGCCCCAGTTAAAGTTCCATGTCAGTTAGTACCTCATGGGGAAGAAACATTTGGCAACATACTTAAGAGAACCCTGGGGTGCCTCACAGACAGGGTAAAATACCTCCTCTCCCCCCCTCCTCTCATTGTCTTCATACCTTGAGAGTTCGTTCTCTTAACGATGAAATTGTTGAAACAGCACAGAATATTTTAGCTAAACCAGAGTCACCCCATTAAGCATCCTTAGCAAGGGCTGGAATGTGGTCGTGTGGCCACTCTAGTGAATATAGTCCCAGCACTAAAAAACATTTATCGCCACCATTAAAAAGAGAACTTTGAAAATGAGTTTGAAAGAAAGCCATTACCTCCTTAACTACCAAATAAACTCAGTGGTCTATGTAGATTATGATGAAATATCTCTGGTGCTTCAATCTTATTCTCTTTGTTCCATACGCTGTAATTCATGCTGTGCTTTTGCTGACAACTTGGTAACCATTCTGTCCCGTCTCTGCCTCTCCCCACTCTGGTCAGGCTCCCTCCACTTGCTTCTGGTTTTTTGCTTTTGTTGCTTTATGCTTTTGTTTTCATCCCAGAATTACCTTATTTATTCTTTATTCTCTCTCTCTCTCTGTGTGTGTGTGTGTGTGTGTATAGTCTAAGGTATGGAAACTTTAAATACAACTTTGTTGCTTTTTGGGGAGAAAACAGACTACTAGAGTGAATGCTACTTTTAAGTTTGTGCTTGAGTTTTTGCAAATATTGTAATTCAGACGTTGTAATAAAACCACTAATGTACATACACTGTAACATAGTTGTTTGTTGTTAAGTACTGCGGAGTTGGTTCTGATTCATAGCTACCATACATAGGATTTCTAAGGAGCAGTTGATGGGTTTGAACTGCTGACCTTGTGGTTTGCAGTCCAGTGCCATAGTTAGAGATGTTTAAATTGGTAGATTTAGATTCTCAGGAATAGAGAGATGCCCAGCTTTCCTGCCACCAACTGGCCAGTCTAAAAATTCCATTCCTGCAAAGTTCCAACAATTTTAGCAGATATTTTAGAAAGGAAAATAATAGCAGCTTTTTATTCCATGAAGGCAGCTCACAAAGGGCTTTTTTCTCTACTTATTTTCTTCTTACATTCTGGATGAATGTGACTTGTTTTTAAAGGCAAAGACAGGAGTGTGCTTTGGCAAAGTCGTCTTCTCTTTTAGAGAAAATGAGTACAATCACTGTGGTCTCAACTGTTGTACAAGTCAGCCATATTCTTGGCCCTATTCTGAACATTTTCACAATAGAATAGAGTGCTCTGGGCCAGCATTAGCCAAATGTCGCTGTGGGCTAATGCGTCAGACTGCAAAGTTGTTTGAACTGCAAGGTTGGTGGTTCAAGCTCACCGGTGGCTCCTCAGAAACCCTGTACAGAGTCGCTGTGGGTTGAAACCAACTCAGTGGCACTTAACAACAACAACCTTTCAACCAGGTCATCATTTAAAAACCCTTTGCAAAACTTTGGTATCATTTTATGACTCATTGTTTCCTGAGATCAAACGCAAGTGTTCTAATAAGAAAAGAGTTAGAAAAGTAAGCATCAAGGTGTGTGAATGTTCGTTCTTGTTTTAAGCTCACCTTATCTTTAGTTGCACATAACAACAACAACAACATCTTTAGTTGTGAGGGGCCCCAAGCTGTCTGCCTCTGTTTACATTCCTGTTCATTATTTCTGGACCTGGCAAGCAGGACAAATGACAAGAAGCTTCAGAGATTCAGAATGCCAGCCTTGGAGAGGAGAGCACATTGAAACCCCCTTCACACTCTCTTGGTTTTAGTTTCTGGGGAGCTGGCTCCAATTCATGGTGACCCATGTACAATAGCATGAAACACTGCCGGGTCCAACACCAACCTCATGATTGTTGGTATGTTTCAATCCATTGTTGTGGTCTCTGTGGACCTTGAGTTTCTTCCTTCCAGTCTGGCGTCTCATCTTCTAGCACTGTATAGAACCATGATCTGTTGTGAACCATATGGTTGTCTTTGACTAATTTCTGAAAGCAGATCACCAGACCTTTTTTCCTGTTCTCTCTTAGTCTGGAAACTGCTGAAGCCAGATCACCATGAGCAACCCTACTGCTCTTTGAATTATATATTCCTTCACTGTGTTGTGCTCAGCTTTGTGTTAAACAGTTCTATCAGCACCATTACCACGTCCTCAAACAGCATGTGCTTGATTCATATTTCTGTGTCGCATTTCAGTGATTCTCACAATATTTCAAACTTTTTCATAATGCTATTGCACACTTAATGTTTACTAAACCATAGTCTTGTGCATGCACTGGGAAACCAAAAAGGTGAGTGATGAACTCTATAGCAACGGTCACGTTATCGTGGCATTCTGAAATTGAACTCACGACATCGCTGAGTTCTGCCTTTGCAGTGTCACGACATCGCTGAGTTCTGCCTTTGCAGTGTCAAAACTTCCCACATTAGAACAACCTGCTAATAAGCTACAGCAGTAGAGCAAATGGGCAGATAAGTTGTGGTGCTTCTTCTTCGATGCAGTCTTAGGGGTTTAACCTTTCTAAATTTTACCTTTGTTGTCTCTGAAAACAGTTGTTAATAACAAAGTTTGTTACAATGGTTATGTGGCTGGATTTGTGCAGGAGTGGGACCCATGCTGTCAGACAGACCTCCCCACATGGAAGGGTCCTTTTCTTGGTTTGGTTTGTTACTGTCACTGTCTGGAAATTCTCAATAACTTTTGAACAAGGAGCCTATCTTGTGCGAATTTTTATTTACAAATGAGTAGAGAAATGCTCAGGTTTATTATGAATAAACTCATTTAGGTTCTGTAAGGCATAGAACCTAAATAAAGTCATTTAGGTTCTGTGTGGCATAGCACACATGCAAGACCTCAAGCCATGTGATCACCCAAAGAATTAGGGCTAACAATTACAATGTTATCCACAAATTAAAGTCCAAATCTTTAATGAGTAATCTCAGCAGCTCATCTTCAAGGGACAGTCCTCATAGCTGGGGTCTGCGGTTGGCAGCAGTAGGTGGAGTTGTTGGCAGAGTCTTGTCTTTGGAGAGGGTGTGAGGTTTGATTGACAGAGAGTCACTCAGTATCTACCTCGATTTCATTGGAAGAGCAAAAGCCCAGGGTTTTTATGTGATTTAGTCTCTTCTGCTCTTGCATGATAAGGGTCTTATGAGGGATATCCAGTTCATATTGCATCGTGGTAACTTACACCATAGGGTCATAATCAGAGATTGACTCAGAATGGCTAACATAGATAAACTGAAGGTTACGTCAAACTCTATCACACCAAAGCAGTTGTTCACGTTAGAAGTTATTTATAAGTCAGTCTTTGGCTTCTTTACAGCTTAGCTGAAATATTTAAGTCACACAGAGATATTTCATTCTGTGATTTGGGACCATTATATTATAAGCCCACGCCGATCCTCACATTTTCATCTTGCACTGAGGTCTGCAAATTATGTAGCTGGTTTCTGATTTCTGGCTCCACAGCTCGTTTATAAAATTGTATCTGTTCAGTCAGCAAGTGTTGCCAAGCACCTGCTGTATGCAGTTGTGGCCCCAGTCTTGGGCCTTTCTCTAGATGTTATGTGATTTTAGTCCAGGGTCAAGGTTGCCACCACTGACACTTGTCTATAGGGCAGAGGCAAATGGGCTGGGAATCAGTTAACATTGAAACCCATCCCTTGTGTGGTGGCACTGTGTCTTAACTGTCTAGTGCTGCCGTAACACATATACCCAAACTGGTTGTGTCTACAGAGCAGAAATCAATTTTCTTATAGTTATAGAGGTTACAAGTTCAAATCAGGGTCTCAACTGTATTCCTTCCTTGTCATCAGCCCCGAGTGTGAACATGTATATATGTATCTTTGTATTCATTCTGCTCTTGGTACAACTCAGAAGTGATTAGGTTTAGAACCTACTCTACACAGGCATGATTGAATTAGCATAACAAAGAAAACATTGCTTCTAAGCAGGACCACGTTGTAGTAGGTATATTTACAAGTCTATTCCAACTCACGGCAACCCTATTTAGAGTTTCGGAGGCTATACATCTCTATGGGAGCAGGAAACCTCATCGTTTCCCCATGGAGTGACTGGTGAGTTTGAAAGGCTGAACTTCCTTACAGTACCATCAGAACTCCTTTTCCATAAGTATGTTGTTGTTGTTGTTAAGTGCTGTTGAGTCAGTTCTGACTCATAGTGACTCTGTATAAGGTTTCCAAGGAGCAGCTGGTGGGTTTGAACTGTTCGACCTTGCGGCTCAAATCAACATTGATGTTGAGTACTTATCCTACCGTGCCATAGGGGTTAGGATTTCAGTACAGACTTTTGAAGGATACAGTTCATTGCATAATACTCTCAAAGGTCCTGGAAGAAAATCTAGAAAATTTGACATTATATTTATGCATTATTTTCTTAAAATAGCGATTCCAACATTGACTGACTTTAAGGCTCCTAGCCTGGACCCACCTCTGTTGTTAAGGAGTACTTATTGGGAATTTATAGGATTGTTTATAGTTGTTATAATAATTTGGAGAAAGGCAACACTGGCCTTCGGTTCACTGGGATGCCAGACTTCTTTAGTGCACCCACCAATCCCGCCCATGAAAGAATTTCCTGGCAGTTGGCATGACTTTCAGATGGCTGAACGAGATGTTGTAGGTGAAAAGTGTTATCCATTTATAGAAGACAGGAACATAATTTCATTTCCCACCAAAGTACAATATAACTCAGGAGCTCTGATGGCACAGTGGGTTAAGAGTTGGGCTGCAGTTTGAAGCTACTAGCAAGGGCCGACAGTTTGAAGCTACTAGCCGCTCCTCAGTAGAAAGATGGGCTAGTTCGCTTTACAGTCCCAGAAACTCTGTGGAGCTGCTTGGCTCTGACGGATAGGGGTCGCTGTGAGTTGGCATCGTTTTGACAGCAGTGGGTGTGGTTTCGTTTTTGGTACAATATGCTTCCTGCAAGATATTAATAGACATGGAATCATCCAGTTAAAATAGAGGGAAGATTGTCGTTTGTTTCATTGGGAACTTTGCCAAGAACTGGTCATTATTTTTGGAAACTTGTTACTGAAGCCAGCAATGCTTGTAGAATTGTAATCCATGAGATAGCGAACAGCACTCACACAGACACCTCTATATATCTGCAGTGGCTACAGAATGTGTGGTGATTGTAAATGTGATGTTATACAGGTATTGTTGTTGTTAAGTGCCGTCGAGTTGGTTCCGACCCATAGCAACCCTGTGTAGGGTTTCCAAAGAGCAGCTGGTGAGCTTGAACCACCGACCTTGCAGTTCAAACGGCTTTGCAGTGTGATGCATTAACCCACAGCACCAAATACTTAGTCCTTATTTCAGCATGTCACCTTCCAACCTCCTCATTATAAATGCAAGCATCTGACATTTCATTATCTAGCCTAGTGCTGGGCTCCATAAACTATGGGGAGTAGGCCAGATCCCATCTGTGACCTGCTTTTGAACAGCCCACAAATGAAATATACCTTTTTTAAATTTAAATTTTCATTTCTAAAGGGTTATTAAAAAAAAGAAGATACGTAACAGAGACTCTATGTAGCTGACAAAGCCTAAAATGCTGGCTCTCTGATTCTTTCATAGAAGTTTGCCAATCCCTGATCTGACATAATAATGCTCAAGCATTTATGTATCAGAATGCATAGTTCCTTGCAAATTCTTTCCCTTTTTGATGTCTCCTTTTTATTATTCTGTTGTTGTTAAGCGCTATCGAATCAGTTCTAACTCGTAGTGGTACTGTGATGTCATCTTCACAACCCTTGTGATGTTTGAGTCCGTAACAATCTGTTGACTTAAGCTACTAGTCTCTTGGATGAGTGGGGTCATTGGGTGGTGCAAATGGTAATGTAACTACTCATTAGAAGGTTGGTGGTTTGCGTCTACCCAAAGGTGCCTTTGAAGAAAGTCCTGGCAATCTATTTATAAAATACCAGCTCTTGTAAACCAGAGGAAGCTCATTTCTCCTCTGAGCTTCCTCTAGTTTACAAGAGCTGGTATTTTGGAGTCACCAAATGTTGTAATTGATTCGATGGCAACTGGCTAGTATATTTACTACTACCTTTCAGAATAGTAACTCACTGTCATTGAGTCAATTCTGACTCATAGTGACCCTATGTAGGGTTTCTGAGGCTGTAAATCTTTATACGGGCAGAAAGCCTCATCACTCCCATGGAGCTGCTGGTGGGTTTGAACCACCAACCTGGCAGTTGGCAGTCCAGTGTGTATTCTTCAGCACCACGAGGGCTCCTTTTAGAACAGTAAAAGGGGCGTCAGCCCTTTATTTAGTTGAGGGTAATGTGTCTGGGAAGAGCCAGTACAATGGGAAAATACAGGGAACACTCTCTTCTTCCCCACTGCTTGGTGTGTTCTATGTCTCCCCTCTCCCTTTCTTTTAAATCAGGATGACCTGGGGAAACATCTCACTCACACGCCGTCTCTCCCACTCTTCTTCCCTTAAGGTCCCAGGAGGACAGAACCAACAAGGGCAAGACCAGTGATGGGGCCAACAGTAGTGTCTTTGAATGGGTGGCTATGAGGAGACAATGTCTCTTCTTCCTATAATTCACCCTGACCTCAGCAGCCCTTCCTCCGTGTCCAGTCTCATCTCTCATGGTAAGCACCCTCTGCTTTTGACTCTCAGTACTTCCAGATTCCCAGAGGTGCCATGTTTAGGCTTCCCTTTGGATTCCACACAGGTTCTTTTTTTGCTCTCCTCTTCTTCCACCTCCTCTTTGTTTGGCCTGTAACTGTCCAACCTTTCTTCCATAGGTCATGCTCCCCTGATTTGACCCTTAGCTGTTTGGGAGCAATTCTCCATTATGCACCTGGATACCTCCAGAGCCTGGAGCCATGTCAGGTGCACAGGGAGCCTCAGTCACTATTTGTAGATAATAAGTTGACCTTTCAAAATCTGTCACTTAATTTTTTTCCATGTGAGGTAAAAGTGAGAATGAAATTATGTACAACATTTGATGACCAGGTGTACCTGCTTTTACAAGAAGTGTTTAAAAAGTCTCGGCATCCTGGCTTCTAAGTGTTTAAAAAATCTCGCCATTCTGGCTTCTAAGGAATATTCTGGCTGCACTTCTTCCAACACAGACTGGTTTGTTCTTTTGGCAGCCTGTGGCACTTTCAGTATTCTTCTTCAACACCATAACTCAAATGCATGAATTCTTCTATGGTCTTTATTCACTTCCCAACTTTCACATGCTTATGAGGCAGTTGAAAATACCATAGCTTGGGTCAGGTGCTCCTTTGTCCTCAAACTGATATCTTTGCTCTTGAACTCTTTAAAAAGGTCTTGTGCAGTAGATTTGCCTAATACAATACGTCATTTAATTTCTTGACTGTTGCTTCCTTGAGTGTTGACTGTGGATCCGAGGAAAATGAAGTCTTTGACAATTTCAGTCTTTTCTCCTTTTATCATGGTGTTGCCCATTGGTCCAGTTATCCATGTGTGTACACCCACTCTCCCTCACACACCCATTTAGCCTATGTCCCTATCCATGGATCTACTTTCAGATGAGCATTATTGCAGGTCTGTGTCTTAACAGTATGTATCTGTTTTCTTTAACTCATACGATCCTTTCTGTGTCTTTCCTGACTCCATTTTCAGCTCCATAAGGGTCTCGGTTCGCAACTACCAGCCGCTCCGCGGGAGAAAGATGAGGCTTTCTACTCCCGTAAAGATTTACACCCTCGGAAACCCTGTACAGGGTCGCTATGGGTCGGAACCGACTCGATGGCACTTAACAACAACAACAACAAGGGTCTATAAGGGGAATAATAACATTAGGGAGGCACACACTCCTTAGAATAATTAACATTTTGAGATAAAAAAGGGAAACATTTACCCAAGAACAAAGTTCAGAATGGTTAGGATATAAGGAGGAAAGGAAACAGGAAACACAGGGAGGAAATGGGATAAGTGAAAGTGCATTATGGGGATTGCACTCAATGACATGAAACAAAATGTATTAATTGTTGATTGGAAAACTGATTTGCTCTTTAAACCGTCACCCAATTCACAAAAAATAAAATAAGAGGAAATACATATATTTAAAAAATTGCTTGTAGTAGTAAGACAGACATGAAAGTAACCCTTAATTATATATATATGTTATTGTTGTTGTTGTTGTTAGGTGCCATTGAGTCGGTACCAACTCATAGTGACCTGATGCACAGCAGAACAAAACACTGCCTGATCCTGGCTCACTACTTTTGCCACTCTTGAGTCCATCGATGCTGCCACTTGGCCAATCCATCTCGTTGGGGGTCTTCCTCTTTTTCTCTGACCCTCCACCTTACTAAACATGTTGTTGTTAAGTGCCTTTAAGTTGGTTCTGACTCTTAGTGACTTTGTTACAGGGTTTCTGAGGAGCAGCTAGCTGGTTTGAACTGCTGACATTGTGGTTCGCAGTCTAGGGTTGATCCTACAGCACCATACCAGGAGTCTAATCTTAAATATAAATATATAAAATTACCTTTTAATTCATTTTCCTATGAACTTTTTAAAGCCCCCTCATACATATATCTTCTAAAAAAAAAAAAAAATGAAAGTATGGGAAGAAACATTGTTTGCTATGTTGAAAGCTCAGTCTGGAAAGTTCTGACTATAATCCATATAGGTAGATATACAGCATATAGGTAGATCAGGGATTCAGCAACCTTCTGGGGCCTGATCCATCAAGACAAATTGCTTTTAAGGGAAAATTGGTTTTACCTTCCAAACTGATAATTCATAAAAAACAGTCATTTGGAACAAAAACTGCTTGATTGAGCAAGTTGAGCAAATTTTTTCTTTGCTTGAGAATGAGCAAGACATGCATTTATCCTTTGATGGTAATATATGCCACTGTGACAAGAGGGTTGGTGTGAGTTGATGAGGTTGCTCTAGTTACTTAATGCTGCATAACACACGGCCCTCCAATCTCTGTGGCTCTAAACAACAGCCGTCTATTTTACTCTGGGACCTGCATCTCGGCAGGACTCCTTGAGGACAGCCCATCTCCAAATGTGATCTTGCCCAGTGCCAACTCCCTGTATGCCAGCTCAGGGTTTCTAAAACACATGTTAAGAAAGAGAGAACGAGAGACCAAAAACCTGGCTGAAGCTGCATCATCTTTTAGGACCTAGCCTCGGGACCTACACAGCATCACTTCCACTGAATTCGAATTGGTCAGTGCAGTTACAAAGACCTACTTACTGTCCTAGCCTGCTTTTTCTAGATAAGTAAAACCCATGAAACACAGATAGACATATGAGGGGGCTTCAGAATGTTTGTGGAAAAAGTGAATGCAAAGATAATGGATTTTTTCCATGATCTTTTTGAAGCTCCCTCAGATACACATAGAGAAATTTTCTTCAAGGAAATGCCTGATACACATTTGAAGAAAGGGCTCATGGAAAGGACTCATGCAATTGTTGCTGTTGTTAAGTGTTGTCGAGTTGGTTTCGACTCATAATGACCGTGTGTAGGGTTTCTGAGGAGCGGCTGGTGATTTTGAATCATTGACTTTGCACTTCAGACTGACCTTGTGGTCCAGTGCTTGTCCCACAGCATTCACACAAGGATAGCTATCCAATTGTGGTGGCTGGCAAGTCCCAAATCTGTGGGGTCCAGTAACAGGCTGAAGGCCTCTGCGATCTCAAGTGATTGTAGAGGCTGATGAATCTAAAATCTGCAGGTCAGGTGGCAGTCTGGAGACTTCTGCAAGTGTATGCCTCAAGAACTGGAAGCTAGGTGTTGAGAAGAGCACAGTGTCAAGAAAAATAGCAGGCTTTACCAGCAGATCCATTATATACTGGAGGCAGGTCACACCTCCAAAGAAATTCCCCTTTCAATTGTTTGGCTGTTCATATCAGATCATCAAATGAATGGCTGGTGGCTCAGGTCACATCACAAAATGAGAGGCAATTACATGGTATTTGCTGAACCACTCAGAATTCAATCCCTAGCTAAGTTGACACATAACATTAACCATCACACCTGCCAAGATTGAGATAAATAGATGCTGTTGAAGTCAACTCTGGCACATGACAACCTTGAATACAATAGAAGGAAACATTGTCCGGTTCTGCATCATCCTCACAACTGCTGGTATGTTTGATTCCATTATTGTGGCTATTGTGCCTCTAAGGGTATTCCATGCCTGGCTGACCCTCTACTTTACCAACTATAATGGCATCCCGATGCGGTGTCCAAAGCAAGTGAGTTGAGCAGTGTTCTGTTGTGGTGTATAAGGGTTTTTGTTTGTTTAATTTTTATTGTGAATTGAGTGATAGTTTACATGGGAGAATCGGTTTTAAGCTCATCCTATCATATTTTTGTTTCATTGGAATTATTATAATCCCCTGTGTGCATCATCATTCAATTGTATTTGCTTCTATTCCCTCTGTTTTTTTTTTTTCTTCTTTTATTGGGGGGTGGGGTCAGGGAGATGTCCACAAAAACACTCAGGAATATATAACCATTTATAAAAAACCAAAGGGCACATTCTGCAAGCCTGCCTCCTGGCCACCAGCACACAGCTTTTCTCTTTCCTTGAGTCTAGAGTCCTCAGCTGCTCTATCTCTCCATGTCTTCATTTGTACTTCCATCTCTAGTGTTGCTGCTTTTCTGGATAGGGTCCCACGTTCCTGTATAAGGTTTTTATTGACTAGTTTTCAGAAGCAAATTACCCGACCTTTCTTTGTAGTCTGTCTTGGTCTGGAAGTTCTGCCAAAATCTGTCAACGATGGGTGACCCTTCTGGTATTTAAAATATTGGTGACATATCTTCTAGCATCACGGCAACACACAAATCCACCACAGTACAGCAAATCAGCAGACAGGTGATGAATCTAGATTCAAGGGAAAGGAAAATGGACTCTGCCCTTTAATAGGGAGAAATGTCAATACCATGTTGTAAGAAGAACATGTGAGTGTGTGAGTATGCATCTTTAGGAATACAAGCTACCACAGAGGTTACATTGTTGTTGTTAAGTGCTATAGAGTCAGTTTTGACACATATCAACCCTGTATAGGGTTTCCAAGGAGTGGCTGGTGGGTTTGAACTACCGACCTTGTGGTTCAAACTGACCTTATGGTCCAGTGCTTTATCCTATAGCACCACACCAGGATTATAGGTGACATTTATAGCCCTTAAAATAGATACTTGTCCAATAGTTCATCAAACAGAAAATATTGCTTTAATATCCAGAAAATTACAGTAAAGAGATTTGGGTAAGATGACTTTCTAGTGGATGTTAGAACCAACGTTGTGGCCAACATATATTATGGTTTCTCAACCTTATGACCTAATTACTCTGATGTCTGATCATGAGCGAACCAAGCTCTTCCAATACAGAACAAGGCATTGCTAATCTGACTGGCCAAATCACAAACAAATTGATTTCTTCTCAGTTCTTGATATTTCAGATCAACACTAAGTGAAAAAGATGAGGATTTCTTAAGTCCAAGAAGTAGAGAAAAACCTCCCTGAAACAATTGCCAGTCCTTTCTCTTCAGCAGAACTGTATAATTGCAAAGACTAGGATTGGGCTCAAACAACAATATCCTAGCTCCAGGGCATGGCGGCAGATGGAGTATGGCGTCTAATAAGCTCAAACTCCCTATTGCCAGGCTGGCCACATAAGGAGAGCAATAATAACGCTCCAAGAATGAAAACATCCATCAAAGACTGACAAACCTCTGACATAGATTTTCTTTATGCTTCTAAAGGAGCTAGTTAAATGTGATGGAGTTGCTAATAAAAATTCTTTGGTGGTCCTAATGAAACGGCTTTGTATGCCCCATTCTCTGGCCTCATTAGGTGAGCAGAAAAGCTGCATTAGAATTTTTGGTGGCTGACACAGACTCTAGTTTGAGGAAACAAAAGGCAACCAGACCAATCCAACTCAACTCAGTTGTGTTTTGGAATTGGGGCGGACATAGTGGCAAATGGTTTTAATAGGGGTCTTTGTCAAAAAGAGGTGTTCTTTCTCATTTTAGCCAAAGAACAGATGCCCTGGAGTGAGCATGAGATGAGAGATGCGTGAATCCACTTTCCCTCAGTGAAGTCTAATATGTTAGGTTTTGTAATTTCATAAAACTGTGTCCCTTAAGGCAAGCGAGCTGTTTCTTCTGAGGCTTAATGGAAGATCTCTTTCATACTGGAGGGAAGGTTGGTTGTACAGGAATTAATGAAAGAGACATTTCAGCTACCCTGCAGTGCTTCAGTCATTCTGAGGTTTTGTCCCCTTCTTACTCCCACTACCCATAAAATGCCCAGGGTGAAAGGGAACTGATCACTAAGATTGCTGACTTTCTCCCAGTGCTAATTCTTCTGACCACCACATGTATATTTGTTACACAATAGTGGCTTGCTTGCTGCTCTGATGTTGGAAGTGGTGTCATCATATTTCAAATATCAGTGTCACCCATGGTGGACAGATTCTAGGGATGCTTCCAGACTGAGAAGACTAAGAAGAAAAGCCTGGCAAAGTACTGCTGAAAATTAGTCAATTTAAAACCTGGGATTCCAAGAGACAGTGCTGGGGGATGAGTTCCTTGGTTGGACGGGACACTCAGCGTGCATGGTTGCAGTAACAGTGGACGCAAGATCTCCGATGACAGTGAAGATGGTACTGGACTGACTGGACAATGTGTGGTTCTGTTGGTCTCATACAGGGTGTCACCAATGAGTCACTTCCACCTAAGTGGCAACGGACAAATCTGCAGGCTGGTTCTGGCATTTCCCTTGCTTTTCTCCCACTTGTGGGTGTTGCCTTCGTTGACCGTACTGGGAGATCTGAGGCCTGGGTCCTTTCCCCCTAGTGGCTTTACTAAACCTTTCATGCTGTGTCTGGGCACAGACAGGAAGAGAGTCTATATTATCACTCTTGCCAGGACCAAAGTCCCCTTATTCCTTCCCAGTGTGAACAAATGATGCCTTCTTTATCTCCATTCTTGTGGAGGTCGTCTTCTTTGCCTCTGTTCTTTTTGGGTCAGCTGACATTATGATTTTTATGGAGTTGGGCTTTTACAGACAATAGGGAAGGTATCAATCAGCCTACTTCTGCTTTCGCCCACATAAAAACTCTCTGAAGCAGCTTTAAAGGGATTGACTATCTTCCAAGAGGCAGGGAGCAGAGGGAGGTTGTCACATAAATTAGCTGAGGAACAGTTCCTTCAAACCATATCCTTGTGTACTACGGATTCCACTGCAGCGTGGCGACCTTACTCAGGAGGAGGTTGAGGTCTGTGCGATGAATAGATCGGGGTAAAATTGAATTGTTAGGTAGAGGTGGCTCCAGGCCTGGGTTGTGGAGCCCATAGTGGGACGCACTGCTGAATGCTGACTCTTGGTACAGTTACAGTGTTGTTTGTTCTCTGGAACTTCTGGATTCTGGCCTCACCACTTCCATCATTGTGTGATCTCTCTGTTGGAAATGCCACCTGACCTGCCTTGACCTCATTTTGCTATTTCAATTTTAAAATTTAAAAAAATCATGTGGTACGGTGACCACTTTTCTATCACTCTCTGGTAGAAAATATTTTAGTTTTCCTCCTCTGTTAGGTTTCCACCTCCCACAGGTCCCAGATTTTGCAGGTTCCACCGTATATGCTAACAAATGTTAGCAGGTCAGTCAAAAAGTGTTGCTATTAGGGTTCCAGTTCATACATGCTGGTTTTATTGCAAGCAAAATGGATCAGTGGATGGTGGCAGACAAGTTCTCTCAAAAATATTGTCTTAGTCTTAGTCTCATTAGGGTGCTTTCAATCAAAACAGTGACTTCCCAGGGGACCAGATGGCCAGTTAAGTTCAAGGAGAAGAGGTCAGTTCAGAAGGTTATGGCAACAGTTTTTAGAATTTCAAATAATCTTTTCTTTTGTAAAGTTTTTATTGTGAATTATGTGTTAGTTTACATGGGTGAACATCACCTTTACATTCATCCTATCATATTTTGTTTCATTGCAATGATCACAATCCCCTGCATGCATCATCAAACACCCGAAAGATACACCCTACACGCCTGACCCCCGGCCACAGCACACGACCCCTCTCCCTCCCTGAGTCCAGAGTCCCCAGCTGCTCCTTCTGTACACATCATCATCTCTGTCTCCATCCCTAGTGTCACTGCCTCCCCGATAGGGTCTTGCACTTCACTTTTCTCTCTTGATGGTTTCAGGGATCTCTATTCCTGGACTGCAAAATCATCCACTCCCCTCCTTTTGTTACCAAACATTTGCATTTACCTTTCCAAGACTCACTATCAGACCAAATAGCAATTATTTCCTATTGAACCACAGGAGTCCTATCCCCCTCATCTTTTATCAACCCCATCCAGACAGGCTGGAGATTCTACCTTTCCCTGTATTCTCTGGAGGTAGGTTCCCTATTGAAATCTTGTAAGCCAGTCACTTCTTGCTTTTTTAGTCCCCCAATTTTGGGTAGCCAATGTCTAAGTTAGCCCTCCCTGTGAACCCTGTGTACCAAGGGGATGGGAACGATCTTCACTCTAGCAATTTGTCTGCTCCTTTGTCATACTACATCCATAAGCATAGGTCAAGTTCATCCACTTGTAGTGGGTTATTCTTTTTTTTTTCCTCTTCTTTCTTCCTCTAGTTGTGTTCTGGTCATCCAGCCATTGATGCCAGGTCAAATGAGTACTATCTGAAAGTGTGGGTGTTCTTGTGCATCTCCCCTCACTTCATATCAGCTGGATGCTTCACACTCTCTTCTAGTTCTCTGGGGCCATATCCCTCCCCCTGGGCCCAGGAGTACCCAGGTCTCATCATACTGCTTGTTAACCAGGTCTTAATCAGC
>NW_006408669.1:4808723-4815068 GCF_000296735.1 Chrysochloris asiatica
TTTTGTGTAAGGTGTGAGGTAAAGGTCTTGTTTCAGTCTTTTGCATATCGCTTTCCAATTCTTCCAGCACCATCTGTTGAAGAGACCATCTCCTCTCCATGCAATATACTTAGGTACTTTGTTGAAAATAAGTTGACTGTATGTTGGGTTAATTTCTGGATTCTCAACTCTGTTCCATTGATCAATGTATCTTTTATTATACCAGTTCCAGGCTGTTTTGACCACTGTATCCATGTAGTAAATTTTGAAATCAGGGAATGAGAGGCTTCCAACCTTGTTCTTCTTTTTAAGCAGTGCTTTGCTTATCCTGGGTCTCTTTCCCTTCCATATAAAGTTTGTAATAGTTTTTTGCATCTCTTTGAAGAATGTCGTTGGAATCTGGATTGGAATTGCATTATATGTGTAAATTGCTTTGTGCAGTATTGACATTTTCACAATGTTAAGTCTTCCTATCCAAGAGCATGGCCTATTCTTCCTTTTTTGTAAGACTCTTTTGGTTTCTTGTATTAGTTTTCTGTAGTTTCCTTTGTATAAGTTGTTTCTCTGGTTACATTTATTACTAGATATTTCATCCTTTTGGTGACTATTGTAAATGGTATTGTTTTCCTAATGTCCTTTTCAGCACTGTTGTGATTTGTATAGAGGAATCCAACTGATTTTTGGATGTTGATCTTATATGCTGCCACTTTGCTGATTTTTCCAATGAGGTCTCGTAGCTTTTTTACTGAGTCTTTGGGGTTTTCTATATATAGGATCATAGCATCTGTAAATAGTTTTACTTCCTCTTTGCCAATTCAGATGCCCTTGATTTACCTATCTTGTCATATATCTCTGGTTAAGACTTCCAGCACAATATTGAATAGGAATGGTAACAAAGGGCATCCTTGTCTCATTCCTGTTCTGAAAGGGAAGGCTTTCATTTTCTCTCCATTGAAAGTCATGTAGGCTGTTGATTTTGTATATATGCTCTTGATTATGTTGAGAAATTTCCCTTCAATTCATATTTTGTTGAGTATTTTTATAAGGAATGGATGTTGGATTTTGTCAAATGCCTTTTCTGCATCAATTGATATGATCATGTGGTTCTTTTCTTTTATATATATATATATGGTGGATGACATTGATTTTTTCCCCAATATTGAACTTTCCTTGCATCCCTAATACAAATTCCACTTGGTCATGATATATTATTTTTTTGATATACTTCTGGATTCTGTTGGCTAGGATTTTGTTGAGAAATTTTGCATCTATTTCATGAGGGATATTGGTCTCTAGTTTTCTTTCTTAGTGATGTCCTTCCCTGGTTTTGGTATGAGGGTTATGCTTGCTTCATAAAATATATTAAGAAGTTTTCCACCCTCTTCTATATTCTGGAATAATTTGAATAGAATTGGTGACAACTCTTCCCTGAATGTGTGGTAGAACTCCCCAGTGAAACTATCTGGACCTGGCCTTCTTTCGGTTGGAAGTTTTTGAAGACCTGATCAATTTCTTCTATTGTTATGGGTCTGCTCAAGTCTTCTACTTCACTCTGTGTGAGTTTAGGTAGGTCAAGTTTTTCTAAAAATGTATCCATCTCTTCTAAGTTTTCAAATTTGTTGGAGCACAACCTTTCATAGTATTCTGTTGTTATTCATTTGATTTCCTTTGGTTCCATTGTGACATTGCCCATATGGGTTCTAATGCATGCTATTTGTGTCTTCTCCCTCTTTTTTTTTGTTAGGTTTGCCAATGGTTTGTCAATTTTATTAATCCTTTCAAAGAATCAGCTTCTTGTTCGGTTGATTATCTCTATAGTTTTTCTGTTTTCTATCTCATTTATTTCAGCTCTGATCTTTATTATTTGTTTTTTCTTGGTGACTGTAGGTTCCCTCTGTTGGTCTGTTTCTAGTTGCTAGAGATGTTGTGTTAATGTGTTCATTTTGATTCTTTCTTCTTATTGGATGTGCATATTTATTGCAATAAATTGTCCTCTCAGCACCACTTTCACCATGTCCCAAAGATTTTGGTATATTGTGTTTTTATTCTCGTTTGTTTCTAGAAACTTTCTGAATTCACGTTTAATTTCTTCTATTATCCAGTCACTCTTCAGCAGGGTGTTAATCAGTTTCCATGTATTAAACTTTATTTCCTTGGTCTTATTGTTGATTTCTAATTTTATGGCATTGTGGTCTGAAAAGATGCTTTGTAGTATTTTGATGTTTGTAAATTTATGGAGGCTTGCTTTGTGACCTAACACATGGTCTATTCTGGAGAATGTTCTATGTGCACTGGAGAAGAATGTGTATCGTGCTATTGTTGCGTTGAATGCACTGTACACATCTATGAGGTCAAGTTGGTTGATTGTGCTGGTTAGTTCCTCTGTAGCTTTGTCAAGTTTCTTTCTGGTTGTTCCATCCCTTTTCAAAAGTGGCGTATTAAAATCATCCACTATAATTTTAGATTTATCTATTTCTTTCTTCAATTCTAGTAGGATTTGCTGTATATATCTTGGTACTCTTTCATTTGGAGCATAGATGTTAATCATCTTGCTCAATTGACCTTTTAATAATGAGATAGTGTCCTTCTTTATCTCTTATGCTGGATTTGCCTTAAAGTTTATTTTATCAGAGATTAGTATTGCCACTCATGCTTGTTTTTTTTTTATTGCTGTTAGCTTTTTATATTTTTTTCCATCCTCTAACTTTTAGTCTTTGTCTTTGTGTGTAAGGTGTGTCTTGAAGGCAGCATATTGAAGGGTCTTGATTTCTTATCCATTCAGCCACTCTCTGTCTCTTCACTAGTGTATTTAATCCATTGACATTCAGTGTAATTATCGACAGATATGGATTAACTGCTGTCATTCTGTTAATGTTTTTGTGGTATTCTTTGTTCCTTTGTTCTGCATGCCTTCTCATGCTGCTTTCATGTTTTTGTGCTAGTTCTTTTTGGTTTTTTCTTAGTTTTAATGTTTCCTTGTTCTGCTTGGATCTTTATTTCATGATAAGTTGTGAAATATTAATTTTTCTTTGGGGTTATTTTACAGTCTATTAAGTTTTCCCTACATTTAAGACAGTCTATTGTATCCTCTCATCTACTCAACCTCCTCACCACCTAGATCTCTGTTCCTATATTTTCCCCTTCTTTGACATTGTTAATATTTTGATCTTTGGTTGGCCTTACAGGTCCTCTGAATTCATTGCTGTAATTTTGTTCCATTTTGAACTCTGCTATCTGTTGACTGAGTTCCACGTCTGTCAATCTCGGGTTGTTGTCTGCTCTTACTGGTTTTCAATCCAAAGAACTCCCTTTAGGATGTTTTGAAGTGTTGGATTGGCTTTAACAAAATCTCTTACCTTCTACTTATCCTGGAATGTTTTGATTTCACCATCGTATTTGATTGACAATTTTTTCTGGATAGACAATTCTTGGTTGGCAGTTTTTTTCTTTTAGGGTTTTATATATGTCTCTCTATTGCCTTCATTCTGCATGGTTTCTGCTAAGAAGTCAGAGCTTAATCTGATTTGCTTACCTTTGTAGGTAACACTTCTCTTTTCCCTGGATGCTTTTAGGATTCTCTCCTTGGCTTTGATTTTGGAGAGCTTTTCTTTTGGGGTCTATCCTTCCTGAGGTTTGTTCAGTATCTTAAATGTTTATCTTCTCATCCTTCAATATGTTAGGAAAAAATTCTTCCAGAAGCTCTTCAACTATCTCTTCTACGGATTTCTGTGTTCTTCCTGTTCTGGAATGCCAATAATACTTTTTTTTTTAAAAGGGTTTTAGTGTGAATTGAGTAAAAGTTTACAGGGCAGACCATCAGTTTTACATTCAACAAATCATATACTTTGTTTCATTACAATAATGATAATTCCCTCCATGTAACATCAGTTAACAGTATTTCTCTCTATTCACTTTAGCTTTAAAAAAACAAAATAAAACAAAACATTAAAAAAAAAAAAACTACTCAGGCATGTATAACAATTTACACCTCCAAAGGGCACATTCTGCAAGTCTGTCTCCTAGCCACCAGCTCTTAGTCACTCTTTTCCCATGAATCTAGAGTCCTCAGCTACTCCCTCTCTCCATGTACCTATCACTGCCTCCATCTCTGGCATCCCTGTTTCTCTGGATAAGGTCCCACATTCTGCTTGTGCTCTTCTCCCTAGATGCTCCTAGGGTCCTCTGGTTTGGACTGTAAGATTAATCACTCCCCTGTTTCTGTTGCAAAACTTCTACCTTTACAATTGTGACAGTCACAATTTGTAATGATAGCAATCATTCACTATTTAATCATATGAATCTTATCCCCATCTCTTTTCACCAGACCCATCTAGACAAGATGAAAACTATTCATTTGGGACTCTTTGTCCCCCTTCCCCACTCTTAAACTAAACTCCTCTTGAAACCTTGTAAGCCAGATGCTTCTTGCCTTTATTGCCCCCTCATTTTAGGTAGCCAGTGTCTAAGTTGCCCATCCCTATCTACCCTGTGTACAGAGTGGATAGCATTGATATTTGATGTGAAGACTCCTTCCCTTTATGTTGGTATTTAGAGTTACTACCACTATGAGTATGGCTCAAGTTCATCAAATTGGAGCAATTTACCCTTGTTTCCTTAATCCAAAAATTTTTTTTTAAATTTTTTGTAATCTTCCTCTAGTCGAGTTCTGATTTTGAAGCCACCGAGGCTAGGTCAAATGGGTACTGTCTGCAAGTTTGGATGTTTTTGTGCATCTCCCCTCACTTCATATCAGCTTGATGCTTCACTCTCAGCTCTAGCCCTCCGTGGCTGTGTCCTTGTCCATATTCTCAAGTGTCTCCAGGTCTTACCACACTTTGGACCAACCAGCCCTCATCTTCTCTCTCTCATCTCCAGGTCAATGGGAGTCTATGGACTGTGGTTGAACTCAGCCCATTTCTTCATTGCTACCTTTCACCCTCTTCCACTCACCAGTGTGGTTGTCAGCAAGCTTACATGTCTGTTCATGTGTTCCCTTTGAGTTTCAGTCTTAGTGGGGAGTTTATCCTGAAGGAACTTGATTACTTGCCTTGATGGCTTCCCAGAGAACAGTTTGCTTATTCTAATAGTAACCAGTCATGCTGACATTTTTGTGTGGGTTTTTTCTGATGACCTTTCTTTGAAGATGTATCTTCTGTTGCTCTAGCTGTTTCAGGCTGTTCTGCTTGTCCTTGCTAGTGGTAATGTCCCACCTCATAAGATTCTAGATGGGACTCAGGATTCCACCTAAGGTCCTATACTCTGCAAAGGCTTTGCATGAGGCCTATTTCAGTGGGCAAGTTCTGGAATCTCTTTTAGGTATTCAAATCTGTTATAGGCTGAGAATGGGTTTATAAGTTTTCTGTAATCATGTTTCCCAACAATCCTTTATATCCCACTCAAGTGTCTATTATACAATAGTAAGCAAGGGAAACAAGTATTCATAAGGCAGTGAAGCATTTTAGTATTATTTCCCCTCTTCAAGTTATACCTAGATCCCTGTGTCACAGAGCCCTGTTGTTCCAATGTTTAGCATGGAACATCACTATTTACCTCTGTCCCACTTAGGCCATGCAAACCTGTCTCAGTGTTCCCCTATCTATCTTGCTCTTTCACCAATTCCCCGTTCTTTTAGTGCCTTCCCCAACACCTAAACTAAACCCCCCAACCCAACCCCACTGTTGTGGTTATCTTATATTCTATTAACTCTTCCTGGTAGCGTAGTGGTTACGAATCAAGCTGCGAACCACAAGGTCAGAAGTTTGAAACTATCAGCTGTTCCATGGGAGAAAGATGAGACTTTCTGCTCCCGTAAAGATTTACAGCCTCAGAAACCCTGTGCAGGGTCATTATGAGTCAGAACCAACTCTGTGGCACATAACAACAGCAACAACGTTTTATAGACTGTTTTAAATGGAGGGAAGAGTTAATGCCCATCTTCATTTATAAAATAGACGGTCTTAAGTGTCTTAAACGTGCTCTCCAGTGTAGAGATGCTAAAGCAAATGGAAGAAATGAAGAGGTCCAAGAGCTGAACAGAAAATTTCAAAGATCAGCTCAAGAAGATAAAGCCAAACATTACAACAAAATGTGCAAAGATCTGGAATCAGAAAACCAAAAAGGAAGAACACACTCAGCATTTCTCAAGCTAGGGGAACTGAAGAATAAACTCAAGCTTTGACTTTTGTTATTGAAAGATTCTTTGGGCAAATTATTGAACGATGCAGAAAGCATCTAGAGAAGATGAAAGGAATACACAGAGTCACTGTACCAAAAGGAAATGGTTAATGTTCAACCGTTTCAAGAGTTAGTATATGATCAAGAGCCAATGATACTGAAGGAGGAAGTCCAAGGTGCATTGAAGGAATT
>NW_006408669.1:4819248-4849863 GCF_000296735.1 Chrysochloris asiatica
ATTCCTTCTCAGGAAGATCCAGAGCCTGCTCTTCTACTGGAAAGTCTGTGTCTGTTCCAGCTCATTTGTCTCAGTTACATTTTTCTGGTTTTGGACATATGTTGAGATCTTGTGTTTTTTTGGACATTTTCAGCAGCTATGTGGGTTTTTCATGCTTAAATGGATATATATTGCTTTGTTGTTATGCTTGCTGAGCATCTCCTGGTGGGTATGATCTGGAGATAGGCTTCCCTTTTCACATGTAATGCCTAGCAGCTGGTTTTGGCTGTGGTCCAGATGGTGGAGTACTACAGGATATGCTTGTAGCTTTGCTATATGGGCACAGTTTCTGTCTCTTTTTGGGTGAGGTAGTGGGGGAAAGCTCCCACCCCTGGTAGAAGAGTGAGTCCAAAAGGACCAAAGACAGAAACAATATAAAAGCAGAGACAGAAACCACCAATCAAAAACAAAAATAAAATTGTGATTGACACTGTCCACTTGCCTGTGCTGTGCAGGAAGGGATAAAGGGTCCCACCCAGGTCAACTTTGGGGCTGGGTCCCAGAGTCAGATGTCTAAAGAAGCAGTTTTCTTCCTGTGCCGTTAGAAAACTGTGGCTGCAATGCGGGACCCTTTTGGGTGGTGTGCTCCTGCCCATCTGAATGCATCTGGGCTGTGCAGTGAGGGTGTGATCAGAGTGAAGAGGAAAGGTGCATGAAAAATGAGAAGTGTAAGATATAAAATCAGTCACACCTCTCCCTTCAGACACGCAGCTCCATGGCTTCTAGTGCTGGGTCACTGCCTCTGCTTGGCTGTGGCCCCGCCCTCTGGCTTGAGGACTTCCTGGCTGCTGTGACTGGATGTATTCAGAAATCACCGAATTTTGTTTCCACAGGCAGATTTCTTCACAGGTGGGCATGGGATACTGGCACCCGGAAACTTAAACACGATCCAAAGCTCCGCAGCTGTCCTGTGGACTGCTCTTTCTCTGCTTTTTTTTGGATTTTAGCAGATGAGCTTTCAGTGTGTCTCTGCTTACCTGCCCCCAAACCGGAAGTCTCAAATAATCTTGATAGATTTCCCCCCCCCAAGGATGCAGGACAATTGTGGGGGCTTATTGGAAGAAGTTTTAAGAAAATTGAAAACTGAATTGGTGAGAAAAAGACCAGGAAAATTGTGCCAAGGAATTTTTTCCATCATGACAGTGTATCTGTTCCTTCTTCAAGGGTAATAAGGGCTGTCCTAGAAGAATTTTGTTGGGATTCCGTACCCCATCCACCCTACAGCTTCTTCAGCCTTCTTTTGATTCCTCAACTCAAAGAACATTGACAAGGAACACAATTTGTGTCCTTTGAGGATGCCCAAACTGCCGTTTTGATGTGGTGCAAATTGAAGAATGCAGATTTCTTGGGGTAGGAGTTGTTGTTGGCGGTAGTGGTGCACTGTGTGTTGTTTCTGACCCATAGAGACCCTGCACAAGGGTTCTGAGGCTATGAATCTTTATGGGAGGAAAAAGCCCCATCTTTCTCCTGTGGAACAGCTGGTAGTGTCAAAATGCTGACCTTGAGATTAGCAGCCCAATTCATAACCACTATGCTACCAGAGGTCCTTGGGGGAGGAGTTAAAGAAATGGAAAATTCCTCCTTCAAAGTGTATTGTCATAGATGAAGGGTGTGTCAGGAAATAGAAGCTTTAAATGTTGACACTTTGTTTAATATACTTTTCTATGATTTTATAGCAATATTTTTTAGTTACCCTCATGTACGTGTGTGTGTATATGGTGTGGCGCTGAGTTAATGAATGCATCAGACTGCAAAGCTGTTTGAACTGCTAGGTTGGCAGTTCAAGCTCACCAGCAGCTTCTCGGAAACCCTATACAGGGTCACTATGGGTCGGAACCAACTCGATAGCACTTAACAACAACAACAATATACATAAGACTCTTGATATGGTGCTGTAGGATAAGCATTGGACTGCTAACCAAAATGTTGGCGGTTCAAACCCACCAGTCACTCTCAGAAAGTCTATACAGGGTCACTATGAGTTGAAACTTGATGGCACTTTACAACATCAACATGTATGGTGGTGGTAGTGTGCGATGAAGTCAGTTCTAACTAATAGCAACCCTGTATAGGGTTTCCAAGACTATAAATCTTTACAGGAGCAGAAAGCCTCATCTGCCTCCCAAGGAACAATTGGTAGTTTTGAACTACTGACCTTCAAGTCAGCAGCCCAACTCATAACCACTACACTACCAGAGCTCCTTACAATATGTATATATGTACATATATGGAGTCCTGGTGTGGCACTGTGGTTTAATGTGCTCAACTGCAAAATCAGTTTCCACTTCAAGATTGGCGGTTCAAGCTCACCAGGTGCTCCTCAGTAACCATATACAGGGTCACTATGGGTCAGAATTGACTCGATGGCACTTAAAAACAATATATATATATATATATATATATATATATATGCAAATGATACAACCTTGCTTGCTGAAACTGAAGAGGACTTAAAATACTAGCTGATGAAGATCAAAGACCACAGCCTTTGGTATGGATTGCATCAAACAAAAATCCTCACCACTGGACCAATAAACAACATTCTTATCAATGGAGAAAAGATTAAAGTTGTCGAGGACTTCATTCTTCTTAGATCAACTGTCAACACTCTTGGAAGCAGCAGTCAGAAAATCAAATGACATATTGCATTAGGCAAATCTGCTGCACAGGAACTTTTTAAAGAGTTGAAGAGCAAAGATGTCAGCTTGAGGACTAAGGTGCGCCTGACCCAAACCATGGTATATCCAGTAACCTCATATGCATGCGAAAGCTGGACAGTGACTAAGGAAGACCATAGAAGAAGTGATGCTTTTGAGTTATGGTGTTGGAGGAGAATATTGAAAGTGTCATGGACTGCCAAAAGAACCAATAGATCTATGTTGCAAGAAGTGCAGCCAGAGTGCTCCTCAGAGGCCAGGTTGGCCAAACTTTGTCTTTCATATTTTGGACATATTGTCAGGAGGGTCCAGTCACTGGAGAAGGATATCATGTTTGGTAGAGTGAAGGGTCAGAGAAAAAGAGGAAGACCCCCAGTGAGATGGATTGGCAAAATGGCAGCATCAATGGGCTCAAGCATCGTAACAATTGTGAGATTGGCCCAGGACCAGGCAGTGTTTCATTCTGTTGTACATAGCGTTGCTATGAGTTGGTACTGACTGGATGACACCTAACAACAGCATATATACATATATATGTAACAAAAAGTAATTTTAACCATTTTTTAGTAGACAATTTAGTGACAGTAACTACATTCACAATATTGTACAACTATCACTACTGTCTAACTCCAAACGTTTATTATCACTCCAACAGAAACTCTGTACCCTTTAAGCAAAAACTCCCCATTCCTCCTCCTTCCCAGTCCCTGGAAACTACTATGCTCCTTTTGTTTCTATGCATTTGCCTCTTCTACATACTTCATGTATGTTGATTCACACAATATTTGTCCTTTTTGTGTGTGACATTTCATTCAGCACAATATTTTCAAGGTTCATCCATGTTGTAATAGGCATCAGAATTGGATCTCTCTTTATGACTAACACTCCATTGTGTGCATGTATCACGTTTTGCTTCTCCATTCACCTGTGAATGGACACTTGAGTTGTTTCTACCATTCAGCTATTGTAAATAGCGCTGGAATGAACATGGTGAACAGGTGTCTGTTTCAGTCCTTACTTTCAATTATTTTGGGTCTATATCTAGGCTTGATTTGTCCCTGAAGTCTTAAGACTGGAAACACTTGCTCTGTCAGCCTCAAAGGGTAATGAGGATCAGGTGAAAATACTGGAAGTCTTTAATTAGTTAGAAGTCCCACGCAGATAAAACACTATATTGCTGCAATCTGCCTTTATTTACTTCAAACAACAGGTGATCGTATCCTTCAGGTCTCCTAGTTGTAAAAATCTCCACAAAAAGAATCATAATATCACAATTGAGGCATTTATTTGCTTGTTAACGTAATCAATATTCTTATTAATTTTTGGCTCAATGTTTTATGTGATTTTTTTGGCTTTATTAGTTGTGACTTGTCACAATTTCTTGCATCATTGGGACTTGACTCTTCCTCCATGAGAATTTTGGGGTGTCATCATGCTGTCAGGAATGTCTAAACTATTAGCCTATGGCATTAAGAGTTTGTTCGCATTGCTTTGCTGATGTGTGGCCCTGGGCATCTCAGTTCACCATTGTTCCTCCCTAGCCTATTGTGAAAGGATTGAACTGTGCTTTATGAGACATCTGTCCTGGAGGAAGAAGTAAAACTCTCCTTATTAACAAGAAAGAGCTCATCTCAAATATGCTTTGCAAATACAGACCCCTTTCTTGCTCACGATATGTACGTCTTAGATGCCAAGTAGTGCAGCATGCTTCTTTTGTTGCTCCATACTGCTGCATACAAGGAGCTCTGGTAGCTTAGTGCTTGTGAATCGGACTGCTAACCTCAAGGTTGTCAGTTCAAAACTACCAGCTGTTCTGTGGGAGAAAGATGAGGCTTTCTGCTCCTGTAAAGATTTGCAGCCTTCCTACAATGTTCAGTAGGCTTCTGTGGACCCAGATGGGGACCTGGTTGGCCAGCAGTGTGGGGAAACCTGGGGACTCCTGAGCCCAGAGTCAATGGCATGGCCACAGAGGACTAGAGTGGAGAGTGAAGCTACCAGCCGATAGGAAGAGAGGGCATACGCACAAAAACATCTACACCTGCAGATGGTACCCATGTGACATGGCCCCAATGAATGGATGAGCAGAACTCAACCAGGAGAAGAAAGAAGAGGGGGAAAAAAAAAAAAGAGGGATCTGATACAATTTGATGAACTTGACCTACACCTATGGATGCAGTAACCCAAAAGAGGAAACAAATCCTTACAGCAAGAAACATTCCCATCTCCTCCACACACAGAGTAGACAGAGATGGGCAACTTGGACATTGGATACCCAAATTGGGGTGGGGGTGGGGGCTACAGAGGCAAGAAGTGACTGGCTTACAAGCTTTCAAGAGGGAACCTAGAGCTAGGGGAATGGAGGAAGGCAGAATCTCCAGTGAGTATTATCCAATCTGTCTAGGCAGAGCTGATGAAATGAAATGCAGAAGGGTCACTTGTGATACAATAGTGAATGATTGTTATCTGGACTGATTGTGAGGGTTGGAAATGTAAAGGTAGATGTTTTGTAGCAAGGAAGGGAATGATTAACTCTCCAGTCTAGGAGCAGAGGTCTCTAGGACCATCAACGGAGAAGAGCCGAGAGAGGGACCCTACCCAGAGAAGCAGCGAGTCCCGAGATGGAGGCAGACGATGACATGGAATGATGAAGCAGCTGGGGACTTTGGATCCAGAGAGGGAGAGGGACTATGTGCTGAAGAACGGTGGGGGGTGGGGAGTGTAGGGGGTGGGTTTATAGGGTATACCCTTTGGTCAGTTGATGATGCATGGAGTGAATTGGAACCATGGCAATGAAATGATGTACGGTGGAATAAATGTAAAACTAAAGTTCTCCCATGTAAACTACCACATAATTCACAATAAAACATGAGAAAAAAAAAAAGATTCGCAGCCTTGGAAACCCTGTGCAGGGTGACTATGAATTGGAACCAACTCTACGGTACTTAACAACAATAGTTGTTGCATACATCATGGGAAAGGTTGCTTATGGACCTGATAGAACTACCAGACTGAGTTGCCAGAGTCAGGGGTCCCTGTTTGCATGACTGCATTAACAATGGTGGTAGTGGTTGTGTACCACTGAGTTGGTTCGACTCACAGTGACTCTTTATAGGGTTTCTTAGGCTGTAAATCTTTACGGAAGCAGAATAGCTCATATTTCTCCCAGAATGCCTGGTAGATTGAAACTACTGACCTTGTGGTTAGCAATCCAGATCATAATCTGCTACACTACCGGGCCTCCTTCGTAACTCCAGTAGCACCTGGTAAAATAGTTGGTATAAGGTAATTGCCCAATTCTTGTTTTTGAGTGTTGTGGAGTAGGTTCTGACTCATTGTGACCCTGTACTGGGTTTCGAAGGAGCGGCTGGTGAGTTTGAACCACCATCCTTGTGGTTCACACTGAACTTGCAGTCCAGTGCTTTATTCCACTGTGCCATACCAGAACTTCAATTGCCCAGTAACATTACCCAATTTGAATAGAATTTTCCTATTGATTTGCCTTCTTCAGAAAGAATGGCTGGTAGAGTAGTTCCGTGCTGTTAATATTCACATAACAAGGTTTTTCTGCAGATGCATTGTTTGTTTAACAGAAGACCTGGGCTTAATCAGTCCAAGGGTCCCACTTTATGCTACAATGATTCATCAAATAATCTGCTGAAACAATTAATGGGTCCAAATGTCTTACTTCCACTGCTACCAAAATGTCTGTTGGATAATTTTGGAAATTGCATTGAAAATAAGCAGTTCCAGAACTTAGAAGAGTTGTCGTGGTATCATTTGTGAGTGTATGGATATGGAATCACATGTTTACAAATGCAGTTTTCGAGGCCTTACCCTCAGGGATTAGTATATTGTGTGTTTGAGGTAAGGCCTAGGAATCTGTGAGGTTAACATACAACCTTGGTGTTCCTTCAGATGAAGATGGTTCTCATATCATAGTTTGAGAAACACTGATATGTTCTCCTAATTTATTAAATAAAAAATCAAAACAAAATCTGAGCATTAGAGTTGGTGGTGACACTGAGATTTCTAAAGTGTTGTAAAAAATCACATGCCTCAACATTTCAGAGAAGAGTTGCAACTTTAGAATTCAGCTTGAGCAGAATACACATGTATTCCAGGTATAGTGAAAGGTAACATTCTGATTATCTATTGTTATATAACAAAGTTGTTGTTGCTGTTAAGTGCTGTCAAGTCACTTTCAACTCATCTTGACCCCATGAACAAGTGGGCGAATCACTGCCCCATCTGGCACTATCCTTATACTGCTGTTGCCACTGTGCCAATCCATCTCATTAAGAGCGAGTCTTCCTGATTTTTGCTGATGCTCCACATTACCAAGCATGATGTCCTCCAGGGATTGATCCTCCTTATGACATCCACCAAAGAATGCTTTGAAGGAGCATTCTGGCTGTACTTCTTCCAGCATAGATTTGTTTGTTCTTCTGGCACTTCATGGGGCTTTTAATATTCTTCTCTAACATCATAACTCAAATGCATCAATTCTTCTAGAGTCTTCTTTATTCAGTGTCCCACTTGCAAATGCATATGAAGCCATTGAAAGTATCGTGGCTTGGGTCAGGTGCGCCTTAGTCCTCAAACTGACATTTTTGCTCTTGAACATTTTAAAGAGGTTCTGTGACAATGACACAGAACTGGGCAGTGTTAGGTTCTGTTAAACGTGCAGTCGCATTGAGTCAGAGCCAAATCAGCATTATATGACTCACCCGAGATTAGGGAAAGAAATGGTCTCTTAGAGAGCATAGGCTTTGATAAGAAGGCCAGTTCATATGGGCCACATTATATATATTACAGGGAGTGTGGTGGCTCTGTAGGACAGGCACTGGACTGCAAACCACAAGGTTGATGGTGAGAGCCCACTAGGAGAAAGATGAGACATTCTACTTCCACAAAATTTAACAGACTCAGAAACCCTCTATAGGCTTGCCATGAGTCAAAACCAACTAGATGGCACTTAACAACATAATATATTTTATCTCCATAGTATATATACAATTTAGCAACAAATGCATTTACTGCTAATGAAAATATTAGAGGTAGAATACAGTGTTGTTGTTGTTAATTGCCGTTGAGTCAATCCCAACCCATAGTGACCCTGTATAGGGTTTCTGAGGAGCAGCTGGTGAGTTTGAACCGCCAAACTTGCAGTTCAAATGGCTTTGCAGTCTGGCACATTAACCCTCAGTGCCGCATAGCACATGCTTAATAATAATAAAATATATTTACAGAATGCTTCCCTTCCTTCTTTGTATTTTTCTTGGCAGTGTTTGAGAAAAGCAAACTCGTTGTCACGGGTACATTTTCCCTTTTACTCTGTTTGTCCTTTGCACCGTCCTCATGAGATGAATCCCCAGAGAATGTGGTTCCTATTACCCCAGGGCCCTGGAATGGCAGCATGTAGTCATGGAATCGTTTTGGAAATACGTAGTCTCTGGCTTTAAAGAAAATCCTGCTCTGGTGTCTCTGCTCCTCAGTGGTATTTTCTCTTTTCCAATAATGCTTTAAAATCTAATTTCATTGCTCCATTCCATCTGATTCTTCCATTCTGATTTCTGCATTTGTAAGGGGCGCGGGGTGGGGTGGGGGCCTATCGTATCAGTGACACTAACTAGTGGTTTTTATTACACGGCAACATAAACGAATTGCATTTCCTCTGCATTTCTAAATGTATCCACATCTAGGGTGTGCATACATTTGACTGAAATGCCCTGAACTTGTTAGTTGATCCACAAATAGCTCTTCTCTATATTTATGGTAATACTTTATGCTGAACAACAATTTCACACTTAGAACTGTCCCTGTTGGTTTGTCTCTTTTAAATGTCATCTGTTCATATTTATAAATGTGGAATGAGCTTATTTAAATTGGATTTCTTGGGTCCAAGACACTTCTGATTTTCCTAATGACCAAATAACAAAAAAGTAGAACAGATTGAGAAGAAGAGGGGAAAAAAAAAAAAACCCATAATCTCCAGCATACACGATTTCCAAGCACTCAGGGTTTGTTTAAAGCTGCTTTGTTCGGCAGGAATGGTTAATAAAAGAAACATTTCCCCAGAGAATTGTAGTGGTCTTTAATTAAACTCCTTTCCCATAGGTTGGTAATATAGTGTTGAACAATATTTGGTCAGTTTCTCTGCCTGGCTTTGTGAGTCACATGCTGGACTTTATTGGATCCCAGGTCCTAAGGGAACATTAGGAGCCGAGAGAGGCAGGCCGCATCAAATGAAAAGTTAATTGTGTTTAAGCTGTATTGGAAACCAGGCTCCAATGCGCCTTTGCTGAGAGCCAAGCTCAACACACAGGTGCTCTGGCTGTGACGTTGGGCCCGTGGCAGAGCGTGGACCTGACTGAGAGACTGGTCAGTAGCCAAGGATAAGTGGCTGTGGAAGAGGCCACCTTGCTGTGGACAATGAGGTGATTAATTTTTCTGGAAGGTGGGGTTTTCTGGGAGAAAGGTGGCCTATTGGATCTCACTCCCTACCTGTAGTTCCTCTATGACTCAGACATCTCATGGAGTGGCTGTGATGGTTTATCTTCAATGATTTGGAAGCTGAGTACCATTAGAACTGTGGAAGTATTTGGTTTGGTTTTCTTCTGCCTGCAAGTTGAGAAGTACAAACATGTGGAAGGGTGTGCTTAGCATATCTGACCTTAGAGTTGAGCATTACAAAACAGTGCCCTCTTTTCTTGTCTCCACCTCTCCTATCGTCTCCTGTGCCCTGGTCACATCCCTGGACATATGTTATTATGAAGAGGAACTTGGGGGTCTTTGCAGCATTGTTAAAATTGTGTTTCTACATCTGAATGGTACCTGCTGTAATGGTGCGTTTTAGAAGTATTTCTTCAAATGTTTATATGTTGTAAAATGGTACGCAGACGCCTGACCTTGTCTAATTCCATGTGGGAGGAGGACTATCAACACCAGCCTTAGGCTGGTTCCTATGAGGTAGAGGTCAGATGTGCCTTCTTTCTCCACCTTTTAAAAAAAATGAACTCTGCCATCAGCATCCCCTTCCATGACCCTCTACTTCTCTGTTGGGTTCAGTAACTCATTGTAGTGGCCACATAGAACTCATGATTAGGGAAGTACATATCGCAATTCAGGCTCTAGAATGACTCAGATACAGTTCTTCAGTCTGAACAAATTTAGCCATGTCTTTAGGCAGGTCTTTCTCTTGGCCCTTGGCCCTTCAGCCTGGCCTTCTGCAGTGCTGTGTTACAAAGCTCTGTAGCTCTGTTCATAAATGCCCAGAGATGCTGTTTGAAGGCTCTCTGCTCTGTCCTTCAGTGGGTCAGCATACACGTTTTAACTCCTTGCTCCGTGAGCTGGGAAGCCTACAATGTCATCTCACGACTGTCTCCTGGTTCTGCTCATACTGTTTCTCTCCAGCCATCTTGCACTGTCTCTGATGTTACAGCTCTGTCTCTTGCATCTAGGCCATTCTTGGCACATTGAAGCCAGGTCCTAAGGTTATTCTCTGCTCTCATTCTTCTTGTTGGTTCAGGGTTCACCTTATCTCTGATCTGGGATTGGCTCTTTTTAAAGTATACTGGGATGGCAAAACTGACCAATCGCTTTGTTAGGGTTCAGTACACCTTATTTGCATGTTGTTGTTGTTAGATGCCATTGAGTCGGTTCCCACCTATAGCGACCTTATGTACAACAGAATAAAACTTCACCTGGTTCCGCACCATCCTCACAATTGCTGCTAAGCTTGAGCCCATTGCTGCTGCCACTATGCTAATCCATCTCATTGGGGGTATCTCTTTTGCTGTCCCTCCAATTTACCAAGTATGATGTCCTTTTGCAGGAACTGGGCACTCCTCATAATATGTCCAAAGTATGAGTGACGAAGTCTGGCCATCTTGGTTTTTAAGGAGCAGTGTTTGTTCTTTTGACATGAGAGTTCATGGTACTCTCAGTATTCTTCTCCAGCACCATAACTCAAATGCATGAATTCTTCTATAGTCTTCCTTATTCATTGTCCAGCTTTCACATACATATGAGGCTACTGAAAATACCACGGCATGGGTCAGGTGCACCTTAGTCATCAAATATCTTTGCTCTTGACCATCTTAAAGAGGTCTTGTACAGCACATTTGCCTAATGCAGTATGTCATTTAACTTCTTGACTGCTGCTTCCATGAGTGTTGATGGTTGATCTGAGAAAAATGAAGTCTTTGACAACGTCAATCTTTTCTCCATTTATTTGGATGTTGTTTATTGGCCAGTGGTGAAGATTATTGTCTTCTTTATAGTGAGGTGCAACTGATACCAAAGGCTGTGGTCTTTGATCTTCATCAGTAACTATTTTAAGTTCTCTTCACTTTCAGCAAGCAAGGTTGTTTCATTTGCATATCACAGGTTGTTAATGAGTCTTCCTCCAATCCTGATGCCACTTTTTTTTCCCCCAATAATCCAGCTTCTCAGATTACGGTTTAGCATACAGATTGATTAAGTATGGTGAAAGAACACAACCCTGGTGTACACCTTTGCACATTTTAAACCATTTAGTGTTCCCTTGTTCTGTTCAAACAACTGCCTCTTGGTCTAGGTACAGGTTCCTCATGAGCACAGTTAAGTGTTCCAGATTACTCATTCTCCGAAATGTTGTCCATGGCTAGTCATGATCCACACAATCAAAAGCCTTTGTGTAGTCAATAAAGCACAGGTAAACATCTTTCTGGTATTCAAATTTGTATTCTATCAGTTCCTGGAGCCTTGTTCTTTGCCAGTGTCTTCAGTGCACTTAGACTTCTTCCGTCAGTACCATTGGCTCTTAATCATATGCTTCCTTTTGAAATGGTTGAAAACCTATAGGCAGAAGTTCCATATCAAGTAATTCACTGCACTTCAGGCCACCCACTAGCTCCTTTAACCATTTCATACTGGAAGGATTCATTTCTTCACCTAATCACTGTATCTCACTGTCGCTTGGGTGAGATTATTACTCAAGTACTAGTTATTCAGGCTTACTGCAGGTGTGTCCTTCTGATTTGGTCCTTTCTTCAAAAGTCATTTCATCTTTACCCTCTTCTTGTTGTTGTTCAGTGTGAACCAGTTGATCCCAACTTATAGCAATCGTGTATACAGTTTTCATGGAGCAGCTGGTGGGTTTGAACCACTCACCTTGTGGTCAGTGTCCAGTGCTGATCCTACAGCTGTACACCAGCATTCCTACCCTTTTAGCCTCTGATAAATTATAGCCAAGAGAAGATTATTGGTCTGAGTCTCATGAGGTATCAGCATAGCAAAATCTTTAAGGAACTTTGTTGTTGGTGGTGTTGTTGTTAAGTGCCATCGTGACCTGCATAGAGTTTCAGAGGAGTGGCTGGTGAATTTGAACCACCAATCTTGTGGTTCAGTACATTAAGCCTCCGCGCCACACTTTAGGTTCCTTAATTCTTTACAGTTCCTCTCCTCCACTGTGCTGCAGTTGAACAGTACCTCCCTTCCCCTTAGTCCACCTTTTCACAGTTACATCTTCTACACTTCAGTTTTTACAGTCACATTTAACCCTGGTAGCAATCAACATCCACAACCAAATTGTATGATTCAATTAACATCTTCCCCCACCCTCTCTTTACCAGACCCATCAGAAAGAGTCCGAGAATCTACTCAGTGGAGATTCTCCTTTTCTCCCTCATTTAATGTAATCTAATTCATGAAAGCTTGTAGACCAGCCACTTCATGCCTTTCTCTCACCTCATTGTAGACAGTCGATGCTTAAAATGTCCATCCCTATCAAACCAGTACTCTGAGGAGACAAGCATATTCCTTGATCTGAAGAATCCTCCATTCTGGTTGGAACTTGGCACATCTGTAGCTATAACCATATTCCAGAACAAATGATCAAATCACAAGTTACACCACTTCATAGTGTCACATGTCTTTCTCTTCACTGGGTCAGATTTTGGTCAGTTCTTTCCCAGGCTCTGTGGTCTAGGTCAGTGGGTATCAGCTATGAGTTCAGAACTCCACACCTCTCTCTGTGCTCAGACCAGCCAGCCTCTTTTCTCTCTTTCTCATCTAGACTAGGTCACTGGGTGCCAGTGGAGCAGATCCAAATGCAGCCTATCTCCTCATTGCTGCACCTCTCCTTACTTCCACTCATCTATGGTCCCATCTGGTCACCTTAAGAGAGCATACCAGGTGTGTAGTTACCTGCTCCCTTTGACTTACAGTCCTGATGGGCTCTGACGTTTTCTGCCTTCATCCATTCAACAGCAAACTACTTGCTCAAAATTCAAAAAGTAAAACAATAATTTTTTTTCTCTGCAGGTACTTCCTTCAAATATACATGTTTTGCTTTCCCAGCAGTTCTGAGTGAGTCTACATGTATTTTCAAAATGCACATTTTCTGAGTTAGAAGGTCCTTTGTAGGGCTCAGATTTTTCAACCTAAAACTCTGATATTCTACATAGGGCTACAGCATTCAAACAAACAATCTGTGTTTCTTTTAGGCAAATGCTACTTTTCCTTTTAGGATAGCCTATCAAATACTGGCTGAAGATTATACAGTTCCACACTTTCTGTAGCTTATAATACCCATTATTTATTTGAATTATGCATTCAGGTTTGTTTTACAACACTTGATAGGAGAAGCATTCAATACCCACCCATAGTAGATTCAAATAAACATATTCCAGTTTCCTCTCTTCTCCACTCCTTGACTATCTTTCCATTCATATGCACATGGCCTTGGCCTCTGGCTGACTGGAACCAGAAGACCCTGGATTCCTTACAATCTTCTGGTTTTCCTTTTGCCTCAAGTCTTTCCAAGTACAGATTTTCTCTCTTCAGCTGTAATGTATTATCTCTTACTTTCCTTCCAGCCATTATGGATAACAGCATCCAAAGTAACTAAGAATCTAAAGTTTCACTCTCCATGCCCATTTATTCTTTCTATTACAAGACCCCATTGTGATGAATCCCACTTCTTACACCATAAAAATAACAGGGGTATATCTGACCTCGTATAATTTCACGAGGAGGGAGAATCAGCATCAGCAGCTCAATATTGAGTCCTGTGAGGTGGAAGTCAGATATGTCTCCTCTCTCCAACCATTTACCAATTCTTATCTTACATCAGCTCTCTCTCCACAACACTCTCTACTTCTCTGCTGGGCTCAGAGAAATTCATTGCAATGTTCACACAGAACTCATTGACAATATTCGTATTAGGGAAGTAGCAGGTTGCAAGTCAGGATCCAGAATGACTCAGGATATAGTTCTTTGGTCATGACAGCTTTTCAGCCATGCCCACAGGCAGTCCTCTCCCTTGGTCACTGAGATCCTTGGGCTGGCTTGTGCCCTGTTCTGTCAAGTGTTACAGAATTCTTTAGCTCTGCTGATAAATTTGCAGAGGCATCTCACTCTGCCAGCAAGACCCCTGCTTGAAGTCTCTTTTGGTTGGCACACCCACCATAAAGCTTTGCTCAGTAGGCTGGGAAGTCCACTGCGCCATCTTGCCCTGGTCTTCTGGTTCTGCTGCTGCCATTTTTCTCCTGCTATTTCTTGCCATTGTGTGCCATCTTCTCACTCTGTGTCTTGCACATTCTCAGTACAAGGACGCTGGTTCCAAAGAAATTCTTCTCCTGTCTCTTGGTGTTACCGAGTTCCCCTTCTTTACTGTGAAATTGGCTTTTTTTAAAGACTAGTAGGATGGCAAAATTGACCAGTCTCTTCAGTAGGTTTCCATATACCTTATTTGCATGATCTTATTCCCACAGGAGGAGCTCTGGTAGCATAGTGGTTACGAATCAGGCTGTGAACATTAAGGTCAGCAGTTCGAAACTACCAGCTGTTCCGCAGGAGAAAGATGAGGCTTTCTGCTCTCGTAAAGATTTATAGCCTCAGAAACCCTGTACAGGGTCGCTATGAGTTGGAACAGACTCCACAGCACATCACAACAATTCCCACAGGAATTCTATGACCCTTATTTGCATTATTAGCAAGCTGTCCAACATCCTTGGTGGGCTGCAAACACCTTATTTTCATAGTTCTACTCAATCACTGTATCAGATTCAGAGACTATGACTAGATGGGCCATATTAAGTAACTGCTGCATTGCATATGTTTATTTGCATTACTGTAGAAATGAAATTGCTAATGGGCAACCATTTTTCAACCTATAAAAATGGCAGTTTTATAAAGTGCCATATAACATATTTTGCAAATGGATGTTTTAACATATTGTAACATAAGATAGCTTATCAAATGCATAGGAGCTATGAGATATATTAATATAAGTCCCAAAGAAGTATTTCTATAATCTATGTATCGGAAGTAATTGTAGTAGCTATTCTTGAAATAGGTATCTTAATTTTCTTTTGCTTTGAGAGGCAGTGTAGAGTGTATCTATCACCCATCTTTCAGTATTTATGCTATGGTGACTTGCATGTTGCTATTATGTCAGAAACGGTGTTGCCAGTATTTCAAATATCACCCCTGGTGTACAAGTTTCAGCAGAGGTTTCCAGCCTAAAATAAACTTGAAAGAAAGATGTGGTGGTCTGCTTTCTACAATGAGCCAAGGAGAATCTTATAGATCATAACACGACATTGTCCATTATAGTGCTGGAAGACGAGCCCGCTAAATTGGAAGGCAAACAAAATACACAGTTGTCACAACAATGGACTTGTGCATGCCAATGACTTTGAAGTTGGCACTGGGCAGGGCCACATTTTGTTCTCATGTAAGGTTTGACAGCAACTAACAACAAAGGAGTGTTTGTGGTGGTTAGTGCTTGGGCTCCATGACCAGAAATGTTTGGGACCATATATGAGTTGGTTGACCTTGAGAATGGTTGTGGACTCCAGGGCTTTTAAAAATCTGTACGTGAGGCTGCATTTTCATAACTCCTTGAGTAGACCCCTAATGAGATGAATTGACAAAGTAGAAGCAACAATCAGCTCCAACGTAGCAAAGATGGTGAGGATGGCATAGGACCAGGCAGTGCTTTGTTCTATTGTGTATAGGGTTGCTATGAGTAGGAACTGAGTCAACGGCACATAATAACAAAAACACGAGTAACTGCTGCACAGGATTGCTGAAGACTTCATGCGAGACAATACCTGCCTTGCCAGCTGCATCTTCCACCAGGTCCCTTTGGAATTTGATATGCCACATGCTCTGGACCTCCTTTGACCTCTTTAGTGGTCTCCTACTGAGTCTCTGAATATGTAGTTTATATATAGTCCAAGTTGTCAAGGATTTCATTCTTCTTGGATCAACTATCAACGTTCACGGAAGCAGCAGTCAAGAGATCAGATGACATATTGCATTGGGCAAATCTGCTGCACAGGAACTTTTTAAAGTGTTGAAGAGCAAGGATGTCAGCTTGAAGACTAAGGTGCGCCTGACCCAAGCCATGGTATTTTCAATAACCTCACATGGATGCGAAAGCTGGACAGTGAATAAGGAAGATCGTAGAAGAATTGATGCCTTTGAGTTGTGGTGTTGGAGGAGAATACTGAAAGTGCAATGGACTGCCAAAAGAACCAATAGATCTGTTTTGGAAGAAGTGCAGCCAGAGTGCTCCTTAGAGGCCAGGATGGCTAAGCTTCATCTCTCCTACTTTGGACATATTGTCAGGAGGAACAGTCGCTAGAAAAGGATGTCATGCTGGGTAAGATGGAGGGTCAGAGAAAAAGAGGAAGACCCCCCAAGGAGATGGATCAGCCAGGTGACATCATTGATGGTGTCAAGTGTGGCAGCAGTAGTGAGGTTGGCCCAGGATCGGACATTGTTTCATTCTGCTGTGCATGGGGTCGCTATGAGTCAGTTCCGATTCGATGGCACCTGACAACAACAACATATAGTCCATAGGATTTTCTTCCCAGCCTTTGCCTACTTGGTTCTTTCCTTCTGCATGCAATCTCAGTGGTTTTTAAATTTTATTCAAGAAGTCACCCTTGCCATCTCTGACTGGGTCCTAACTGTCGACTCTTTTATGCTTTCATTGAACCTGTAACTTTCCTTTGGAATATCAGTCACAGTGGTGGCTTCAGAGGATGCTGTGTGATGGATGGCTGGATCTGAGTGACATCCTCATTAGGCTAGATCTCTATAAGGGCAGGGGCCAAGGATATCTTGGCTCATTACTGCATACCGGGAGACCTGACTCAGATACAATGCTCCGTAAATATCTAGTCAATGAAGGGCTTATGTTGTAGCAGTTCTTGTACTTTAAGACTTTATCAAGAACACCTATATTGTTGATAATGAGATAGAAAACTTTATATAGGCAGCGCTTATTGTGTTTGCATAGAATACTTGATACCTCCATCAGCTTTCAAAGATTCATTCTGTAACAGTGTCACAAGAATGAGTAGATCAGTGGGTTCCAGGATGTCAGGAGGAGGGGACATGAAAAGGTGAAGCATGGGACATTTTAAGGGCAGTGAAACTATTCTTCATGTAGCTGTAATGGTGCATACATGACGTTATACATTTGGGAAAGAGTGACCCGTAATGTAAACTGTGGACTTTAGTTAATGATGATGTGTCAATATTGGTTCATCAGTTTTAACAAATATACAACACCAATGCAAAGTTTTAATAATAGGAGGAGCTGTGTGTATGGGGAGAAGAGGTATATGAGAAACCGATGGTAAATTTTTCAAAATACCAAAACCACTCTAAAAAATAAAAAATAAAACAAATAAAAAATTCATGGCCTTTTGTGTAAAATAGTGCCTGGTCATTATAGTGTAGTGTGGGAACAGAAACCAATAGGTATTTGAGTTCAAGTTCAACTCTTTACTGGTCAGCTCAGTGATCCTGGTCAAGTTACTTAATCTTTTTGAAACTCAATCTTGACATCTGTAAGCTAGATGTTAAAATAGTAACTGGATTATTCAGCTTGATAATAGAATGATGCCATGTATTTAATAATTTAAAAGTCTCATTGACTTATAGCAAAAAACATTTTTAAAATTTTTACTCATGGGTCTATGGGCTGAGTGCAGTTCATCCAGCACTAGACCAGTTGGGTTCAGATCTACTCCATGTGCATTTGTCATTCTGGACCTTGTTAGTTGGTGATAAGTCTGCTTTGACACACAAGTCCTTATGCATAACAGAACAGAATGTTGCCTGATGCTGCACCATCTTCCTGATCATTTCTAATTTGAGTACATTTCTGTGGCGATTGTATCACTCCATCTCATGATTATCCAAGCCCATTGAAAGTCTCTTGTAGCATCGTAAGGACAGTAGCATTACTTTGGCCAAAGCAAGTCATTTGACAAGCCAGCTTCAAATAGGTGGAGGCATTGCAAAATGGCATGGGAAAAGAGAATGATAATAATGGAATTGACCACAGTACCTACACTTCATGAGGCTGTTTGTAGTAAATAAGATAATGCATGTAAAGCACATACCAGAATGCATAGCTTCCTTTTTTTTTTTTTTTTTCTTCATTCATTTCTGTTGAGTTGATTCTTACTAATGGCAACCCTATGTGTTTCAGAGTAGAGTGTACACCATAGACGTTTAGATGACTGTGATCCATCAGAAGTAGTGTATGTACTATCAGGACTTTCTTTTGAGATCTCTAAGTGGCTTTGAACCTCCAACCTCTAGGTTAGTAACTAAGTGTTTAATAGAGTGTGCCATCCAGGGATGCCAACTTAGTGCTCGATACATGTGTGTTGCTAGTTTTTATTGTTGTTGTTTTTACTCCTGAATAAATCTGAGTGTTCATCTTCTATTGCAAGTCTACATGGGTGTTTTCCTTCCAAACAAGTTGAATTAACTGAGTGAATTGCATTAATATTTGGTTAAGTAAAAGTCTCTGTAGACTGCATTCTCGCAGCTGTGATTAATTCTTTTAAATTCTTTGAAATTGCATGTCTGCTTCACTGGAATGGAACAAAGATATGATTTCAAGCTTATGTTTCTCATTAGGACATTGAGGCCCCAATTAAACCTTTTTTTTCTTCTTTGAAAAAAATCAAAGGCTCTTAAAATAGATTCTTGTGAAAGGACACATAAATATGTTTTAATCGATAGTTGAATTCTCCAAAGCACCATCAAGACAAAGTGTTAAATATTCTGATTAAATTTGTGATTGGTTAAGCTAGAAATCCATATAGTTGCATGTCACACAATATTTAATAAATGGCATGGAGAGTATCTTAATTGTACCCATTTATCACTTCCCTCTGTTTCTAGATGCATAAAGTTATCAAAATCTGGAAACTCAAACATTTTTATTTCCAGCTGCTTGGTTGGGCTTTGTTCTTGGCCTCTCTTGCTGTACTGGGTCTGGTTTTGAGTTAAATATTTCTGACACAACCTCATGACTCATTTACATTTAAATAGTAACAGGAAATCTCTTACCCAAGAAGGCTATTGGAATAAAATTTTATACCAGATCTTATTTTTTTAAAAAAGGTTTTATTACTGATTATTTTGTGTATCAAAGTATTTTTGCTTTCCTTTCTGCTAATCTAAGTGTTGTAGGCAGTATACAAGTTTCTCATTTTTCATCTTGGATACTTATTATTTATTCTGATGCTCATAATTTATAACAGTTGCTATAATCTTAAAAAATTAGAAATGGGCTTCTGAGATGTTCATTGCCTTTGCCATTGATACTGTGTTAAAGGCAGTTTGAGGTATAACGCATGCCCTTGAACTTGTTGTTACAAGTTGAATGAGATTTACTTATAGGATGGGGAGTATATAATTATAGGAAAGGTGATGAAATCAAATAGATTCCTAACCAGCAAATTAAGGTGTGATTTATAAACATCCAAATGATGAGAAAATTTCATGGAACTTGATGTGTGTTGAAGATGATCAAGAATAAATCTCTCTGGCTGGGAAAATAAACATCTTCAATAGAGGATCAGTGGACAAGAATTCCCAGGCATCCAAGTGAATTTCACTTATCGCACTACCTCATATCCCTAGAATTCTTTTAAAATCACAAGAAGGCTTCCAAGCTTGTAAACCACCTTCTGTGGCATCAGCTTAGTTAGACATTGTTATTCTAGATGTCTGTAGGAGGAAGAACAAATTCATTGTATAATGAGATCGAGTCATGGTTCCCCCTAGAAATGGTTTAAAACAAAACAAAACCAACTTGGTAAAGCCTTGTTTAAATAGCTTAAAATGTATTGTTTACTTGGAACCAGGCTATTCTGTATTTCTCAAAAGCCTTTTGAGATAGTGGTGTTGTTCCCATTTTCCAGAAGACTCAGTGGAGATCCAAGGAGGCTGGGCAGTGTTCCAACTGCTGGAGCTGGGAGTAAAATCTTGGCAGCTGACCTGCAGAGCCCACGTTGTTAATGACTATGCTTGGTTTTCAGAACCTCTTTCTGTTCTTCTTCAGCCCTCCCTATCTCTCTCCCTCAGGTATTTATGTAGACCCCTTCTTGGCATTCTGTGTTCTAGGTACTCAGGGTAGGGCATGTTTTCAACAGAGAAGATGCCTATCTTCAAGGTGCTGATAGTCTCCTGGGGAAAGCAGGCCTTAAACAAGTAAGGAAATAAATATAAAATCTGATTTTAGGTTGTGTAAAGTGAGATGAAAATACAGTTAAGGAAGAGGCCAGAGAGCTGTGAGAAGGAGTATTACTTTAGATAGGACAACCATGATCATGGATATTACAGAGATATTCAGCAAAGAATTTACCAAGATGTTCATAAATTTATTGATTCACTTCCCGAAGGCCAATTTGCATGCTTACTAGGGTGATTAAGATGGTCCCTGTTCTGTAACAACCAGAAGGGTTTAATGGTAGAATTCTTAATTCCATGTAAAAGACCCAGGTTCAAAACCCAGCCAGTGCACCTCAAGTAAAGCTCCTTACCTGTGTCAGTGGAGGTTTGTGGGTTGCTCTGATGCTGAGTAATTTTCAGTGGCGATTCCAGACTGAAATGAGCTAGAATGCAATGCTTGCTGTTCTGATTCCAAAAATCAGATAAACGAAAGCCTATGGATCACAATGGTCGAGTTCACAACCGGTCACCAGGATGGTACCACACTGGTTTGGACAGTGCTTCAGCCCAGTGTACATGGGGTCACCATGAGGCAGGCTGATGCGATGGCAGCCAACAACAACCACACTGGACTGCACGGATACAGACAGTGCAAGCAAGTAGGCAGTGTTTGTAACGATCCCAAAACAAAGTATGGGAGCTGGTTAGGGTTAGGATTAGGGTTAGGGTTAGGGTTAGGGAGTCCCCATACCCAACTCCTTAGCTCCCTTTTCACAATCTGGGTGAGGAGAAGAAGCAACTCAATTCTTTTTTCCTTAATTGAAAATACATCATACTTAAAATGATTCCTCTATAATTTGTTGTTGTTAAAAGTGTTGTGGAGTCAATTCTTACTTATAGCGACCCTGTGTAGGGTTTCTGAGGAGCACCTGGTAGGTTTGAACCAATGACCTTGTGGTTCAAACCAACCTTGTGGTCCAGTGCTTATCCTACAGTGCCATACCAGGAGTGAAAATGGAGTGCTGGAACTAAACTACTAACCACAAGGTTGGTGGTTCAAACCCACCAGCTGCTCCTCAGAAACACTTTATCAGGCTGCTATGAGTGAGAACCAACTTCATGACACTTAACAATGAGGGAGAGCTATCATTTAGGATGATTGTTGCTGCTGTTAAGTGCCATGAAGTCACTTCCCACTCATAGTCACCCTGCATCGGCTTTCCAAGGAGAGGCTGGTGGGTTTGAACTGCCAACCTGGCAGCTCAAACTGTCCTTGCAGTCCACCAGTGCATTATCTGACAGCACCACACCATTGGGGTATTTAACAATGTTTGAAATGTGCACATTAAAAAATAATAATCTACTAATGTTGAAAAGGTACATTGAAAACAGCCACAGCCACCTACTTATTGTTTTTTTTTTTGCTCATTTGCCCAAACAGATTAAAGTCAAGGATTATTGGTGTACTGGAGTCCTAGTGTGGCGCTGTGGGTTAATGCGCTCGATCGCAAGGTCGGTTTGAACCACAAGGTCGGTGCTTCAAGCAGATCCAGCCATTCCTTAGAAACCCTGCACAAGGTTGCTATGAATTGGAGCCAACTGGTTGGCACTTACTAACAACTGGTATATTGGATTGAAGAGTAAACTAGGAGAGAGATGGGCAGTAGGCTTCATCTTAGTACCTACTCTGATTCTTGTTAAAGGCTTCTTGGAGTGTGGTGTTGAGGAGGATTTTTAAATTCCATCTGGGCTTGGTGACAAGAAGTTCCTAACCAGTTAGTGTGCAGTCCAGATAGGAGGAGAGGACCAGTGTTAGAAGTTGGAACAAGGTTATGGGCATCATTATATGAGGGGGGATTTTAAAAAATGTGGAAAAATGGAATGAAATATAACAGAATGTTTTCATTAAGTTTTTGAAGTCCCCTTGTACTATGCCTTGATTGAAATCATAAAATCACAGTGAGAAAGCGTTGCTGATGGTCTTTAATGAAGGTTAACTGGTGTGCTCTTAGTCTCTTGCTCTTTTCCTCTCTTTTTTTCTCTCCCTACTTCCTCCTTTGTCTAAGCTGAAGAGTTGATCTCCCTGGCTACCATCTCCTGTCTCACGTTGTTTGCGTCCTGTGAACTTTGTGTCCGGTGCAGTCTGGGGAAGAATTATGCCTTCTTTGTTGTGTTTCTCATCTTTGGTATCTGTATTATTACTCCACATTCCTGGGTGGCACAAGAAGTTAAGCACTCTGCTGTTAACTGAGTCCACCCAGAAGTGCCTCGGAAGAAGGTCCTGGCAGTCTACTTTTGAAAAAGCAGTCAATGAAAACTGTGGATCAGAACTCAACTCTAATGCACATGGGATCACCAGGAGTCAGAACTGATGTGACACCAACTGATTCGTTTTTTTTTTTAAAGTATTCTTTTGAGGTTTGTTTCTGAGCATATGCGACGTGTCACTGGTGAAAAGTTTAGATGGATTTAGGGGTTCTGAAGAAAAGACATTAAATAAAACTGCCCTTCAGAGTGAGACACTAGTCTCCTTTTGCTTGGATCTGAATCCTTCAAAAACTCAACGGTAGAGTGTCAGCTCAGAAGTTTTGTCTCTAGCACCTTGCTGACGGTTGCTCAGTCACCTTATTACCTTTGAACACAGGCCTAGAGTGTTGCAGCCACCACTAACTAGCCTGAAATTAATCATGTCATTTGCATTGCATTTTAGAATTCCCTTCCTCTATGACAAGAGGTACTAGTTTTAGAGTGAGAGAGACAATTCAAAGTTTCCTTTAAAAATTTGATGCAAATAGATAGTGTGTCTATCTCTTTAAAATTTCAAATACAGAGTAGGGCAGAATGCTGTCCTAACTGTAAAAGGTAGCAGGCAAATTAACTCATGTTCAGGGTCAGTGTGAGTCGGGACTGACTTGACGACATTTAGCAACAGCAGTGGATGCAGTGGGTAGGATGGGAAAGACATCAGAGACAAGGATGAGGCAACCAGCTGGAGTCGATTAGGAGAAGGTTCTCTATTCAAGCCAGGTTGACTCTGCTCTGTGTTGCCACCAATTCTTGTAAGGAGTTTGCCAGGACTGTTGTCTCTGCCTGCGGTTCTTGCGTACTTCTCCTCTCTGTCACCTAGTTTTGTATCCTTCCTATGGCTGTTCCGTTGTCACATGCACAAAAGAGCTTTGCCCTGGTTTCACTCACAAGACCGTATGATTTTGTGTTGGTTCTCCTAGAATGATGTTCAGTTCCTGCTGACTACATGTCTCTGCCTAGCTATATATTTATGGGTGGAGTTGTCTGAGTGGGGTCTCTCTATCCTATTGAGCTCCTTGTAGACAGTATAGACTTCTTTGTTAGTTCATTCATGATCCCCAGCACCTACCAGAGTGTTTTTGTAGTTGTCATCTGCTATTGAGTTACCTTTGAGTCGTGGCAACTTTATTATGACAGAGGAAAGCATTGCCCAGTCCTGCACCAGCTTCATGGTCACTAATACGCTTGAGTCCAATGCTATGGCTTGTCTTCATTTATTCCATTGAAGGTTTCCCTTGAACCATCTTGATGGGATGGCACTCACAGCCACCACCACTTTAGCAAATCTGATATCCTTTGTTAGTGATGGAATTTTCCAGAAGACATGTCCAAAGTAAGCAAGTTCAAGTCTTGCCATCATTGCTTCTAAGGAACAGTCTGGTTTTATGTCTTCTAAGGTTGATTTGTATGTTCTTTTGGCAGTCCGCAGTGTATTGCTCCCCCTGCCAGTTTGTAGTGCTGTGATGACTTGTGTGTTGATCTGATTCTGGAAGCTATGCTAACAGTATTTCAAAGACCAACAAGGTCACTCATGGTGGACAGATTTCAGTGGAACTTCCAGACTAAGGGAGACTAGGAAAAAAGCCCAGGTGATGTAGTTCTGACAGTCTGTGAAAACCTTACCAGAAAAACAATTTTTGATAAAGGAAATAAGTGTAATTTGATACAGTTTGATGAACTTGACCTATATTCATGGATATAGTAGCTCAAAATACCAACTGAGAGTGAAGGTGTCTTCACATTAAGTATCAATTCTATCTATCCCCTCTTTATACAGGGTAGATAGGGACGGGCAACTCAGATACTGGCTACCTAAAATGAGGGAGCAATAAAGGCACAAAGTGACTGGCTTACAAGTTTTCAAGAGGAAGTGTAGTTTAAGAGTATGCAAGGGAAGGTAGATTCCACAATGAATAGTTTTCATTTTGTCTAGATGGGTCTGGTGAAAAGAGATGGGGATAAGATTCTTATGGTTCAATACTGAGTAATTGTTATCGTGAGTAATTGTAATTGTCACAATGGTAAAGATAGAAGATTTGCAACAAAAAGGGGGGAGTATTTAATGTTACATTCCAGAACAGAGGACCCTAGGACCATCAAGGGAGAAGAGCACAAGCGGAATGTGGGACCCTATCCAGAGAAGCAGCAACACCAGAGATGGAGGCAAAGATGAGGACATGGGGAGAGAGAGCAGCTAAGGACTCTAGACTCATGGAAAGAGAAAGACTGAGTGATGGCGGTCAGGAGGCATGCTTGCAGAATGAGCCCTTTGGTAATTTGAATGATTATATATTCCTGAGTGTTTTGTGTACATTCTCCCCCACACCAAACAACAACAGCAAAAACAACCAGAGGGAATAGAAGCAAATACTGTTGAATGATGATACATGGCGGAGATTGTAGTCATGAAAAAAACCCACAAAAACCTTACCAGAATATGGAGGTGATGGTGTGCTGTGGAGTTGGTTCTGATGCATATCAATACTGTATAAGGTTTCCAAGGTTGCAAATCTTTACAGGAGCAGAAACCGTCATCTTTCTCCTTCCAAGCAGTTGGTAGATTCAAACAACTGACTTTGCGGTTAGCAGCCCGGCTCATAATACCACTACACTATCAGGTCTCCTTTATCAGAATATAACTGTTGGTATAGATTCTGTATTTTACTTAAAAGTACATCAGTATTGACAATTTTATATGTCTCTCTGTGTGAGTATAAACTACCTATAAATTACACTTTAGGAGTAGTTAACATGTAGATTAATCTAATCAGGGACCCACACTCCAAGGCTGCCATTAAATCTTTAATTGTTACCTTATTCTGAACTATCTGGTCTGTTAGACGAACTATTTGGATGTTACAAATAATTTTCACTGGTGAACTAAATGTGGTACTCAAGATATCTGAATAATTAAAATCTACCTTCGCACAAAAGGGTCTTACAAATAAGGCTAATGTAGATCTCGATCACCAAAGGGTCTCAGTCCCTTCACTGTAAAGAAGATTCTGTTAGTTAGATTAATTAAATGAGAGGTATTCTGCCTTTGGAACATAACGACACATAACCATCAACCACTACCAAGAGTTATGCAAAGTACTTTGCAGATTACCAAAAAAGACGAACCAGGAACTTTGCTCAGTTTTGGCCCTAGTGATTTGAGAGTCTGTGGACCTGCTTGGTCATCAATATATGTAGGTGTGGTAGAATTCAAGTCCAGGACTTGTTTAGTTGTAACATACCTGGGTGGGGAAGGAGGCGGTTGAAAAGACGCATAGCTTTCATTGATGCTTTGGAAAAGAACTTGAGAATTGTTAATGGCCAAGTTGGCTTTGGTCATTTTACAACAGAGCAATAGGCTATTGTTGCAGAAGAGAGTGAATGGAAGAGGTGGTGGTGGGTTGGAGAATATTGAGATGTCGTCAATGGGTCTTGATGACTGATTTATGTGGAGGTGAGGGAGGAGGCGAAGATGACGGAGATGTTGATCTTGGGAGTGGTTTTCAAGGTGTGAGTTGGCTTAAGGAGGCTTATTATTCTGTGTTGTAAACTGCGTCCCTGGAACTATTAGGAAGTGGACAATGTTAGTCTTTGATAACCACTCACCTGTCTATCCCTGTGGCCTATTGTCCAGTCTACCTTCCCCATGCTCTTGTCTGAAAGAACGTCCTAACTGTCTGGTGCACAGAGACCACAGGTTCCCTCACACCTCCACTTTGTTTTCCAGAGAAGGTGCTGTGGAGTTGTCTGCTTACCCAAGGTTTATACTGTGATGAGTATGGTTGTAAATTACATGGAACGTCAAGTCATTTAAATAAGTCTGGAATTTAGAATACTTTTCATTTTGAACTAATTTTAGATTATTGAAAAATTATAAAACTAGTATAGAGAACTCCCCTCTCTCTCTCAGCCTACATTCCCTAATGCCAACATCTTACAGAATCATATTTACACAGTGGTGGCGACAATGGACTCAAACATAACAACAATTGTTCTGTTGTGCGTAGGGTCACTCTGAGTCAGAACCGATGCCATGGCATCTAACAGCAACAATATATCCTTATTAGCTAAACTACAGACTTGATTAGAAAATTCTCCACCAGTGACCTATTTCTGTCCTATGATCCCACATTCCTTTTAACTGTGACTTCTTTTCAGCCTCATTCAGTCTGAACAGTTCTTCAGTCTTTGCTTGTCTTTCGTGGCCTTGAAACTTTTGAAGAGTCCTGGTCAGCTGTTTGATATAATATCCCTCAATTTGGGTTTGTCCAATGTTCTCTCTCATGAGTGTATTGAAGTTAAGGATTTTAACAAGAATTCCACGAAAATGCTGTGTCCTTCTTAGGGAATCAGATGAAGGGTGTCGCCATGATGGTGCTCTGTCTTCTTACAGGTGACAATTCCTTAATAGCATGGTTAAGTTGGTGTCTGTCAAGTTTCTCTCCTGTAAAATTACTGTCTTTCCCTTTGAAGTCAATAAGTAAAACCAATATCAAGGCAGTACAATGCTAGGCAGGAGAACATTCATCCTCATCTTCCCTTAAAAAGCATTCATTTGTAAAAAGGTGGCGTGTCTTAGAAAATCTAAGCAGAATGGTGAACTAAGCAAAAATAAAACCATCTTTTGGTTGCTCAATTGTTGTTAACTGGGGTCGAGTCAGTTCCAATTCATTGAGACCCAGTAAAGGGTATCTGAGGAGCAGCTGTGGGCTTGAACTGCTGACCTTGTGGTTGGCAGTCCAGTGCTGATCCTACAGTGTCACACCAGAAGTCCACACCAGAAACTGATTGCTTTAGTGGCAAGAAGAAGAAGAAGAAGAGGAGGAGGAGGAGGAGGAAGGGGAAGAGGAAGGGGAGGAGGAGGAAGAAGAGGAGGAGGAAGAGGAAGAAGAAGAAGAGAAAGTGACAATCCTTTTCCATTATTTCCAATAATGAGTTTTGGAAAACCTCTTTCTAAAAATTTTGTTATGGATATATTCAAACATTTTCCCATTTAAACCATTTTAAGTGACATTCCCATTAAACCATTCAGTGACAATCAGTCAGGAACATTCACAATGTCGTGCAACCATGACCATCTTCTAATTCCAGACTTTCCATCACCCCAAACAAACCCTCAGTACTCCTGAAGCAATCTCCCCCCATTCTTCCTTTGTCCCAGCTGCTGGAAACCAAGTTACTTTTGTTTCTATATGTTTGCCTCCTGTAGATAATTCATGTAAGTGGGATCATACAATATCTGTTTTACCCTGTCTGAATCTTTTCATGCAGCACAATGTTGTCAAGATTCATTCATGTAGTTTATGCCATAATTTCATTTCCCTTATGGATAAATAATTTTCTTTTTATGGTACCTTAGTTACCCAGCACTGCTCTAACACAAACACAGGTGGGTGACTTTAAAGAACAGAATTTTATTTTCTCACTGTTGAGGAGTCTAGAATTCTATATCAAGGTCTAGGACACGTCGATTCCTTCTGCCAGCATCTCTACGAGCTTCTGCTGTCTGAATGTGATCTTTGGCATTCCTTATAGTTTATCTTTGTTTCTGTGTCTAATCTGCTCTTTTTATAACTTACATGTGATTAGGATCAGACTTGCCCTTAGAGTTCTGGTATAGCACTGCGGGCTAATGCTCTGGATTGCAAAATTGCAAGGTTGGCAGTTCAAGGTCACCAGCTGCTCCTTGGAAACCCTTTAGGGGGTTCCTGTGAGTCAGAACTGACTTGACGGCACTTAACAACAACAACAGGACCCAACCTCATCAGGTATGAGCTAATTAACATAACAGATGAAATCCCTATTACAACCAGGATCATACTCACAAGTATAGGGGTTAGAACTTTAACAGATATTTTGTGGGAACACAGTTTAATCTGTAACATATGGATATAAACCACGTTTTATTTGCATCTTCATTTGTTGATGGACACCTGGGTTGTTCCCACCTGTTTGTGTCCTGTCTTTCAAGCACAGATCAAACCTACCTTTGATCCTTGTTCTTTCCTGATTAAAACTCTTTGGTGGGTTCCAAAACTCCCACAGGAAAATGTCCTGACTTCCTAGAATGCCAAGACCCTTTGTGATTTGGCCACAGTCTCTTTTTACATTCCCCTCACCTCTTCTGTATCCTCCAGTCTCATACAACCCATGTGCCACCATGTTACACCAGCAACTCTTCCCTGGGTCTCTGCTACTGTTTTCTAAGTCAGAGTAATACCAATCCAGCAGTTGCTGACTCTAGTTCTGCCTCATGGAAACCCCAGGAGTTTCAGAGTAGAACTGTTCTCCATCCACAGATAGGGTTTTCAGTGGTTAGGACCTTCTGGAAGCAGACTGCTTCTCTGAGTTACTCACAGACCTCTATCTTTCAAAAACTTTGCTCTGTTTGGATGAACATACTGATTTTATGCTTTCTGTGCCAGTTAATAAGCTTCTGCCTCTCAGCTACAAGCATACTCTGCTTTATAATGCTGAGCCTGGGACTCTGAAAACCACTTTAGGTGCTTTTGCCAACTGCTTCTGGTGAGACGCTGCCAGTATACGGCTGTGTCTTTGAGAATCAGCCTGGTACGGCTCCTTCACTCCAGCAGGAGTAGTTCTCGCTCATAGGCACACCTGAATCCATCCACAGTTTTCCTAGTACTAGCAGAGCCAGTCTCATGATGATGTGCTCTGAGATACTGGAACCAGCCAGGCAGTATCCTCTCCTTAGAAGGCTGTATCCGGTCCCAAGCTTGGAGTTAACAGCACCAGCCCAGCTATTCAGAGTCCTAAGTTTCAGCTGTACATTGTACCTTGTCTTACCTCTAAGTTCTAATCATTGCAACCTCTTCCCTTGGTTCCTGGAGCCCTCAGTGTGGTAGCTGCTTCCTGCAGTTACTATGTACGTAATGCTGTAGAGTTCTTGTCTTCTCCTTCCAGTTACTATTAGCAAGTGTATCTCTGTTGTTGTTGTCAATATCGACTCATAGCCACCCTATGCACAACAGAACAAAATACTGCCCGGTCCTGGGACAAACTCACAATTGTTGCTACGTTGAGCCCATTGGTGCTGCCATTGTGCCAACCCATCTCATTGGGGGTCTTCCTCTTTTTCTTTGACCTTCCATCCTACCAAGCATAGTATCCTTCTCCATGACTGGTCCCTCCTGATAGTACGTCTGAATCATGAGAGATGAAGTCTGACCATCCTGGCCTCCAAGGATCGCTGTGGCTGTGCTTCTTCCAACACAGATCAGTTTGTTCTTTGGACAGTCCATGGTACTTTCAATATTCTCCTCTAGCACCATAACTCAAATCCATCAATTCTTGTACTATCGTCTTCCTTATTCACTGTCCAGGTTTTGCATGCGTATGAGGGTATTGAAAATAGCATGGCTTGAGTCAGGCGCACCTTGGTGTTCAAGCTGACATCTTTGTTCTTCAACACTTTAAAAAGATCTTGTGCAGCAGATTTGCCCAGTGTGATATGTCATTTGATTTCTTGACTGCTGCTTCCGTGAGTGTTGATGGTTGATTCAAGTAAAATGAAGTCATTGACAATTTCAATCTTTTCTCCACTTATATGGACGTTATTTATTGGTCCAGTGGTGAGGACTTTTGTTTTCTTTACATTGATTACCTAGTGTATTTGTAGGTAATAATTTTTTATGTTGAACTCTCTCTGTTAAAGAAATGTGTGCATCTTCTATTCCTGACTAGACCCTGAGTGATACTGACATCAATCAGTACAACAGTTGTTCCCAGGAAACATACTCAAAGATGGGACTTGCTTGTTAGTTTCATGGATCTTCAGGCTTGAGCCCAGTGCTGAACTCCCTGCCAAGGGGAAATATCGTTCTGGTAAACCATGGCATATGGTCACATCCTGAGTAGTAAACTTGGTGCAATGCTGTGCCTGTAGACACAGTGCTGTAGGGGCCCTGTGGTCTGCTGGCCTGGAGTGTTACAGCAGTCATTATGACTTCTCAGGCTGTGGGGTGGGGTGACTCTTCCGGGTGCACTTCCCTTACAGGAAGGAAATGAGACACTTAGGTCTTTAAATGTTCAGCTCAAGACTTGGTCCGACATATACTCTATAATCTTATGTGTGTACACACACACACACACACACACACACACACACACACACACA
>NW_006408669.1:4850856-4864923 GCF_000296735.1 Chrysochloris asiatica
AGGATATCATGTTTGGTAAGGTGGAGGGTCAGAGAAAAAGAGGAAGACTCCCAATGAGATGGATTGGCCAAGTAGCAGCATCAGTGGACTCAAGCGTGACAACAGTAGTGAAGCTGGCCCAGGATTGGGCAGTGTTTTGTTCTGCTGTGTATAAAGTTGCTATGGGTCAGTACCAACTCAATGGCACCTAACAACAACAATAGATGAAGTTCAAGATGGCACTTAGCAGCGAAGACCAATGAGGGTTTTTGACGAGAGCCTGGCAGGTTTGAACCACTGACCCTGCAGCTATGGTCCAGTGCTGATCCTACCACACCAAGCCAGGACTCCATCTGTCAATCGGTATCAATTCATAGTGACCTTATACACCACAGAACAAAACACTGCCCGGTCCAGGGCCAATCTCACTATTGTTGCCAGACTTGAGCCCATTGATGCTGCCACTTTACTAATCCATTTTGCTGGGGCTCTTTCTCATTTTCTATGACCATCCATCCTACCAAACATGATATCCTTCTCCAGTGACTGGTCCCTTCTAACAATATGTCTGAAGTAAAAGAGATGTTGAAGTTTGGCCATCTGGCCTCCAAGGAGAACTCCGGCTGCACTTCTTGCAACACAGACCTGTTGGTTCTTTTGGCAGCCTGTGACACTTTCAATATTCTCCTCCAACACCAGAACTCAAAGCATCAGTTCTTCTACAATCTTCCTTATTCACTGTCTAGCTTTCGCATGCATGTAAGATTACTGAAAATACCATGACTTGGGTCAGGTGCACCATAGTCCTCAAGCTGTCAACAGTGATGGAAAATTTGGCAAGCTGGTAGTGATGGTTGCCCATCATGATTAATGTAATCAATGTCATTGAATTGTACGGACATGTGAAAGATGTTGAGTTGGCAAATGTTACATTTCCCACATGAACACACACACACAACTTTGTTAGAGAATCAGAGTGCTTCCATGGAAACCTTAAAATAATTTCTTCTTTCTTGAAGCCATAAATGGAGATGATGATAATGGTATCATCATTATCACTGTGTCCCTGTTATGTTGGGTTGAAGGCAAGAGTGAGAGTAAGAATGAAGCCAGCTTTTTTAGAAAGTCTGCCCCAGCCCATTGAGCTATGGCAAGGCAGGAAACGTGGCTGCCGGCTGGAGGTAGATGTTTCCCCACAGAGGAGGAGCATAGCAGAAACACCAGTAGTTTCCTTTCACTTATTCTCAGGGTGGAGACAGAATCCAGGGAGGAAATTGAGTATTGCCCACCTGCAAGTGAGGAGAGGAAGAGAATCTTTTCCACCAAAGTCTAGAAAACCAGTTCTGATCTTTAAATGGAGGGGGCCTCAGGCAGATAGTGAAAGAAGTTGTTCTCATGAGGGACTTTTGAGATTCAAGGCAGGTGCTCTGATCCTCTACATCTTGGTGACACAGCGGGATTCGGGGTGGGAAAAAGGGGCGCTCTTCTCTGTGTGGTATTCAGTGTGGCTTTGGACCTGCAAGGATGGGGAAATTCAGTGCTATATGGCACCTTGAGGGGTTCACCTGTGGCAGGACTAAGAGAAGCAGCCTTCGTGGCTTGCAGAGGCTGGGGAATGGAGGCGAGAGGTAGAAAGTGTGCATTTCTCCACCAACCAGGACACCAGAGGTGAAAGATGCATCAAAAGGACTCCCGTAAATAATGAGAGTTTTGAAACAAGGTTTGAGGATCCCATGCAACTTATATATAAATATGTCATTTATACTCTGGTACTGAAGAGGCTTGGGAGTGTTCAGTTTACATTAAAACCATCCTAAATACTGTTAACTACAGTTGCTTTGAATAATTTGCGTACGTACAATCCTCTTCCTGAAGACTTAGGCAGCCATTTGAAACTCAGGCCAACAAAGTAACAAAGAAGGCCTTGGATGTCAATCCCTGAGTTTTCACCTCCATGCAGACCTGTCTGTTTCCCTGACACCCTTTCAGGTTTCTAGGAGAAAGAATTTGACTGGCAATGGGCTTCAGAGACCGTCAACTCCCCAAAGGCAGTTTGGGTTGTCGTTAGCGGATTTGGCCCGGCATACATTGAAATAAATAACTCATTACTCATTCTACCTGTTGTTTGAAAAAACCAGCACTGAGACGCTTTGAATATTTTGCTGTGGGGGGTTTTGGCAGCACATATTTCAAATGGGACCAAATGTATCAAACAGTGGGAGAGAGAGTAAATGCATTTCCTTTGAGGGAACGCTAGTTTGTTGCTTGTGGACGTGAATTAGAATATTTGGAGGCCCTGTGGTATTATTTACTTACTATTCATGGTCTCATTATGGGCTCTTTTATTCACATGCACATCTAGGGCTGGGGGAGGCAAGGGGCAGGTGCTGGGCTTACCCTTTAAAGAAACAACAACATAAAACTCACCATATATTTCAGAGTTATAGGTGCATACTTTTTTTACTTCCACTAAATCTTGTTTTTCCATTTTAGCCACATAAATGGTTGTCATAGCGACATTGGTTTCCAGCCTCCATAGCTTTGGTGGAACAGAGAGTGCTGATAATAGCCAGAGACCATAATTCAGCTTTAACTGTCCCCTTAGCTCTCAGAAACAAATCAGAAACCAAGTCGGTCACGGAGTCACCCTCGCTATCACAGGACTGAAAAATATATTGAAATGAGACCAAAACATATCCTACTCAGATTGGTAGTGTTCATTGTTAGGGAAAAGTTTGCTCTTTTCAGCAGTTAGCCACTAAAAGTCAGTGATTCCTGCAGTCCAACAGTAAAGCAGGCCAGTGCATTCCTTTGAATAATCTCTGTATTGGTGGGGTTAACGGTTGGTTGGTTATGTGCTGTGGAGTCAATTCCGACTCATAGCGACCCTGTACAGGGTTTCCGAGGCTGTAACTCTTTACGGGAGCAGAAAGCCTCATCTTTCTCCCGCGGAACAGCTGGTAATTTTGAACTTGAGGTTTGCAGCCCGATTCGTAACCACTACGCTACCAGAGCTCCTTGGTGTTAACAGTAGACTCTTGGAAGTTATAAGATGGCTACTTTTTTTTTTTTTTAATTCAAATAGATTTAGGAGCATAGTGGCTCTATAGGATAAACACTGGACTGTGAAGAAGGATGGTAGTTTGAGTCCACCAGCTGCTTCAAAGAAGAAAGATAAGGCTTTCTGCCCCTGCAAAGCTTTATTTATAGCCCTGGAAACCCTATACAGGGTTGTTATGAGTCAGAACTGACTTGATGGCACTTCCCAACAACAAGACTCTAGACTCTCTTTGTTTGTAACAATTTGATGTTATTTTGCAAAACTTTGGTGGACATTTAGGTTTAGCTAGCATCATCTCTAATGTTAGTTTCTTAAGTATATTTTAAAAATCAGATTCTACTATAATCCAAAGGTAAAGACTTCAGGAGCATCTTGGCAGTTGGAGGTTGTGCCATATTGGACAAGTAGCTTCCTGCTCCCAGTTGATGATGGTTTGTGCCCATGAATGACTAGATATTTCCCATCCAGCTTTTCCCAGTTGTCATGTGGCCATTCTAACAGCTGTCAAAGTAGGGTACACTTCTAAACACAGGACGAAAATGACCTAAGATAAAAAAAAAAAACTAGTTGGAATGCTTTTGGCTACAAGAAACAAAATTAATGTTGTTGTTATTGTTGTTAAATGCGGTGGGGTTGGATCCAACTAATAGCGACCCTGTGTTCCAATGAGCGACTGGTGAGTTTCAACAAGTGACCTTACAGTTAGCAGTCCAGTGCTTATCCTATTGTGCCACACTAGGATACCATCTACAAATGGCATAATCAATTTATTTAAGTTTTCTTCGCATAACAAGAAGTTGGGAGGTAGGGAATTCCAGGGTTGGTTCATCAAGTTGGTGATGCGTTGGCTCTGCAGAGGTCATTGTCTGCAACGATACAAGGTACTGCAGCGCCAAGCTTATATCCTGAGTTGGTAACGTCCCAAGCTGAAATGAATGAGGAGAGGATGAATGTGCTCTGCTTGTTTGTCTCTCTATTTCTGGCTTTCTCTCAGCAGCTCCAAGCTTACATTCTGAACTGACAATAACAACACCAAAGCTTGGATGAAGGAGGGCTATCTGCTCATCCTTGCCGATATCTCTTAGGTTTCATTGTTAGAACGGTATCACACAATCAACCCTAGTAGCAACGAAAGCTTGGAAAATAACTCCTATTGTTAGTCTTTATTGTGGGAGGTAGAGTGCCTGTGTGTACAAACTGCTAATCTGCTTCGCTTCTAACCAAAAGTTGAAGGTTCAAGTCCACCCAGAGGCATGTTAGAAGAAAGGCCTGGGACCTGACTTCCAAAAGATCAGCCATTGAAAACCATATGGAGCACAGTTGTACTCTGACTCACATGGGGTGACGCTACTAGGTTGCTGGAATTATGAGAGGTAGGCTTTGCCTACAAAGAAAAAGGAGACGTGGTCAGTGGCTGTGTAGACAATGAAGAATTTCAGCCATGAATGGGGTTTTGGAAATGGAAAGCCTTAAAGACCGTTGTTTTCACTCCTTTCATTTGATTTAGGAAGTTGGCCCCTAAAGAGAAGGGATCACCTGCCTACCTAGCTTAATGTCCATTCCAAGATCCCAGTCTCAAGTCTTCTGACTCCTAATGAACATTGAAGTTGAAGATGACTAACATGTGACTCTTGTTTTACAGTTGGCAGGGCCAGGGTTTTGTTTAGCATATATTTCCTTGCTTATTTATTTTGCCTTTAGCACCCGGGGAGCCTGGAGGCTTCTCAGAACAGAGGGGCACATATACTGTAGCTTGCCACTTCTGCTGAAAACCGGCCCATCATTTCTTCCTAATTAAAGATCAAACATGACTTCAGATGGTCCCCTTCCTAAGATGTCAGGGGAGATGTTCCTCTTATCTGTCAGTGGTACTGATCATGTTGTCATTTTTGGCAACTAATTCCAGGAATGAATAATAAAATGATAATCATCTCACACCAGAGGGAGGACTACCAATTTGTAAAGTCCATTAAGAAGTGAGCAGAGGATTGTCCTCTAATGAGATGGAGAGCGGCAGGGAGACCATCCATCAAGCTGCTTTGTCACAGAGATACAAAGGGACCCTGGAGGGAGGGGCTACTGTAATGTTGGCAGACAGGGTATGTTGACGAGGATTCACATTTACATATTGTCATTGATCAGCTGTTGGAGACGAAGATGACAAACAGAACACCAGGGTTCTCTATGGTAAGACTTGGAGGGGGTTGGGGTGTTCTTGCCACTATTGGCCCATTCCCCATGGGACAAAGGGTATTACTCACCATTTCCTCATGTGCCAGAAAGAGGAATGGAATCAATGGACATATCATCTGCTTGTTGGGAAATGACAGCTCCCTAATTATAAATCCCCGATAAATTGATGGAAGAGCTTTTCAAACTTCATAGATAGAAATGTTTCCTGGGATTTATGGGAAGTTATTCCTAGAAATGACTCAAAGTTCAGCAACCAATCTTGGATGTATATTATTTTTTTTTGTTTTTGTATTTTTGTTTTTCTCTCCTGATGTCAAGTTGTTGTTGTTGTTAAGTGCCGCCGAGTCGGTTCCGACCCATAGCGACCCTGTACAGGGTTTCCGAGGGTGTAAATCTTTACGGGAGTAGAAAGCCTCATCTTTCTCCCGCGGAGCGGCTGGTAGTTTCGAACCGCTGACCTTAAGGTTCACAGCCCGATTCGTAACCAGTCCCTCAAAACAGCTAAGCAAGGATAGGGAAAATTTCCTATTTTATCCCACCCCTGTATGCCATCACTTTCCCTACATTGTGTTACTAAACCATTTGTCGTTTTAGAAAGCCTCAGCTATCCCTGCCTTCTGGAGGAATTGCAATGTCTGTTAATGTTTTAATTTTCTAAATTTTCCTTTAAAAAGTCCTTGACAGAAATTTTTAATTTATAAATCAGCTTGTACTCTTTAGAGACAACCAAGGAGCTGTAAGCCCTACTTTGTAGGACAGAAGTTAAACTACTGCTAGAAAATGAAAACACATTTTTTCAATGCATATTTTAGTTTTGTTTTTTGTTTTTCTCAATAGTCCTTGCAAAACAGGATAGTGAGCTATTTGAATATCATGTTGAAAAAGGTTTGTGCCAGCTATGGCTAATTTTCTGAATCATTAGGGCTTTACTTTGATGTGTCCATTAAGGGTCATGTTGGGTCAATCGCTTAGTATTTACATCAGTATTGATACTCTCATTGAGTGGGTGCTCTTAGAAGTGGAACTGTATCTTTTGTCCATTTCTAGGAGCATGTGGGCACTTAATAAGGACCAATCAATAGTTTTTGCTGATACTGGAATGTAGCTCTGTCTACTTCCCAAATGAGTCCGTGGGGAGAGATGCATGTCTAATGTGTACTGTGTTCTAAAGAAGTTACTAAGGGCTACTTGAGATATATTGCCTTTGTTTGATTTTTATTCTGGGTGTAACATTTACCCAGACAATACCATTTCTGCCTGCTAGATGCTGGGTGGAGTTCTGGTGTGGCACTGTGGGTTAATGCGCCAGACTGCAAAGCCATTTGAACTGTAAGTAAGGTCAGCGGTTCAAGCTCACCAACTGCTCCTCGGAAACCCTATACAGGGTCGCTATGGGTTGGAACCCAACTTGACAGCACTCAACAACAACAACAACAGATGCTGGGTAGGTGGTTTTCAATAGTATCTTCCCTTAGCTTACCATATTTCTTAATTTACTTCAAGACTCAGTTGGTTGGTGGTGGGAGGGAGGCATCTCTGAGTGTGCCAACCTTCGAAATTACCTTAAGCATATACATCAGCTGCCTTTCTAGACTTTCAAGAAGTTACAGGGCTTGTGTTCTAATCTTCAGTATTTCAACTAAGTTTTCCAATGCAGGCAAGATTTTGGTAACTCCTGTCTTCTCATTTCCATAGGAATTGATTTGTTCCCTCCTCCCACAAGTCCCATTAAGGCAAGGATGTTGCCTGGACACCTGCCCATTTCCTCAGGTGTGCTCTGAAACTGAATCTAATCTCCACAGTATTTAGCCAACTCTTTCTTTAGCTGCTTTTTGTTGGGATCTCCCTTGTTCCAGGTTTGGGAATCTCACCTTTCTACCCAAAGAGCACCTAAAAGAACTCCCACAAATTTACCCCTGTATGAGCTACATCCGTCCTTTCCTGTGGGAGAACATCTGGGATCTGTTTTATTTTAAATCACAATTGTTTCCCTCCTGCAATGCAGTCTCACGGTTTTTCCAAAGTGTGAGATACCCGGAGTGAGGGTGCGGAAGATGTGTTTAGATGATCCTGCTGCGCTATTTCAACACATCGTATAATAGTTTCTTTTTTATTTGTGTTTCTTCCCTTGTTTCTTTCATTCCACATTTCATTATCATTTCAGCTTTCTTTCCTTTTCTTTTTCTTTCTTTCTTTTTTTTAAAATTTCCACTTACCACATGATGATGCCTGACTCCTACCACTTAACATATTTGTCAATTTAAAGTGCTTATGTTGTTGTTGTTAAGGGCCATCTAGTCGGCTCCAACTCAAAGCAACTCTGTATAGGGTTTGTGAGAAGTGACTGGTGAGTTTGAACTTCTGACCTTTTGGTTCAAATCAACCTAGCAGTCCAGTGCTTATCCTACAGCCCACACCAGGACTGTTAGTGAGCTGGGATTGATTGAATGGCAGTGATTTTTGTTTGGTTCTGGGCAGTAGTTAAGAACCAGCAACATTTTGATACTTTTGATTGGGTCTCGGACAGAATGTCAACTGGGGGCTACAGACATGTCTTGACCAGAATGAGAGGATCCTGGGCTCCAAACCTTTGGAACCTAATAGATTTATGGAACTCACTATGTGTTTTTGGTTCAGTTTTGTTTCAATTTATTACCTTATTTTGAGGGTTATTGTCTACTTTTGGCAGCTGATTGAGGGTTTCTTTCTTTTAAAAATGTAAGTAAATTTATTGTCAGTTTTACAGGTAATATGTAAAAAATATTAGGATCAAAACCCAAAAGCTCACTGCCAATGAGACAATTCCAACTTACAGTGACCCTCTAGAACAGAGTGGACCTGCTTGGTAGGGATTTGGAGACTCAATCTTTACAGGAGTAGACAGTTTCATCTTTCTCCCACAGAGTGGCTAGTGAGTTTGAACCTGTGACCTTGCAGTTAGCAGTGCAGTGCTTGATCCCCTGAACCACCAGGAATCTGTATTAGGACTGATGGTACCTGGAAGTAGCAAAGTCAGCTAGTGAGTTGGACTGACTGAAACTTTGACCATTCTGCTAGCTTGCAGAGAGACCTTGGTTCGCAGTCTAGGAAGGACACTTGGTTAGAGTCATAACACTTGGTACGAATCCATGTTTTAACCCTTCTTATTCATATGGCCTTGGGCAAGCCCCTCTTCTCTCTGAGCCTTGGTTTTCACATCTTCCAAATGATGGTAAACATCTGGGTACTATACAGATTCAAAGAAAAGAAGAGAAAGACAATTCTTGACACAGTGCCAGGCAAGTATTTGGTGGGAACTGAATAAGGAAGGAATTATTATTTTTTTTAAATTTAGTACATTACTGAAAGCTGTTAGGTTATGACACTGAGCAGTTGGGAACTTGTAGTCTCAGGTGTTCTAGAAAGAAGGGCCTGCTGGTCTACTTGTGAAAATCAGCCAGTAAACCCTTTGAGTCACAACAGAACCTTGTTTGATCCACAACTGATCATGGCGGCAGCGTAGGACCAGGTAATATTTTAAATATTTTGTTCCATTGTGTATGGGGTCACCATGAGTTAGAACTGATTTGAACAAGACAGCCTCATCCCTGTTCTCAGGAAGCTTTGATGCAATGATACTACCAAATGCGTCTTACACCAAGTCCTGGAATTATAGATGTGACCTATACAAGGAAGAGGAAGCATTTGACAAACAGGCCTCATACTTTCTGGTGTATGGAAAAGGTTTGCTTGAACAAAACCAATGAACAATTGCTTGAGCTGAGACTTCACAATTGTGTAGATGTGAGCAAGTCAAAGAGGAGAGAGGGATTCTAACATTCTAGACGATGAGCTTGCCATCCCTTTTACTTAAGAAGTTAACACTGACCATCAGACCCAGAACAGATAAACTTGGTCCAGCAAGCAGCCCCAGTTTATGGCATCCATAAAAGATTTTCATCCCACCCCCAGTTTTCAAGGCAGTCCCTTTACAGTGGTGATCTTTCTTCCTGTTTTATGTTACAACTGAAGTCGTTCTTTTTCCAAATTGCCTGGCAGCTAGAGTTTTATGAATACTTGGATCTGTAGAAAAAAGCCCTAGCTCCAAGTCCTCTATTTCTTCATTTCCACTGGTCTAAAACCCAGCATCGTCTTATTTCATAAAGGGTCTTCATTTCCTTAAAATAAGAATTGGGCTCTATGATTACTGGGTTTTTTTTTGTTGTTGTTGTTTTTACCCCTGAGAGTCATGTTTGGTTAGGACTGTAAGACCAGACTGAATGCTATCTTATGTGGTATTTCTCTTTAATTTTTTGGCTCATGTGAAAATAAGGGTCCACATCACTGTTTAGCATAATGTGCTTTATATGGAGAAGAATATGCCAGAGCCAGGCTGGAATTAAGATGGAGAGTATTGCAATTTCCTATTTCTTTACTCTTTTATTTCTACATGTTTAATTCAGAGATGATTATATTTTTCAAGTTATGCAGTAATTCCCACTCTCCTTTTCCGAGTTGATCCTACCCTATTAACATAAATTCTCTGCCCCTTAAGTTTTCTATATAATCTTTTGAGTTGCTGCGTACAGATAGTTCTTAAAAGAGAAAATTGCTCAGAACAGATTTTTTTTTTTTACTAGTTAAGCTTAACTATTATTTGAATTTAAGAAGACTTACGGACTATTTTTGGTTTAAGATTTAAAGATTATCTCAGGACCATAGTATCAGAAAGTCATTCTAGCTTCTTGGCTTCAAGTAATTTGTTGTTATTAAGCACTGTCGAGTCAGTTCCGACTCATAGCTACCTTGTATAAGGTTTCAGAGGAATGGCTGGTGAGCTTGAACCGCCAACCTTGCGGGTCAAACTGACTTGAGGTCTAGCACATTAACCTTCAGCACAACAGGAGGACAGATAGTCTGTAGTCTGTGACTTTTTTTTTTTTTTATTGTGATTTGAGTAAAGGTAACAGCAAGATCATCAGCTATAATCTCAACCAATCCTACGTTTTGTTTCATCTCAGTTATTACAAGGTAACAACAGTTACCTTGCTTCCTCCCTGTGGCTTCTGTTTCCCATCTTACTTTTCACAAATCAACAAAGCAAAAATATTTGATACACGCATACAAAACAAAAAATAAATATATTCATTTAAATGTCCAAAGGGCACATTTTGCAAGTCAGCCTCCTGCCTACAGGCACACTGCCTTTCTCAGTTCATGGGCTTGAGTCCTCAGCTCCTCCATCTCTCCATGCCTCTGCCACCGTGTCTGCCATCACTGCTCCGATGGGTAGGATCTCATGCTCTTCCTTCTTGATGTTCCTGGGATCCTCTGTTCCTAAAATGAAAGATTCACTACCCTTCCCCACACACACAATTTTAGTTACACATCTTCTACAGTTACAGCTGTGACTATCCCAATTAATCCTGCTAACAATTACTCACAGTTGGAGTATAAAATCTTATCACCATCTTCCCCCATTCACTTTTCACCAGACCCTTTTGGAAAAGAGGAAAACTATTCAGTGGGGATTCAACTTTACCCGCCTTATTCTGAAATTAAGCAAACTCATGACAGCTTGTAAGCCAGCCACTTTGCACCTTTATAGCCCCCATTTTTTAATAACCAATTGTTGTTAAGTGCCATCAAGTTGGTTCCGACCCATAGCAACCCAGTATAGGATTTCCGAGAAGCAGCTGGTGAACTTGAACCTCCGACCTTGCAGATCAAACAGCTTTGAATTCTGGCGCATTAACCCACAGTGCCACACTGGGACTCCTTGATAACCAATAGACACATGCAAAACAAAAAATACATATATTGTCTGTCCTGTGGGACAGAATGCGCAGAACTGCAAAGTTTGTTTGGACCATAAGGTCGGTGGTTCCAGCTCACCAGCTGCTCCTAAGAAACCCTAAATAGGGGTGCTATGGGTCAGAAGTGACTTGATAGCACTTAACAATGACAACAACATCAACCCAATGCACTGAGGAAACAAGCTTGATCCTTGCTACAATATTTTGAGCAATGGCATCCATAAGCAAAGGTCCAGTTCATTAAGTAGTAGCAGTTTTCATTTGCTCACAGTATCAAACATCTTTATCTTCATCTGGTCCAGTTCTGGGAACTTAACCATCCACACTAGGTTAAATGGGTACTAGCTACAAGTTTGGGAGTTCACGCACACCTTCAGACCAGTTGGCCACTTCATTCTCAGTTCTAGCCTCTAGTGGCTAGGTCAGTGCCCATGGGCTCAGGAATTCACATATCTTCTTAAACTTCAGACCAGCCAGTCCTTTCTCTTCTGTCTCTCATCTCAAGGCATTGAGTATCAGTGGAACATGGCCAGAGTCATCCCCTGTCTTCATTGCTGCATTTCCCCACTCCCACTCACAAGTGGACCAGGGTGGTCACCAGCGAGCGTACTAGATGGCTCGTTGGTTCCCTTTGAGTTTCAGCCTAAGAAGAGGGTTTTCCTTGATGGGCTGACTTTTCTTGCCTTGATGCCTCCAAAGCAAACAGCTTGCTTGATACTTTAACAGCCAAACAGTTTACTTTTTTTCTGTTGGTCTTCCTTTCAGTAAGAATCTTCTGTTCTTCCAGCCATTCTGGGTTGATCTGCTTATCTTTTCAAGTGGGAATGTCCCACCTTAGAAGGCTCTTTCTGCGTGGAACTTAGAGTTCCACCTAAGGCCCCATACTCCACAAAGGCTTAAAATAAATTTGCCTGGGCAAATTCTAATTTCCCTTATAGCTAATCCAATCAGTTTTAGACTGAAGAGAGGCTCTCAAGCTTTTTGTAATTGTAATTCCCAATATTCCTTTCTATCCTACTCAAGTGTCTATTTTACAACAGCAGGCAGGGGAAACCAATATGCACAAACCAGTCAAGCACCTAAACATTTCCCCCACTCCTTTATCCATTCAGATTATGTCTCAAACCCAGTCCACTCGTTCCAAGGTTATGTATAAATCACTATTTACCTTTGTCCCATTTAGCCTATGCATACCTCCCTGAGTCTTCTCTAGCTTCATTGTTCATCTGCCACCCTCCCTCTTCTTGTATATTGCCCTCCCCATCTTGGGATATTGCTTTCCTCATCACCAGAGCTAACATGTGTCTAGCCCTAGCCAGGAAATCTCTCTCCCCTCCCTTCCATCCCTGGTAATGATCAAAGAATGTTTCTTTAAGGACGGAAATATTTTCTTAAGCTTTTATAATAATGGTTTCATGCAGTATTTGTCCTTTTGTGACTAATTTCACTAAGCATGTCCTCAGGGTTCATCCATGTTATGAGGTATTTTACAGATTCATTGTTATTCTTCAAGATAGCATAGTATTCCATTGTGTGTATATACCAGTTCTGGCATTTACATTTAGATCTTTAATCCATGTTGAGTTAGTTGTGTATATGTTGTGAGTTTTGGGTCTTGCTTCAATGTTTTACAAATTGATTTCAATGTTTTGCAGGCACTATTTGTTAAAGAAACTAATGTTTTCACATGTCCATGTGTTTTGGCCCTTTGTTAAAGATCACTTGGCTGTGTGTGGATGGATTAATTTCTGGGTTCTCATTTCTGTTCCATTAATCTATGTATCTTTCATTGTACTGGTATGAGGCTGTTTTGACCACTGTGGCTGTGAAGTTAACTTTGCGATCAGGCAGTAAGAAGCCTCCAACTTTGTTCTTCTTCATAAGCAGTGTTTTTCTTATGCAAGTCCTCTTTCTTTTCCATATAAAGTTTGTGATTGTTTTTTCCATCTCTTTAAAGAAGGTTGTTCAAATGTGTAGATTGTTTTGGGTAGTTTTGATGGTTTAACAATGTTAAGTCTTCCTATCTAGAAGCATGGTATATTTTGTAAATCTCTTTTGATTTCTTGTAACAGTATATATATTTTTTTATTTAAAATTTTTATTGTCAATTGAGTAAAAATTTACAGGGCATATCATCAGTTTTACATTCAACAAATCATGCACCTTGTTTCATTACAATGATTATAATCCCCTCCATGTACCATCAGTTACCAGTGTTTCTCTCTATTCACTTTAGCTTTTTTTTTTTAACACTCAGGCATATATAATAATTTACACCATCAAAGAGTGCATTCCGCAAATCTGCCTCTTGGCCTCCATCTCTTAGTCCCTCTCTTTCCATGAATCTAGAGTCCTCAGCTGCTCCCTCTCTCCCTGTCCCCATCTCTGACTCCATCTCTGGTATCGCTGCTTCTCTGGATAAGGTCTCGCATTCCACTTGCGCTCTTCTCTTGTATTTTGTAGTTTGCTTTGTATAGGTCTTTGGTCTGTCTGGTTAGATTTACTCCTAAATATTTCATCCTTTAGGTGGCTATTGCAAATAGTATTGCTTTCCTAATTTCCTTTTCTGTGCTATCATTATTAGTATAGAGGAATCCGACTAATTTTTATATGTTGATCTTGTACCCTGACACTTTGCTGTATCTTCCAATGACTTCCAGTATTTTTTTGCTGAGTCTTCGGGATTTTCTATGTAGAGGATCATATCATCTGCAAAGAGAGTTTTACTTCCTCTTTTCCAATTTTGATACCTTTAATTTCCCTATCTTGCCTTATAGGTCTGGCTAAGTTGTCCAACACAATACTAAACAGTAGTGGTGAGAAAGGGCATCCTTGTGTGGTTCTTGTTCGCAAAGTTTCTGTCCATTGAGAATGATGTTGCCTGTTGGTTTTGTATATATGTTCTAAATTATGTTGAGTAATTTCCCTTCAATTCCTACTTTGTTGAGTGGTGTTTTATTGTTGTTGTTGTTGTTTTGCTTTCTCATAAGTTGTTTTATTTTAAGAGCTCCTCTTCATGTTCTTTTGTAAATTTAACAG
>NW_006408669.1:4866073-4879432 GCF_000296735.1 Chrysochloris asiatica
TATGATCATGTAGCTCTTTTCCTTTTTGAATATATATGGTGGTTGACATTGATTGTTTTTCCAATATTGAACCATCCTTGCATCCCTGATATGAATCCTACTTGGTCATGATGTATTATTTTTTTAAATATGTTGCTGAATTCTGTGGGCTAGGATTTTGTTGAAAAATTTTGCATCTCTGCCCATGAGGTCTATAATTTTCTTTTTTAGTGATATCCTTCTTTGGATTATTACGCAGATTTTTCTCACTTTATAAAATGTATTAGGATTTTTTTCCATCTTTTTCTATATTCTGGAATAGTTTGAATAAAATTGGTGTCATGTCTTCTCTGGATGTTTGGTAGAATTCACCAGTAAAGCCGTATAGGTCTGAATAGTTTATAGTTGGGAGTTTTTTGATGACCTGATCAACTTCTTCTTTTGTTACTGGTCTGTTCAAGTTTTCTATTTCACTCTGTGTTAATTTAGGTAGATAGTGTTTTTCAGAAATTATATCCATTACATAAATTAAATCCATCTCTAGATTTTTAGATTTGTTAGAGTACAACTCTTTGTAGTATTCTCTTATCCTTTTTATTTCAGTTGATTCTACTGTTACGTCACCCATATGGTTTCTTAGGCATGTTGTTTCTCCTCCCTCTTTTTCTTTTGTTACATGTTCCAGTGGTTTGACAATTTTATTAATTCTTTCAAAGAAATATCATCATGTCTTGTTGATTCTTTCTATTGTTTCTCTGTTTTCTATTTCAGTTCTAATCTTTATTATTTCTTTTCTATGGTGACTACGTACAGAATCACTTTGCTTCTCTTTTTCTAAGTATTGGAGATGTTGTGTTAATATATTGATTTTGGTTCTTGCATCTTTTTGGATGTGTGCATTTATTACAATAAATTGTCCTCTCAGCACTGTTTTTGCTGTGTCTGAAAGGTTTTGGTATGTTGTATTTTCATTCTCACTGGTTTCTAGGGACTTTTAATTTTCATTTTTCATTTGTTCTATCACCTAGTAGCTTTCAAGCCAGGTGTTATTTAGTTTCCATGTATTTGACTTTATTTAGTTGATCTTCCTATTGTTGGTTTCTAATTATTTAGCATTGTGATCTGAGAAGATGCTTTGTAGTATTTGGATTTTTTTAAACTTACTGAGACTTGCTTTGTGATCTAACACACAGTTTATTCTGGAAAGAATGTACATTGTGCTGTTGTTGGGTTGAATGCTTTGTACAAATCTCTGTACAAAGTCAAACTAACCTATTGTGTTGTATAATTCCTCTGCGCCTATTGAGTTTCTTTCTGGTATTTTGTCCTTTTTGGAAAGGGGTGTATTAAAATCTCCCACTATTATTGTAGGATTGTCTATCTCTTTCTTGAAGTCTATTAGGGTTTGCTTTATGTATTTTGAAGCTCTTTCTTTAGAGCATAGATATCTACTATGGTTATATCGTCTTATTCAATTGACCCTTTAATCATGAGATAATGTCCTTCTTAGTCTTTTATGTTGGTTTTTGCTTTACATTGTATTTTATCAGAGATTAATATTGTCACGCTTGCCCATTTAGTATTGCAATTAACTTGCTATATTTTTTCTTACCCTTTCTTTTTTAGCCTATTTTTTATTTTTGTGTAAGATGTGTGTATTATAGACAGCATATTGAAGGATCCTGTATTTTTATCCATTCTGCTGCTCGTGTCTTTTGACTGGTACACTCAATCTATTGACATTCAGTACAATTATCAATCAATATGTATGGATCAAATTGTTGCCATTTCGCTGGTTTATTTTGTTTTGTCTTTGTAATGCTGCTTGTTTCTTTGTTCTGCATGCCTTCCTGTGCTTGAGTTCCTATTTTATGGGCTTTTTCTTGTCAATTTCTTCATAGTTTTAATGTTTCCAAATCTTCTTGAATTTAGTTTTTCCTGATTGGATGTGAAGGTTTATTAAGTTTCTTAGAGTTGCCCTTTATTTTATTAATTTCTTCCTCATTTTAAATCAGTCTGTTTTATCCTGAAATTTACCTGACCTCCTCACCACCTGGAACTCTGTAACTGTACTTTTCCCTCCCTTCACTTTGTAGTTGTCCTGATTATAGACTGACAGCTCAGATCCCCTAATTCCAGGCTTGTATTTTTGTTCTGCTTTGGATTTTTTACATCTGGACTGAGTTATAGGTGGAATTACCTATATGTCAATCTCTAGTTGTTGTCTGTTCTTGTTGGTTCTCAGTCTAAAAAACTCCCTTTAAAATGTATGATTTGGAGCACTGGCTTGGGTTTTATAAAGTCCTTTAATTTTTGTTTATCCTGAAATGTTCTAATTTTACCATCATATTTGATGGACGCTTTTGCTTGGTATATGATTCTTGGTTGGCAGTTTTTTCCTTTCAGACTTTTATATATGTCTCGCCATTGCCCTCTTGCTTGCATGGTTTCTGCTTAGAAATCAAACTTAATCTTAATTGGGTTTTGTTTGTAGGTAACATTTCATTTTTCCCTTGCTGCTTTCAGGATTCTTTCCTTATCTTTGATTTTGGAGACTTTGATTATGCTTTGTCTTGGTGATTTTCTTTTGTGGTTTATTCAGCCTAGGGTTCATTCAGCTTCTTAAATGCTCATCTTCTCTACTTTCATGATGTTACAGAAAATTTCTTCCAGCACCTCTTTGACTATCTTTTCTGTGGTTTCCTTTTTCTTTTCCTGTTCTGGAATTCCAGTTACCCATAAGTTATTCCTGTTCATGTTGTTCCATGTGAATCTTGGACTGTCTTCAGATTTTTTTCATTCTTTTCTCTGATTATTCTTCTACCATAACAGTATTAAGATACTTATCTTCAAGCTCAATAATTTTGGCTTCCACTGATTCATTTCTACGCCTTTGCCCTTTCTTTTCTTTGAAGGGAATCAGAATCTGTTTTTATATCCCTAGAGTTATAAACATTTGTATCAAAATATTTACAATTATTGTATATGAAACATCAATCCATTAAAGAAGCCAATACAGTACTAGAACAACACACAAATGTAAAGCAAATTATATGAAACATAAATGTCATAGAAAAATAGTAAAAGACAGGGAATACATGGTTCACTCCAGTCATAGTTTGACTTTTTAACATAATGTGAGAATCTCTTCTGGATATATCTGATATGTAAGTATGTCTCTGCACATAAACAGCCTTCTATGATTGTCTAATAATTAAATATTAATTTAAAAGTTCCTGATCCCACAGTTTTTCTGGCTAATTTCTTCACCCCTAGCTCAGGTAATTTGGTGGCCTGTCCTCGATATACCCTTAACTAAAATAAACATGGAGAAATCTACCTAGTATTAGACCTTTTATATAAATACCAGCAATCATGGCATACCAACTCCCCAAAAAGAAAAGGTATACTAGAAGTGGGATGAGAAGACAGCAAGAAGGAAAGTGGGCAAGATGTTTCCATTTCTGCCTGGGATAGATCTTCTTGGGATGCTAGGGAAAGTGTCTTTCCCAAAAAAACCCATTAGGCAAAATCTGAGATGGCTTAAAATAGCAGCTCCAAGGAAGAACAATGCCTTCTGAACCAGGACCAACACACTACTTACTTCTATGTCCTATATAGAAATCCTCCTGTGGCATCCGAGCAGCTCAGTTGTCATCTGACTGGATACCACAAGGTTTTGCTTACTTGTTGTTTTTTTTTTTTTTTTTAAAGATCTGCCCTCCGCCTACATTCGCATTCATCACATGGGAATTTTCATAGTTTCCTGGGAGTGCAGGCACTCTGTCCTTATCATAAGTGAAATTGTTGCTGTTGTTAGGTGCCATTGAGTTGGTACCGACTCATAGTGACCCTATGCACAACAGATCAAAACACTGCCTGGTCCTGGGCCAACCTCACAATTGTTGCCACGCTTGAGCCCATTGATGCTGCCATTTTGCCAATCCATCTCACTGAGGGTCTTCCTCTTTTTCTGTGACCGTCCACCTTATCAAACATGATATCTTAGAGTATGCTTAATACTTTACTATTAGATAGCACCTTCCACGCAAGGATCTGTCAATTGCTTTTGGTTTGTGTGTGCTTTAATTGGGTGCCAGAGTTGCTATGCCTCACCTGTGAAGAGGTTTAGGCAGAGTCTCTGAGAGGTGACTACTCCAGCTGGTGTCAAAGCTAGAGCTGCCACTAAGCCTAGGAACCCTGATCCCCATTATGGCAAGTATACAGAACTTCCATGAAGGGTATCATTGAGAAGGAGATTAGTATCACAAAGAGCTAAGTCCATGTCTCTCCCAGGATATACTTGACAGAAATATTGACAGTATTGAGAGGGAATCCTGAAAACAAGACCCTAATGAAGCCCTGTTGCAAGACTGCCTCTTGATCTTGTGTTTTGTTTTGGGTTTTTTTGTGTGTGTGTGGTGCTTTCACCACTGAATTAATCATTAATGGCTTTACCAAAATGCTGTCTTGGCTTTAAGGAAAAGTCCTCCATGAGGAATAGCTATGTGAGGTCTGGTCTGGGCTCTGATCATCCCTGGGGACTTCCATTGTGAAAAGTTCTCTTTCATGGTTTACCTAATCCTACTTGGCCTTCTACCTCTATTTCATTTCCTACTATTTTGTCACAAATGTCACTGAATTCCACAGAGCTAAACCTCACTTCTAAAGAGGGAAAATGGCTCCATGATCAGGAGCCTTGGGGAGTACTTCAGAAGGGCAGTATGGCTTCCATATTAGCATATTGGCACAAAAACAATATCTGCATTTGCTAAAACTTGTACCACTATTTTAAGTTGGTGCAGTAGATCTGCAGACCTCAGTGCATGACCGAGAACACACCCTTAGAGGTAGAGCCATTAGTATGGCAGCTGAGGGCACCCCAGGTAGTGTGTATAACTGTAACAGCTGGAGGTCCAGGCTAATGACCAGGAAGAGACTCTCTAGCCTCTATCAAGGGAGCATTCGAGTTCTAGCCAACTACTTTCTTCAAGGGCAGGGTCTTCATACTAGACAGTGGCGATGTGAACCACAAAGACACCAGCCAGCAACACCAACATTTTGGCTTTTTGTTAACATGTGAAAAATGCAGAGTTCTGAGGGTCCCAGTGGCCAAGACAAAATGTACTGTTTGTAAGAGTCTGGCAGCTACACTGGTCTGCTCTCCTGGAGTTTTGTGACCGCAGTGAGGACTTGCCTCCCAAAGTTATGATTCCTCTGCTGATATGTTGGGGTGTGTGATGGAATGTTTCTTTTCACTCTGGGGTGTTTTTTTTTTGTTGTTCTGCCCTTTCAATGTATTGTCAATTTCCGATATTTTAATACTGATCATCTGGACCTCCGTTTGCAGGTTTTGTACGGTCTCCAATACTATATTTATTTTGTTTGGTCATTCCTGTAGTTCTTTTCTGAATTCTTCTTTATTTTCCTTGACTTTTCTGTGGTACATTTGGATGTATCTCAATATCATTCTCCTGAATTCTTTTTCAGGTAGTTCCAGTGCCTCTTCTTCTCAAAAGAATTTTCTAGCTCTTCCTCTTGGTGGTTTATGTGAGCTACTCCATCTTGTTTCTGCATGTGAGTCAATTTTTTTTCTGCAATTTTTTAGGCATTGTGGTGTTGCTGTATTTGTATTAATTTGATGAATGTATGTTGTTGTATTCATGTTGTTGTTGTTGTTATTAAGTGCCGTCGAGTTGGTCCTGGTGGGTGTGAGCAGGAGATGAGGTTGTCTGTTCACTGTTTATACAGTTCAATTCAGAGGAGTTTTAGCACATGTTGGTTGTAAACAAAAACCAAACCCCACCCCCAAGGAGCAACAACAACAAACGACCCACACAACACGACAGGGGGCAGGGTTTTCTCTCTACTAATAGGCAGTGTGCTCTGCCACCTACTGGCCCCTTGCCTTCACAGCCACCTGAGAAAGTTCAAATTGGCTACACTTACTCTGAAGTATGGGCCTATGCAAATAGTCCATCTCCTTTCCTTCCACCTTCCCACTCCTTGATGAGTCTATTCAGCCCCCTCTCCTAGTAAGAGCCAGTCCAGGGCTGGCTTGAGTCAGCTTTGCAGATTTGGATCCTAGCCTTCCCTAGTGCAGTTATTGTATATAGCTCCTTCCTCAGCTTGCAATCTTCAAGAGGGTCTGACCACCTGGAAAGTGGGGGATTCCTTAGGGTAGTATGCTGGTCAAAAATAAAAGTAAGAAAAAGTAAACAAGTAAATCATACCTTTATCTCCATGAGTCACATGTAGATTATTGGCACACAAATATGTTTTCTCATCTCTAAAGCCATTCATGAGCTTTTAAGATGGCTGCCACCAGTTCCATCGGCTGCTGCTGTTCATCAGTCACCTCCTTTCTTGTTGCATCTATTCAACTGTTTCTCCCAATAAACTCTGGATCTATTCTTCTATCTGTTTCTCTGGAGGACAAAGTTCCAGGACTGTCCTGTGGGTCTGTCTGGCCCAGTTTTTCATATCCTTGTTACAGAGAGCCCTCACAGCCTTTCTGCCTAGTCTGCCATCTTTGTCTGCCCTATTTCTTTACTCTTAGAGAAACAAAACAAGAAAAAGCCCCCAAAGCAAAAAAACTTTTCACATAAAGGTAACTTTACCAGGCAGGGATGATTTCTTCAGCTCTCTCTCATCTGCTTGGTATTATTAACTTAAGACTCTGGTTTGTGGAAGTTTGCATTTTTACTTTCTTGGCTCTAAAATAGCTCTAGTTTTATCTAGTCTAATCTTGTCTCCTGTCACTTACTGACATGGAAAGCATGTGTTCTAGCAAACTTCTTTTAGTGACTTGACTAATCATTGTTCCTGCTCACTTCTTGGATTTTCTCATAAAGTATCTCTTTCCTAAATCATCTTTCTGTCTAGAGCACTGGCCACCCCCAATTATACTGGATAGAGTTTTTTAGTCTCTGTTTATACATAGCTTCCAAAAAGCTCTCTCTGAAGACAAAAAACATTATTGATGCCTTTCTCATCTACATGTGAATGATCATAAAAGACTTTTCTTTTCAGAGCACTTATATGACATTCTATTTGCTTGATTACCAATTAGTTTTCCCCCAGTTTACTGTGATCCCCCACTCTACAGAGATTGGCAGCAGCTGTATCCCAGTGTGTAGCAAAATGCCTACACCTAGTTGATATTCAACAACTATTTGAACAGATGTATGAATGCACAAATGAGTGACAAAAGACAGTGTTATTATATGGACTTGACTTTGAATTCAAAACAATTAACAGTCAGTACTGTCCCCAGACTCTTACATGCTCTCTTACCATGTTTCCTTACTTTTACCCAAGACACATACCTGCTAAAGATTCTAAAGATGATCTATTGGCTTGGGTTTCTTATCATTTCTTTACAGTGCCATCTTTTTTCATGTTTTATATCATTGTTACATGCTGTTGCGTCTGTATAGCAACCCTGTATAGGGTTTCCAAGGAGCAATTGGTAGGTTTGAACAACTGACCTTGAGGTTAGCCTCCAGTTTTTGTCCTTCAGCACTACACCAGGACTAGACTAATTCATAGTAGTTCTGCTGGAGCTGTTTTCTGATAGAAACACTGTAAGCAATCATTCAGTGGCTAAATCAGGGATGTAGAGCATATATAATAACACTACTCAAATCTGGCTTGCCACTGGCCTAGTAACTCATTATCTCTTGACATCTTGGTTTCTCATCTATAAAATGGGGATGTTAATAGGACCTACTTCTTGGAGTCAGTGTGAAGACGAAATGCTATCTAGAGAATGACCAACCAGCTAATCATCTGTTGAGCTGATCCGGATTCAGGGTGACCCTGTGTGTATCAAAGTAGAACTATAGGGTTTTCAATGGCTGTTTCTTTGGAAGTAGATTGTTAGTCCTTTCCTTCACGGTGCCTCTGGATGGAATCCAACCTATGGCCTTTCAGTTAGTGGCTGTGCTCATTAGCCATTTGCACAATCCAGAGAATCCATATTTTATTGAAGGATAAGTAAATTAGATAAAGGTGACTGTTTGTAACATCATGTGTGGAGCAGTGGCCTCTTTCAACAGCATCTGTTATTCTGTAAATAAAAGTTTAAATGAATTTCACACAGCTACGATGCAATTGTAGACACTCAATAAATAGTGTGACATTACTCATTTGTATTCATGTATGGATCAGCATTTTTGTTTGCCTCAACCAAAGCAATAGGAAAAAAAAGAAAGTGTGTTCCAAACTCTTGAAATGACAGGAAATGGAACAGTGCCACCTGACCACTACCATCTTGAAACTCTGGTCATTGTCCTTGTCAAAGGACATTTCAAGCATTTCTCAGCTCTGCCTCTCCTCCTCATCATTGCCTCTTTGCCTCATGCTCTTGGCAACCTCAGTGACTAAACTCACCCTGTAACAGGGAATATGGTGACAGGTGGAAAATGACTGTGTGCCTTACAAGTTTACCTAGAGATTCTCACCAGAGAGTGCAGTCCACGGTCTTCATTCATGATATGGTGTGAAAATCTGTTTTGAGCCCTTATTTTCTTCTGCAACTTTGAGGTAGTGTGTCAGTGGCAGGATGTTGTTAAATGATAAGGTTAACCTCTTTTATCTCCCAAGCAATATTGCCAGCAATCATATTGTTTTGAATAATTAAATACTGTTAACATCACTTTGAAAAAAAAAAATCACCTTCATCCTTAATAATATGGTTTGACACTTGCTTTTCATGGAACAAGGAGTCCTGTTGTGGCATTTCAGGATAAGCTCTGAAGTACAAGGTTGGAAGTTCAAACTTACCAGCTGCTCCTCAGACACCTTATATAGCAGGGGTGGGGGGACATCTGGCCTGCGGGCTGTATAAGGGCTGCGAAATCACTTGGTCTGGGCCTGTCAAAGTAACCACAGTTGCAGCCATCACATTAGGTGTGAGTTAAGTAAATGTTTGACCCATGGAGAAGGCTGATTTTTAAATTGATAATCTTGTATGGCCCACAAATGATGTTATAAATATCCAAATGGCCCTTGACAGATAAATGGTTCCCCATCCCTGCTATACAGGGTCACTATGAGTTGGAACTGACTCGAGGATGCTTACCAACAATAACAACAAGGCTTACATTAGCATTGTCTTCCTCTGTTTAAAATGTTCTTCTGCCTAAAAGTAAAATACATTGTTCTCAGAATGACGTCTCTACCTCTGTAGAAGAATGTATACCTGGGATTTGACTAATACTGAGTTAACAATGAATCTAAAGTGTATTTAACTTAATTAAAACAGTCGTTATGATGGGAGTGAAAGGCAAATAAAAGTTTTTTTCACATGCATGGTTGAACATCCATCTTTCTATCTGCATACATTTGGGAAGATAGAAATATGAGCATACTGTATGTGCACATGTACATGTATGTGTATGTGCATATGTTGTTGCTAAGTGCTGTCATGTCATTTCTGACTCATAGCAACTCTTGGGTTTCTGCAGCTGTACATTTTTGTGGGAGCCAACAGCCTGATCTTTCACCTTCGGTGGCCAATAGGCTCCAACTGCCTATGTTGGGGTTTTCAGTCCAGTGTTTATCCTACAGTTACTGTACTCCCCATATGTGCATATATGTACTCAAATATCTCAGAACATGTGTATACACAGATATCCCTATATATGGGAGGGCTTCAAAAAGTTCATGGAAAAATGGAATGAAAAGATAACATAATTTTTCCATGAAATTTTTGAAGCCCCTTGTACGTAGAATTATAGTACAATGCTTTAGAACAAATGTCATCTACCAAGTTATGAAAAAGACTCAGAACAACCCTCTTAAGTTGTCCGTTATGTTAGGGACTGATGGGAATGCACATCTGATTGGCCAGTTTTCCCTGTCCCAGTTGATGGCTCAGTCTTTCAGGGTGACACCCACTAGATACTCATGGCCTTGCAAATCACTGCATACTCTTTATAACTGTGTGATTTGAAAATTGAATTATTGACAGGATTTCCAGATATGATTGCGTGAGGAGGTTAGCACATTATTTCTCCCAAAAGCATCTTTAATGCTGGGTGAAACTGACAAAAGAGACAATTTCAGTGTTTGAAATCAACCAATAACCTACAACAATCTGAGAAGAGTTTATACTTGAAAACCTGCTGAAATTCAGAGAAGGATAGTAGGAGTTTGTGGTGTTCTGGCCTGGGACTGCACCCCTTCTCAGCTCATTTTGGATGCTCAATGTGGCCACAGTGGAGGATTAGTTGATTTGAGTCACTGTAGCACCAATGCCAATGACATTGTTGGTGAAAGTAATGATCTTGGTGGTCAGCAACTGGAGAGAGCTCACTGCTCTATTAACCGGAGTTTTCAGTCATGGTAGGGGAAAGCACATAACTGGCTGAGGTTGCACACCTGCCTGATAGAGAAGAAAGAGCCTAAGCCATTGATATATTCTTGTCCAATCCTGAAACTTCATATATATATGCACAGAAGACATGACAGGGACCAGGAGAAAGCAAAAGCCAGGCTATATCTGAAAATGACCAGAAATCTGATTGCCCTCTTCTTTTGTCTATCATCATCAGCCCAGGATGGCAAACTTACTGACTCAGGAATTTGAATTAAATCTCTTTTCCTTCAGTGGCTGAAAATTAAGCTAAGCTAATTCAGGAGCAACTCCTAGGAAGCCAGATTTAGAAATGATTTAAAAAACAAACAAACCTGATCAGAAACATCAGTGGCTATGTACCATGAAGTAAGAAAAATTGTCAGCAAATGAAACAAAATAGTAACAACTATGGTCTTCAGAAAGAAAGAAAGAAAGAAAAAAATCAGAGTCTATAACTGTTACTATACACCCATCCCTAGCTTATCAACAAGATCGGGTTCTAAAGTCCAGGTCATTATTTGAAAATCCATATAATACAATAATAGGGAACAACCACAATCCATCACAAAATGAAGGACAACTACATCAGTACATAACTGCCAAGTTACATCTTTATATAACTTCCAAAGCACATTATTATTCAATTTTATTGTTACATGACTTCCAAACCACGAGAACCATATTCAGTCAGGTTTACATGTAACCTTAACCATCACAGCCAGCGTTACTCGTGCCTTGCCATTTGTTACTGCTAGACATGGGTCGCCAATACACACAATTGTAGGATAGTAGAGTTTTTACTGTTGTTGTAAATATAAAACTTCAGATAATGACATCATTATATAATTACGTAGTGGTAAGTGATGCATTGTTGCTAAGTGCCACCAAGTCAGTTCCAACTCATAGCAATGCTGTATAGGGTTTCCACTGAGCAGCGGGTGGATTTGAACCACCAATCTGGTGGTTAGCAGCCCAGTGTTTGTCGTATGTAAAGAAACAAGAAAGTGTGACCCATATTTGGAGGAAAAACAAAACAAAGCACAGTTAATAGCAGATTAAAGATGGCAGAATCATTGAATTTATGACGGCTCAAAAGAAATTATCCAATTAAAAAACACACAAAAAAAAAATGAAGAAAAAAATGAACTGAGCTTCAGAAAACTGTGGGACAACATCAAACATATTACATACATATTAATAGGAATCTTCCAATAAAGGGAGACAAAGGAGATCAAAAACAATTGAATTAATAATGACTGCAAATTTTATAAATTTCCTGAAAAACACATATCTAAAATGGTTAGCAGAGTCCTAGTGTGGCACTGTAGGATAAAGCACTGGCGCTCAAGGTCAGTTTGAATGGCAAGGTAGAGGTTCAAACTCACCAGTCACTACTAGACTAGCCTATGCAGGGTTGCTGTGAGTCAGAACCAATTCCACAGCATTTGACAACAAATAGCAAGATGGTCAACATACCATAATCCACTTCAGATTATTACTAACTCTAATTCTGATAAAATACAGAATCTTTTCTACAGACTCGCTTCATTCCTTTCTTCTTTGTGCTATATTTGTAATACAGTGTTACAATGACTGCTTTATTTCTCAAACAGTTTCGGATAAACATAAAGAGATTAACACCTAGACACAGTATGACCAAACTTTTGGTAGTGTAAAAACAAAGAGAAAATCTGAAAGTAGAAAAGCAATTACATACAAGGGAACAGCTATATAAATTAAAGACTGTGTCCCATCTGACACTCTGGAGGCCAGAGAACAATGAGATGACACATCGAAGTGCTAAAAGGTAAAAACAAGCTCCCACCCTCCTCAAAAAAGATTGACTCAAATTTGACATCTATAAAAACTATCCTTCAAAATTGAAGGCAAAATACAGAACTTCTAAGATAAACAAGGATTGAGAGAACTTTTTGGTAGCAGACTTCAATGATAAATATAAAAGGAGTCCTTCAAGTTACCAGAAGGGACAATATATCATAACTCAGATCCATAGAAAAAATAAAAAAAGTGCCTGAAAAGGAACCTATTGAAGGCTATATAAACATTGTCATCTCGTATCTTCTCCAAAACTGTTTGAGAAATAAAGCAGTCATTGTAACACTGTATTACAAATATAGCACAAAGAAGAAAGGAATGAAGCAAGTCTGTAGAAAAGATTCTGTATTTTATCAGAATTAGGTTAGTAATAATCTGAAGTGGATTATGGTAAAAATAAGATACATATTATAAGCTATAGAGTAGCCACTCAGAAAATAAGAAGAATTAAGATGTTATAGTAAATGTCTTTATTAATAGGTTAAGTTCAAAGGTCCTGGATAGAGAAGAAGAAAAATGTGGGGGGAAAAACCTTCAAAATCATAAAAACAAAACAAAACAAAAAAAAACCCTACACCAAAAAACAGACCAGTCTTACAGGTTGGATGAGGCCGATGGAATCCCTGAAACTACGGTCTTTAGGTCACCCTTCTGGTCTGGACATGAACTCACCCCTGTGGCTAAATTTTTAGCCAAACAATAGACAGGTTTTCATGGGGAACAGTAACACTAGGGAGGTACACATCATAGAATAATCAACCATTTGAGATCAAAAGGACAGCATTTATCCAAGGACAAAGCTTAGAAGTAAGAAAGAAGACTGCACACAGGAAATACAGGAGGAGGTAGGATGAGTGATGTTACAATGTGGGGATTGCAGTCAGTGACGTGAAACAAAATGTATGAATTGTTGAAAGGAAAATTGATCTGCTTTGTAAACCATCACCCTTGTCACACTAAGAAATGTACATTTTTTAGTAGCAATGACTGACAATTTTATAAATTTTATGAATTTTTTAGTAGTAATGATTGAAAAGTTTGCTGCAAGGACCAGACCCTTTAGTCCACCCCCTACTCCAGTAGGAGTACCTATGAAAACTCTCATGGACTTCCTGCCTAGACTCATGGCTAGAGTAAAAGACCACCCCCATGTGATACTGACATGCTTGTGGGGAGGAATG
>NW_006408669.1:4879532-4881050 GCF_000296735.1 Chrysochloris asiatica
TTCTCTGGATAAGGTCTCGCATTCCACTTGCGCTCTTCTCTTGTATTTTGTAGTTTGCTTTGTATAGGTCTTTGGTCTGTCTGGTTAGATTTACTCCTAAATATTTCATCCTTTAGGTGGCTATTGCAAATAGTATTGCTTTCCTAATTTCCTTTTCTGTGCTATCATTATTAGTATAGAGGAATCCGACTAATTTTTATATGTTGATCTTGTACCCTGACACTTTGCTGTATCTTCCAATGACTTCCAGTATTTTTTTGCTGAGTCTTCGGGATTTTCTATGTAGAGGATCATATCATCTGCAAAGAGAGTTTTACTTCCTCTTTTCCAATTTTGATACCTTTAATTTCCCTATCTTGCCTTATAGGTCTGGCTAAGTTGTCCAACACAATACTAAACAGTAGTGGTGAGAAAGGGCATCCTTGTGTGGTTCTTGTTCGCAAAGTTTCTGTCCATTGAGAATGATGTTGCCTGTTGGTTTTGTATATATGTTCTAAATTATGTTGAGTAATTTCCCTTCAATTCCTACTTTGTTGAGTGGTGTTTTATTGTTGTTGTTGTTGTTTTGCTTTCTCATAAGTTGTTTTATTTTAAGAGCTCCTCTTCATGTTCTTTTGTAAATTTAACAGATATCCTCCCACTTGTTCAGATTTATTCATTCTTTAATAGTTGAAGTATTAAACAATGACAGTTTTTACTTTCTATCCTTAATAATGTTCCATTCATTATATTTGAGATTGTTTAGCTTTCTCATGGAGAAAAAAAAAGCATAGGTATAAACCTTTTATAGTATCCACATCTTAGTCCTGCAACACAATGTTAATATAAAAGTTTTACTGATACTTGGACAATTTCTATGATGTGGACAGAGAGATCAATAAGAGTGACATCTAACCAGTCTTGAACGTCAACAGCTATGATTTTTCACCCACTGTTCAATTCATTTCAGTATCTGGTTGATATTATTCTCTAGATCTTCTGGGTTATTGCTAACCAACTGACGGACTATTTCTTCACTGTAAGAGGCTCTGGCTTCTTCATAAAGAACTTGAAAAATTTCACACTGAATATTGTTTTGTAGTTTCTTTTCATTATAACCCCTAGTTTCAAGTCTTTTGTACAGTATGCTGTTATCTGTTCTCAGCACAAAAAGGATATGAAACCAGCGTTCAGGGAAGAAGTTACAACCATGGTAATCAACAATCACGTCACCTTCTTTCATTTGGTTTTCTAACGCATCAACGACTCTATCTTCATCTAAAATGGGATAATCATACTCTTCATCATAGCCGTCATAGAACTGTCCTTCTTTAGCGAAATCACCCACATTAATGTATTTCAGTCCTGATCTTGATACCAGTTCTTTGCCTGCTGCTGCTGTTGTATGCCGTGGAGTCGGTTCCGACCCATAGCGGCCCTGTACAGGGTTTCCGAGGCTGTAAATATTTATGGGAGCAAGAAAGCCTCATCTTTCTCCCACTGAACAGCTGGTAGTTTTGAACTGCTGACCTTGCAGTT
>NW_006408669.1:4885954-4895034 GCF_000296735.1 Chrysochloris asiatica
GAAAGCCTCCTCTTTCTCCCGCAGACAGACTGGCAGGCTCCAACTTTGGACCTAGCAGTTTGCAGTGCTTATGTATGGAGCCACCACACTCCCATGGGGGAATAGAGAAACAAAAAGAAAAGAAAGGCATAAAAAACAAATAAAGTGGCAAATATAAATTCAAGGATATAAATTCTGATATAAATCCACTAACTGTGAAACTACCAGCTGTTCCGCAGGAGAAAGATGAGGCTTTCTGCTCCCATAAAGATTTACAGCCTCGGAAACCCTGTACAGGATTGTTATGGGTCGGAATCGACTCCACGACACATAACCACCACAACTGTTAATCAAAAGCAAATGAGTGTCAAACTAGTTTTTTTTCGTTGTTTTTCAAGCAGTATCCAACTACATGCTCTCTAGAAGGCATGCATCTTAGATTCAAAGACATAAATCGGTTGAAGTAAAAAAATAGAAAAAGATATACCATGCAAACAGTTACCATAGAGACTTGTGTCTATGTTAGTATAAGACAAAATGATCTAATAGTACATGTAAAATATTTTCTAAACTGTAGAATTCAGGTTCCTTTAAAGCTGACAAAAACATTTTTCAAGACCATTTAACTAGGTCAAATAATTAAAAGGATTTAAATCAGACAAGGGGTCCTCTCCAGTACAACTGAATTAGATTATAAATCAACAAAAGAAATTTATTCAGAATATTTGGAAATTAAACAAGACACTTCAAAATAATTCATGTGTTTTAGAAATCACAGAGAAATCAGAAAATATTTTTATTTGAATAAAAATAAAAACATACCTTATGTATGGGATACAGTTAAAACAGTGCTTGGTGAGAAAGCTTAGTTTTGAAGATAAAGGTGAAACATCTCAAACTAAACATGTTTAAATAGTTTGCCCTTCTGTTAATAAACTAGGAGAAGGGAATCTAAACCAAGAGCAAGCAGAAAAAGGGAAATAATAAAAACAAGAACAGAAATCAATGAAATAGAAAACCAAAAAATGATAAAAAGAAATTCAATGAAACAAAACCATTTAGTTCTTAGAAAGCATCAACAAAATTGACACATTTGTAGCTAGACTGACCAAGGCAAAGAGGTACAAATGATCAAAGTCAGGATTAAAGAGGGAATATTCTTACCAAATCTACATAAATTAAGGAATTTTAAGGGAATTATGGAGTCCTGGTGTTGTGCTGAAGGATAAAGCACTGGACCGCAAGGTTGGTTAGAGCTGCAAGATCAGCAGTTCAAATTCACCAGTTGCTCCTCAGAAACCCTATATACAGGGTCATTTTGTGTTGGAACTGACTCAACAGCACTTAACAACAACAACAAAGGGAATAGTATAAATGACTTTATATCATCAAATTAGACAGTTTAGATGAAATGCATAAATTCCTGGGAAAACACATTAGCCAGTATGACCTAGGAAAAAGACTATCTGAATAGACCAAAAAACAAGGAAATTGAAGTAGTGATTAAAAATCTTTCCACAGTGACCAGTCCAGACCCCTATGGTTGTACCAGTGAACCCTATGAAACAATTAAAGAAGAAATAACACCAATTCTTTACAAAACTTCCCAGAAAATAGTAGAAGAGGGACATTTTTCAACTCATACTGAGGTCAGCATTATTCTGATAGTGACAAATATATCACAAGAAAAGAAATCCATAAATCAAGCATCATTTATAAATATACATATAAAAATACAAAAATATCAATAAACCATTTAGCAGCAGCAACAACAAAGAATTGTTTGCCACAAACCAGTGGGATTTATCTCAACATACAACCCCAAATAATGCAAGCTTGGTTTTATATTTGAAAATCAGTTAATATGTTAACAGTACAAGGAGTCCTGGTGTGGCTCTGTAGGATAAACACTGGATCTTCAACCACAAGATTGGTGTTTCAAACCCACCAGTCACTCCCCAGAAACTCTATATAGGGTCATTGTGAGTCAGAGCCAACTCAACAGCACTTAACAACAAACATTACTACAAAGGACCCAACACCATGAGCATGTCAATATTCTTGTTGTTAGATGCCATCGAATTGGTTCAGATTCGCGACAGTCCAGTATACAGTAGCACAGAATTCTGCCTGGTTCTGGGACATCTTCATAATCTCTTCTATGTTGGATCCTTCTCTTGCACTTTGTCAACTCATCTCTTTGTGGATCTTCTTCTTTTTCACGGATCCTCTACTTAACCACGCATGCTGTCCTTCTCCAGGTATTGGTCCCTCCTGTTTACATGTCCAGAGTACGGTAGATGAAGTCTTGTCATCCTCACTTCTAAAGAGCATTCTGGCTCTACTTCCTCCAAGACAGAGTTGTTTGTTCATACAGTCTATGGTATGTATTCAGTATTCTTCACCAACACTATAATACAAATGTGTCAATTCTTTGTTCTTCCGTATTCATTATTCAGCTTTTTCATGCATATGAGGTCAATGAAAATACAATGGTGCCTTATTTATAGGAGCCCCAAACTGGAAATAATTCAAATGTTCTGCAACTCATGAACAGAGAAACAACAAAATGTGAACTATTTATGTGATTTTTACTGTTAAATGGCATCGATTTGGTTCCAATTTGTAGTAGCACCATGTTCATCCATTTGAAACACTGGTTGATCCTGTGCCATCCTTACAATTGTAGATGTCATCTAAACTCCTTGGCATTTATGAGTGAGAGCTTCCCATGTTGCATCCATCTGTTGAACGACCTCAGTTGGCATCCTGTCAATTCCTGAAGACTTATTTTTTCACCAGTGCCTTTAATGTAACTTATGATTTATTCCTTCAGCACTTTCAGTTCTTAAGCATATGCTATCTCATGAAATGGTAGAATGTTGACCAATTATTCTTGGAACAGTGATTCTGTGTAGACCATAGATGATAGAGACCATGTATTGTTCACATCTGTATTTCCAGGGCTGTGATGGTATTTGACACAGAGGATCAACAAACTAAATTCTGACTTATAGAGACTCTGAAGGGCATGGTAGAACTGCCCCATAGAGTTTCCAAACTGTACATCTTTATGGAAGCTGGCTCTCACATCCTACCAAGTGGCTGCTGTGTTGGATCATGTAAATAACCTTACACTTAGCAGCTGAGTGCTTCACCGCAGCACCAATACTCTGCACGCCCCCTTGAAAAATATGAAGTAGGTAAAGTATGATGAATGAACACTTGGTTGAATGAACAAATCAAGGAGTATATGGATGGATTTTTTGTATGTATCCTCCTAGATGTAGGGGAAGATTTTGATATTGCGCAAGTTTTAGCATACTTAGTACGGCAGGAGTTCTGTATCTTGATGCTACTAACATTGAACCAGATAATTCTTTGTTGTGGGGTGGGGGTGAGGAAGTTGTTCTTAGCATCTGAGGATGTTTAGCTGCATCCCTGATCTCTACCTTCTAGATGCTAGTGGTACACTCACCTCCAGTTATGGCAAATTACAGTGTCTCCAGACATTGCCAAATGCCATTTGGTGGGCGCAATCACCCTACATTGAAAACTACTGCTCTAGGGAAAGGATTTGGAAGGCAAGATCTAAGAACTACTAGGCAAAGTATATATGTGCAAACCTCCTCAAATTACATGGAAATTTGTGTTATGTGTATGTGCCCTGCTTCGGAAAGAGAGCTGCTACCTTTCTTTAGATCCTCAAAAGGACCAATGACTTAGTTATGTTAAGATCCCTTATTTATAACTTTTAAATGGTTTACAAACTTTTCACCATATTTTCTTGGAACTTTTTATTCACCAGTAAACTTGATAGATAGAGATGTTGATGAAGACTCTTGCTTAATGACTATGTAAGTTCTAATCAAGTGTTGAAGTCTAATAAAATAGAATTGCTACGAGGCTCACAAAACAAGCCATTTGAAATATTTTTGAGAGTCACTATAAATATGGAAATTGGGGACAGCATCCTTGTGCCTTATAACGGTCAATCCACTTAACAAAGGAGAATCAAATTGCAGTTTTGGAACTCTAGATGCATTAGTAATTGGATGAAAAGTAAGAAGAGAAACTCTCATAAACAGATTACTTAAAAATGGTCTCAGGTGAATATATACTGGCAGGAAATTTTAAATTATAAAAAAGTAATAAGATAGATGTAAGCATGACTGAACTGAATTTAATGGTTGATGTTCTCACTTACTTAATCACATAATGCCACTACTTGGGACTCTATATTACTGAAGCAAATTATTTGTTGCATCCAAAGGGAGCCATAATGATGCAAAATGTGCCATGAAATACCCAATTAAATTATTTTAACACTTTGGAGATTGTGGGTTAGTGCACGTATTCTAGTTGTTCCTCTGGCTGATGGTCTGTGGGGTATGATCTATATTTAATATCTTAGTTGTCCTTCTCCACTCTGGCATGAGTGTGTGTGTGTGTATTCACTGCTCGGCTCTAGCTAGGAAAATGTTTGAGCACAGCACAGCCGGGAATATAAGGAATAAAAATAATCTGTAAATAAGACAGTTGCCTCCCCTAGTACTCCTGGGGGATGGTGGGAATGTGACACAATTGGAACTTGGAAATGAGGTTTCCTAAACTTTACACCATGGCAGAAGCTTATTGTGGCGAATCTGCCAGGGGCACGCACCTTGTTTAATGACAAAATAGAGTTGTCTACTGAAAACAGACATTTTGGTTTCCAGTCACTAGCTCCTTGCTTGTGTTGGATTCAGAGGAGACAGAAAGAGAAGAGGTAGACTGTAGGAAGCTCCTTTTGTTTGTTTTTAACCTGTGAAGTCATGTATAAATGTAACTTTCTACTGTCTTAACGAAGACAATAATTATCCTAGGCTGTACCAGTTTCCCTCTTTCCTGTAGGGTTGCTATGAATTAGAACCAACTTAATAATGATGTGTTCTATCTAAGGAGGTAGATGAAAATATATAGTTTAAATAGGTATTTTCTGAGTGTAAAAAATATGTTAAATGCCGTCAAGGCACTTCTGACTCACAGAGACCCTGTGTAGGGTTTCCAAAGAGCAGCTGGTGAGTTTGAGCCACCAACTTTGTGGTTTAAACTGACCTTGCAGTCCAGTGCTTATCCTATAGCATCACATCAGGTTAAAATCCATTATGGAGAATGTTCCGCTATACTTGGGCCCAGAAATAGTTTCTTTTTATATATAAATGTTTCCATTTCTTCCCCTCAATGATGTTTGTACCTACACATGTGTATATACGTAGATGGGACGCAGCTAACACACTGTCCTGGGTATCTTTTCAAGGCAACAGTCAGAGTTACATTAAAAAGTTACATAAATAAGCTTTATTGTTTTTATTCAAAGAGACAACCTCCTGAGGTATGGGCACAGATAGAATGTGTAGACAGATTCAAAGAAAAGCATTAAAATGCCCCACATCATCACCCAGAAACAACTTCACACACATGAAGATACATTTTGAAAAAACCCCCACATAATCTGGTGGCCAAAATGGTAGACTAGGCAAATACAAGATCCAGAGCATCTACAACAAAAACTTGAGAAACCAAGAGCAATGAATATAGATGGCAATCCTGGAATGGAGAACTTCAAAGAAAAGAATAAGCAAGCAGATCCAATATCTATTAGAAGAGACTGAATGAAAACAGCAAACAAGGAGGCCCACGAAGTAGTGAACTTGTGAAGAGTTTAGCACAGAGGGCTACTTTGAATTATTGCAGGCAGCCTTCCAAACGGGGTAGAAAGTAGATAATCAGTTCTGCTCATCTAAGACTGCATCTGTACCCACATAAGTGATCAGTGACCAGAAAAATGTGACCCCCTTAGCCAGTACAACCTCCCAGTGGCCAGAGGTACAACAACCACCCTACCACCTTCATTTACCTGGCAGCTGGTCAAATCCCTACCACACTGCCAATGTTGTGCTGTTATCCTTTATAGTTCTCTCCTTCCCCCACTTCCTGTCTCCCAGCTCCCCGGACACACTTTTAAAAATCTCAGAGAGGACAGCCTAGTCCCACCTCCTCCCTCATCGTCAACTCCCATGCCGCCCCGACTGGTGAGACTTGTTTCCGTAGAGGGCGTGCTATGTTGCTGCTGCCGCCATATTGGAAGGCTAACGTTCGTACTAGGACTGTGCAGCTTCCTTGCTTTTCTGTCTTTTATATTTTTGTCTTCTTCCTTCTTCTCTCTCACCCTGTTGTTTTTTCTTTATTGTCTTTTTCTTTCCCTCTCCTTTTTTTCATCCTGTAGAGCAGGTACCCCACCTCCCACCATTCTGTGGACAGCAGGGCCCACCCTGGCTTCCTCCATAGTAAGCCGTCTCAGTAGTCCTCCCCACCTGCTGGTTCTCCTCCTTCGTTGGAGTTGTGTGTCCTGCAGAACTGGCGTGAACTGCTAGTACACCTGTGTTTGGTGGCTAACGCTTGTGTCAACACCATGCCCCTCCTACCCCCCTTTTTGTTCCGTCCTGTTTTTCTCTCTTCCCCTTTTTTAGTCTTTCCTTTTCCTTTTATTTCTTTTCTTTTTCTCCCTAGCCTTTCTGCCCCTTTTTTTTTCTTTCCCATCAATCAGAAGCCAGTGACCTTACCCCACCATACCTATTTTACCTGAGACCTCATCCACTGGACCCCTCATTCCGGTACCACTAGACCGATGACAGATGGTGACCAACAGCAGCTCAGCCTACCCTCAGCTACTATGTGTGACCAGTTCTTAGAGATTCATGCCTATACCTCATGCCTACACCACCAAATTCACCCAGAGACAAGTGATGTCTGCCTCAGTGCAGCCACATTAGTGACCAGAGCAGCACATACACGCTATTGCCCAGGTTCATTAAAACAAGACAAAAATCAGAGTTAATCAAACTAACAAATTAATACAATGGCATCATAATATCTGTGAGACAGCAGATAACTTGAAAGTACACATACACACACAAACAGGACAAGATGACTCCAAAAATGACCATAGTACAGGGTCAGAAAAACATTTCAGAGGAAGAAATAACTATCAGAACAACCTGATAAAGAGTTTGAAATATTTGTACTTTAGGTCCTTTCAGCAAGTTTAGAAAGAGATGAAGGGAAATAAAGAGAACAAGGAAATCATAGACAAAATCAAGGAAAACACAGATAGCACTCTAAAGGAATTCAGGAAAACTATACGAGAATGAACTGCAGAAAACAAATACATGGAAAATTGGAAATCATACACAAAGAGCAAATAGGAGGCCAGAAGATTAGTATTACAATTTCAGAAAAAGAAAACGGTTTGGAAGGGCCAAGGAGTAGGAGAAGTAAGTGAGAACAACACAGAATTAGTGAGATCAAAGTCAACTCTCCTAACACCTGTTAGAGAAACAATTCTAAGAAAGAACGCCTGCCCCACAAAAAACAAACAAAAAAAAGGAGACACCATGAAGACGAATAATTCAAGTGTGATTGGAATCCCAAAACAAGCACCGAGAAAATTTTCAAAGATTTGTTGGAAGAAAGCTTGCCTAATATGATGAACAACGGGAAGATATGCCCTCAAGAAGTTCATCAAGTCCCCAATAGGATAGATGGTAAGGAAAATCACCAAAACATACCACAGACAATTTTTCCAAAAATAATAAAAAAAGAATCCTGAAAACAACTTTGGTGTGGCGTGGTAAGAAGTCACCTACAAAGGAGAACCAATAAACCTAAACCCTGACTGATGGGAAGAAAACATGCAGGCAAGAAGGTGATTTGTTGTTGTTAGGTGCCATCAAGTCGGTACTGACTCATAGCGACCTTATGCACAGCAGAACGAAACACTGCCCGGTCCTGGGCCAACCTCACTACTGTTGCCATGCTTGAGTCCATCAATTCTGAGATTGAAAATAGGGAGTCCAAAATACCAATTTGTAAATGATGACAACTACAAAGCAAAAATGATGGGATAAGTGGTTTAGTTATAGAAATCCTAAATGGGAAGTTAAAATGATATCAACATAGAACAGACTGCTTGAAGCTTGGGAAGATAATAATAAATCACAGGTAAACTAAAAAAAAAAAAAAATGTAATACATCAAAATAAAAACAGAAGAGCCTAAAGCTTTTATAAGCAGTAAACAGTAGCAGTGAAGAAAATAACTTAAAAATCTGTGATCGAATAAAATCAGTACAGAAAAATATATGGAACTACCAGCACCACAAAACAATGCCAAAAAACCCAAATACACGAAGCAAAATGACAGCAGGAAATTCATACCTCTCAAAAACGACATTGAATGTAAATGCACTATATGCATTTACCAGGAAAGAGACCGAGACTAGCAGAATTTTTAAGAAAATAATGACGCATCAGTATGCTATCCCTTGATAAAAGACAGAAAGAAGCTAAAAATAAAAAAGTAGAAAAACATATATTAAGCAACTGGCAATCAAAAAAGAGTAGCAGTTGCAACATTAATTTCTGATAAAATAGATTTTAAGACAAAAACTGGTGACAGAAAAAAGGAAGAACAGTATATGATGATTACAGAACCAGTACAACAATGCATCAGACTGCAAGGTCAGCAGTCAAGCTACCAGCTGCTCCTTGGAAACCTTATACAGAGTCGTATGGGTCTGATTCGACTCAACAGCACTTAACAACAACAACAACAAGAGACATAAACATCCATGTACCCAGTAACAGAGTCCCCAAATAAATCAGACAACTAGACAATACTAGTAGGAGACGTCACTTTCAATGGACAGAACAGCTAGAAGGAAACTCAACAAAGGATATAGAAGATCCAAACAATAAAATAAACCAAATGGACTCATTTTGTTGTTGTTGTTAGGTGCTGTTGAGTTGGTTCTGACCTATAGCAACCCTGTATAGGGTTTCCAAAGAGCAGCTGGTGAGCTTGAACTGCTGACTTTGAGATTCAAACTGACTTTGCAATCCAGCACCTTAACCCATAGCATAACACCAGGACTCCACTTGACTCATTGTTGTTGTTGTTGTCAGGTGCCATCAAGTGGGAACCGACTCATAGTGACCCCATGCACAGCAGAACGAAACAATGTCCGATCCTGGGCCAACCTCACTACCGCTGCCACACTTG
>NW_006408669.1:4896904-4904217 GCF_000296735.1 Chrysochloris asiatica
TTTTCCATGCACATGGAACATTCTCCAGAATAGATAAGGCAACAAAGTAAGCCTCAGTAAATTTAAAACATCAAAATAATACAAAGCATCTTCTTAGATAATAACACTGTAAAATTAGAAATTAACAATTGGAAGATCAAAATATTAAAATACATGAAAACTAAAAAGCACCCTTCTTAAAAACTACTGCGTACTAGGATATTAAAAGCTCATGAGCAGCCATCTGAGTTGCAGCTATTGGTCTCTCTGTGTGCAGATAAAAGAATAGTGACGAGAATTGAAGATGCTTAGGAGCAATTAGTCCATTGGACTAATGGAACATGTGAACATCAGTCTCCACAACTCTGTGTCCAGAATAACTAGATGATATCCAGCTACCACTACCAACTTCTCTGAAAGGGATCACATTAGTAGGTTTCAGATAGAGTATCAAAGTATATGGAACAAGACTGAAAATTAAAAATAATAATAAGGACCAGGCTTACTGGTCACAAAGAGACTAGAGGAACCTGAGACTATAGCCCTTGACCACCCTTCACGTCTATAAATGAACTCATTCTCGTGGCCCAACTTTCACCCAAGCATGGTGGTGGTTATGTGTCTTGGAATCAGTTCTGACTCATAACAACCCTTTACAGAGTTTCCGAGACTCTAAATCTTTACGGGAGCAGAAAACCTCATCTTTATCCCACAGAACAGCTGATAGTCTTGAACTGCTGACCTTGAGGTTCACAGCCTGATTTGTAACCACTGTGCTACCAGTAGATAGGTATATAAGGGGAACAACAGCATTAGTAAGATATGCTCACTATGAATGATGTAATGAATGGTCAATCATTTGAAATCAAAAGGGCAACATGGACCTAAGGGCAAAGTTGAGAAAGTACGGGCAGGTGGGTGAAATGGGAATAGATACCACAGGGAGTAAGTGAAATAACTGCTGTTCCATGGAGGGGATTGCAGTCACTGAGATAAAACAAAGTGTAGTATTTGTTGAATGTAAAACGGGTGAGTTTGTCTGTAAACCTTCACTCAATTAACAATAAAAAGTTTAAAAGCAAACAAAAACTACTGAGAAATATGAAAAAAGAAAGAGTAACTCCTTGAATTAAACAAGAATGAAAATACAACACGCCCAAATCTTTGAGACACAGCAAAAGCAGTGCTCCAGCAAGGAAAATTTAGAAATAAATACACTCATCAAAAAGAAAAAAGAACCAAAATCGACACCCTAACCCCTAAACTCCAATAATTAGAAGAAGAGTAATATCTTAGACTACGTTCTCTAGAGAAGCGAAACCAGTGAAGCTAATACTCATATATAAAAAGAGAAGTTTGTATCAAGGAAGGAATCCTGGTGAGGCGCCGTAGGATAAGCAGTCGACCTCAAGGCTGGTTTGAACCACAAGGTCAGTGGTTCAAAGTCACCAGTCACTCCTCTGAAATACTACATAGGGTCAATAGGAGTAAAAACTGACTAAACAGCACATAATGACAACAACAAATATCAAGGAAATGGCTCACATAATTGTAGAGGTGGGAAAGTCCTAACTCAATCTAAGTCTATGGGTCATATTGTTAGGTATTTAGAACAGGGAAGAAGGGTTGGCTACTAATTAATCACAGTAAATACCAAATGTACTTCACCCATCCAAAAACTCCAATTAGGAAGAATGGTAAAAGGGACTTTCCCTAAATTAGGTATACACAGAGAAGACTGAAGAATGATCTGATGTGACTGATGAAGTAATCATAATACCATTATGATAAATCAGCGTTGGGGTTAGTTCATGAATACAATTGTAACAAACTGAATTATGAGAACGAATTACATCAGACCAGGAAGAAATGATGAATAATGGGTCCTAAATTATTATTTAAAATATAGGGCTTAGGAAACAGCTATCAGGAGACCCAGAGTCTGCTCTGGAGGAGAACACCATCAAAAGTGAAACCAGGAACTCACTGGGAGCTCCCCTCACTTGTGAGGTGCTAGCCCGTGCCCATCTTGTAAAGCTGTAGTAAACCTTTAGATTGTTTCCATTTCTCTCTTTCTGGCTTCTTTCCTGTGTGTGTTGAGCCTATTGTTGTTAAATGCTATCGAGTCAGTTCTGACTGATAGTGATCCTTTATTAGTTTCCAAGGAGCAGCTGGTGGATTTGAATCACTGACCTTGTGGCTTTCAGTCCATTGCTCATTCTACAGCACCACACCAGGACCCCTCTCTTACAAATCTTCTGAGGGATCGTGGAACAGGACCTGGATGTGTCTTCTGCACTGTAACATTTTTTGGTGCCAAAACCCAGGATGCATTCACACACTTCCTGAACTCTGAGGTAAATTCCCCTCGCTTTTCTCACAGCTAAGATGACTGCCTCTTTGGATAACTCTAGCACACCACCTAAAACGTCATTGCAGCTGATATATTTCTTGGGATCTGTGTCACTTTCCAGGACTCTCCTCTTTCTCTTGGTATTTCTGGTCTTGATTCTGTCTCAAGGCAGACAGACATCATTTATATGTGTCTCCGGGCAGGTCCTGGAGTGTGAAGATGTAGGTGGTATTTCCTCCCTCAGATCCAAGACTTTGGATGTTCCCACTTGAGTAGTAACCTAGTGGAGGTGTTGCTGTGTTAGAGCAGTGAAATGTTGGAGCCTCGGGAAGCTTTTCCCTATCAGAACACGCTGTAAAAAATGGGAGTCTTCTGGAGAGGCCATATAAAGACTGGTCCACCAGAACACTCTTGAATCCTCCCGAGTGGGCCCACAGGGCATCCAGGAAGAACGAAGACATATAAGAGGGAGGGAGCAACTTATCCTAGGAGCCTGTACCCATAATCACCACATCTCAGGACATGAAGACATCTCTCAATATTTAGAGACCTTCTGCCTTAAAGATGCTATTTTTTCAGACCACATGTCTGTTTACTTGGCCATTGCTGCTCTAAACTACTGCCCCTTTCAAACCTTGTGTCCTCTATTTTTTGGGCTGCTTGGACAGACACAGAGATGGATCAGGCTCAGGCACCTCTGCCCCTCTTGGGTTCATTTTCTATTGTGGGATTCCTTTGCTTTAGAAATCTCTATTCATTGTCTTTGGGGGTCCTTTCTGAGACATCGTTGTCTCTATTTTCAAGTTCAAACTGAATTTGGGGTTCAGTTGAACATTTTACCAAGTACAATACGTAGGGAATTTCACCTGGACATTTTCCCATAAACTAAGAACAGGTATGGAACAATCATTGATAGATCTCTTCTGGCCATGCTGTTTCCCACTCATTGTTGCCAATAGTCTTTATCGATTACTGGAGAAGCAGAGGGGCCCCTAGAAGGGGCACTCTGGCTGGGGTTTAAGGTCATGAATTGGTCCTCAATAAAAATAGAGATGTAGCATCTCTGCCGGAAGTTCCAGGGGATGTCCTGATCGCTCGCTGGATCTACCGCTCGCTGAATTTACAGCTAGTTCCCACATAGAAGTTCTGGAAATGGGGACAACCTACCCAGAAACTGTTTTTCTCTCTGTAGGCAACATGGTACAAACACCATCTGTTCCAGAAAAGTCCCCTTTGGGGTGCTTATTAAAATATTGGAAGAACCTTAAATTTGATGGTCTGTGAAAAAAGATGTTAATATTTTTCTATAATACTGTTTGTCCCCAATATACATTGTGGGACCAAGAGCAATGGCTAGTAGATGGAAGCTTAAATGACAGTACCCTTTTACAATTAGATCTTTTGTATAGATGGGAAGGAAAGTGGTCAGAGGGCCCCTATATTCAAGCCATGTGGCCCTCTGAGAAGACACAGAAGGATGCAAGGGTTATGTAGAATCAAGTCCCTAAAAAAGTCACTGATAACAGTAGCTAAAAATGAACATGAGCAGCTGAAATTGAGCCCTAGTGACGCTCTCTCAGACTGTTCACCTCTCTCTTGTCTCTTACCTTGGCAAGAAGTTTCAGGGGCTGGTGGGCAACTTGTCAGGCTCCCTGTGCCATTCTGTATGGCAGATTTGGAACAGTACAAGGAGAAGCTAGGGAGCTTTTCAGAAATCCTGCTAAGCTTGTTGAAGAGTTTGAACAGTTAGTCTGGACTTTTTAATTTACCTGGAAAAACATCGTAATGGTCCTCTCTAGGTGTTGCACAGCAGACAAGAGAAACCATATTTGGGCAGCTGCCCAAACATAGAGAGATAATTTACCTGTTCATTAACAGACATTATCAATTGGTAATGTGGTAGTCCCTTGTGCAGATCTCCTGTGGAATTACTACCAGGGACTTACCAACAGGAATTACCCTGTGGACTATAAACAGGAATAGCTGAAAGGAACCACATGATACTCTGCCTCCTGAGGGGAATGAAACAAATACAGATGAAGCCTTTCATTTTTTTTTCTAAATTAACAGAAGTCATTCAAGGGAAAGAGGAAAACTCAGATCTCTTTAGATGACGCCAGGTTGAGGCTATCACTGGGTATACTAATCTAGACCCCAATTCACCTGAAGCTCTTATAGTTAAAAATACTGACATCTTATAGTTATAAATACTGACATCTGCATAAAATTACAAAAACTATCATTAGGCCTCCAAACTCTCCTTTCTCAACAATGAGAAGCAGGCACCATTGTCTACAACAATAGGGATATGGAGGTGACAGGACAGGATCACCAAAAGGTTGAGCTTCTTATAGAAACTTTAGTGGCTCAGAACCAAACTACCTCCTCTGACCTGGACAAGAAGATAGACAACAATTGCTTCAGTTGTGGAAAGCCTGGACATCATCTCTAGTAGTGCCTAACCCTGGTCTCTAAAACACCACATCCTTGTTGTTGTAGGTGTGGATATTGGGCGCATGACTATCCAGTATTCTCCAGGGAATGCTGTGAAGGTCACAAGACTCTATTGACCACTGATGAGCTAGAGGACTGATGAGGCCCAGGACAGCAATGGCTCCTACACGCATCATCAAAATCTCTCATGAGGCACCCCGGGTCATTGTTGACATGGCTGGTATTTTGAAAACCACTAAAGGCCTTAAAAAACGAGTTCTGGTAGCGTAGTGGTTACGAATCAGGCTGCTAATCTCATGGACAGCAGTTCAAAACTACTAGCTATTCCGCAGGAGAAAGATGAGGCTTTCTGCTCCCGTAAAGATTTACAGCCTCGGAAACCCTGTACAGGATCACTATGAGTTGGAACTGACTCCATGGCACATAACAACAACAAAGGTCTTAAAAACCCTTCATGGTGCTCTCTCCCCTTCCTCCTGCATGGTTGTTGGCACTGACGTAATTCCTATGAAAAGGAGGGTGCTAACAAATTGCTGAATGTGTGGAAGACCTCCTCCTCCCCTTCCCAATGGAGGACATAGAAAGCCTCGGTTTCAAGGACATCTATTGTGAAAAAATCACAGAAGCTTCCTCCTTTTACTAAAGCACCCAAGTACTCTGAGACAGCCATTTTACAAATAATCCCTAAATCCAGAAGCACTTTTAGTGATTATGAATGTCTTCAACCAATTTCATTTACTTGGTAGACTTCAACTGAGCCCAACACCAGACTTTCTAAGCAACTTTTAGTGCTTTAGAAAGGATAATTCCTCATATATGTAAAATTACATAGGAAATGGATACTTATCCAGATCTGATTATGATTGTTGATATAAATGGATGCAGGGTTTTCACTCTATAAAATCATCCTTGCGACAGTAGGGTTCTCTGGCTGATGGCGACTACTACCCGAGGTGTACAAACCAAAGCCTGTCTGAATATTTTACTATCCCATTTTCTGGACAGTCTGGTTTAGACCCTGATAATTCCAGCAATTGGGGAAATTCCTCCTCCTTTTTGTACTTGAAAGGGGGATTATGGTTTCTCTGACAAGGTAAGAATAATAGAGCGTGGGCACTCTTGTGTCTAAATGCAATTCAAGTGTGGGGAACCTGTATTCTATGATATGTGACCCCTATATCCAGAAAATTCCAAATCCAAGATTTGCAACATGCTCCTTCCCCGACTTTCACTGATACCCCTCCCCAAAGTAGAAAGAGGGAACGTCTCACTTTCCTAATCCTGGGTATAAACACTCCAGTGGCTGCTGGATCCATTGCAAACAGAATTGTGAATAACCATGTAGCCATCCAAAATGTTTCATCAATAGTGACAAAACTAGGTGAAGATCTGGACAGTCACTGAAATCCATTAAAAAGTTCATCAAACTCATTGGCCAATGTGGTCATAGACCATCGCATAGCTCTTGACTACCTACGAGCCAGAGAGGAAGGAGTGTGTGCAGTTGATAACACAGCCTGCTGCACTTACATAAATGTAACAGATGAAGATGAATTCAAAGGCCAACACATTCTAGAAAACAGCAAATGGTTACAAGAACAAAGACATGTCCTCACTCCAGATATATGGTTGCAAATAAAAACATATCTCCCCTTCATAACCTAACAAAGTCCACTGCTGGGACCCTCAGCTACTCTATTACTTCTGCTTATGTTTGAGCCTTGTATATTAAGTTTACTAATCTCTATTGCTACCAAGAGACTTGACACTTTTCACAGACAAAAAACTTAAGGGTATGTTCCTCTTCCCCTTAATGCAATAGGTGAGGCTGGATAAACTTTCCTACAACAGTCTGTATTCTCTGCTAGTGCTTTGGGCATCAACAGTCAATATCTCTGACGTGCATCTATCGCAACCCTAAATTTCAGATAAAAGGGACTGCAAATCCTGCCACTCAATGACATCCCTTTTCAGCAGGAAATAGCTGAGAATGAGTCATCATCCATATTGCTGAAGCATCAAGGTTTCCTTTCTCTCAGTGGGGAATGTTAGTCAGTTAAAACAGAGAAGAGGGGTTGGCTACAAATCAGTTACAGAGAATACCAGAGGAGCTTCACCCAATCAGAAAGCCCAAATAGGAGGAAGACTGATAAAAGGGAGTTTACCCAAGATCAAGCATAAATGGAGAAGATTGAGACTGATCTGATGTAACCTAGGAACTAATTATAATACCATTATAATAAATCAACATTGTGGTTAGCTCATGAATACAATTATAACAAGGACTGAACTATAAGATAGAACTACATCAGATCCAGGAAGAAATAGTTATAGTTTCCACAGAACATGTCATCCTATCTACTTGAACGTTGGAATCATCTTCAGCTGAAGTAGCCCTTTGGTGAGTATTCACACAAGGCAGAAATATCTTCACTTTTTTTGGCCCATATCAATAAACTCAAACTGATCCAAGTTTATGTTCCTTGCCCTATTATCCCACACCCTTAATTGTTGTTGTTGTTGTTGT
>NW_006408669.1:4905277-4914804 GCF_000296735.1 Chrysochloris asiatica
TAGTCAATAAAGCACAGGTAAACATCTTTCTGATATTCTCTGCTTTCAACCAAGATCCACCGGACATCAGCAGTGATATCTCTCGTACACCCTTAATAGCCACACACATTTTCCAGGTTTCTATTTGTACATATGAGAAAAATGGAGCACTTCTTTTGGAGTGAAGCATACCTCTTCCCGTGTCACAATTTGTCCTTCACCTTTTGCTTCTAGTTATAGATCTGGGTGGTGGTTGTGTTTCCTGGGAATATTAAGCAATATCTTGTAAGGTATCTACCTCAGGCAACATCCCAGACAATTCCCCAGCTTTTTTTCCTGGTGAGATCTCAGTGGTTCACTAGGCACACCTTGGTTAATCTTATCAGAAGAGGTTAAAAGAGCTGATTGGATTGGTAGAAGTGATTCAGCTGAATATAGGCACTCACTGTCCCCCCATAGTCCTGATTATTTTCTCTTAAGTTCTCATCCTGTTTCAGGATCCTATTTCTTCTTAATCAATACCCTTACTTTAACATCAGACACCATTTTTGAGGTAGGGAATTTAGCTGGTGCAATTCAGCCTGTCTTACAGTAAAACTTTGGGTTGGGGTTTTGGTAGTATAACCTCTGGTACTACAAAAAGTAAGATTTTCTTTGAGGGCCCAAGTGGGAACTTTGAGCTCTTTTATGTGGCACTTGAGCTGTGACCCCTAACCCTGAACTCATCTCATTCTGTTATGGCTGGCTCCATTGTAAGCAGGACTTTCAACCAGCCAAGTTCTCTATACTTCTCATCCTGACAAAATTGCAGAAAAGTATCAAACACATGATCTTGCTTCTCCCCAGTACATGACCTATTAGTGGTGCTATTTTGCATATTAATATTTGCCACTGCATGCCATGGATTAGCAGTACCACGACCCCCTTACTCGTAGAGGCAGAATTAACAGTGCCTTTAAAATTAGACTTGAGAATCAATTTAGAAAACTCATCCTGATGATTTTGTCTCTAAAATCACTCCTAATATCAAATGTTTTAAGTAGGTTCTCTTGAGAAGCAATGCCAGTGAAGCTTCTATATATGTATATTTAAAGAGAAGATTTTATCAAAGAAATGGATCACACAGATGTAGAGGCAGGAAAGGCCCAAATCCATGGGTTAGATGGCAGCAGGCAGGTTGGGCAGGTAAGACGGCAGGTTGTTGCTGATGTCCAAGATTGGCGGTCGGTAGAACAGGCAGCTAGCTCAAGTCCAAGAACCAGAGGTCAGTTCATGAGGTAGATGCAGGATCGAGATCCAGCAAAAAGCAAGCAAGCTTTGCCTCACTGTGAAATACATTGGAAGCAAGCCACACCCCTGAGGAAACGCCTTCAGTTGATTGGCTGCTCATAGCAGATCCCGTCATAGACATGATTACATTATACTAGATCTTGTCATGGGGGGTAACTGCGTCTCACCTCACAAACCACCACAAGACTTTGACTATCACAAATACAAAACCCCCCTGAAGCAACCAGAAGCAGATGAATGTAGGTCTTTTGGTTGGTCTCTTTCATTTAATTTGACCAGAAATAAATAAAACAGAAAAGCAATAGAAAGAATCAACAAGGCTGGTAGTTGGTTCTTGGAAAGGATTAATAAAATTAATTACAGGCAAATTTAACAAAGGATAAAAACAAGGAATAAGAAACTCAATAGGCGATGTCACAACAGGACCAACTGAAATGAAAAAGCTAACAGGTTACTACAAAGAACTGTCCACCAGTCATTTGTCATTTTGTCATACTTTGGTGGCTTGTGTGTTATTCTAATGTTACTGTACTACCAGTATTTTAAATATCAGTATGGTCACACAAAGTGAACAGGTTTCAGAAGAACTTCCAGACTAAGACTAGGAGAAAGAAGAGGTAGCCCATTCACTGAAAACTTTATGAACAGTAGAGGAAACTTGCCTAAAAATAAGCCACTCAGATTAAAAACCATACAAAATATGATTGGGGAAGAGATGCCTCCTTAAAGTAGAGTTGGCCTAAAAACAGGGATGGAAATAGCTACAAACAGTGATTAATAATGGGAATGTGGAACATACATAGTATGAACCTAGGAAAATTGGAAGTTGTCAAAAATGAAATGTAATGCACAAAGGTTGATACCCTAGGCATTACTGAACAGAAATGGGCTAGTATTGGCCATTTTGAATTGGACAAGTACATGGTTTACAACGTGAACAGAACAAGGAGACTGAATGGTTTAATATCAGGAAAGGTGTATTTTATGGTTGTATTCTTTCACCACACTTATTAAATCTGTATGATGAGCAAATAATATGAGAAACTGGATTATATGAAGAAGAGTGTGGCATCAGGATTGGAGGAAGACTCAGTAACAACCTGGGATATGCAGTTGCTACAACTTTGCTTGCTGAAAATGAAGAGGACTTCAAATATTTACTGATAAAGATCAAAGACCACAGCCTTCAGCCTATAGGTTGCAACTCAGTGTAAAGAAAACAAAACCCTCACCATTGGAACAATAAATGACACCATGTTATATGGAGAAAAGACTGAAGTTATCATTTTGTTTGGATCCATTATCAACACTCACAGAACAGCAGTCAGTAAACCAAGCGACGTATAACATTGGGCAAATCTGTTGCATAAGACCTCTTTTAAGTTTTCATGAGCAAAGATGTCAGTTTGAGGACAAAGGTGCACCTGATTCATGCATGCCCTGGTATTTTCAATCACGTCATATGGATGCAAAAGTTGGCCAGTGAGTAAGGAAGACAGCAGAAGAATTGATGGATTTGAGTCACGGTGTTGAAGGAGAATGTTAATAGTAACATGGATATTGTCAGAAGAACTTATTATTAGGAGGAAAAGTACATCACGCTTAGTAAAGTAGAAGGTCAGTGAAAAGAGGAAGACCCCAATAAGATGGATTGATGCAGTGGCAACAGAAATGGGCTCAAGTGTAACAGTGATGGTGAGATTGGCACAGGACTAGGCAGTGTTTCTTTCTGTTGTGCACAGGGTTGTCATGAGTCCAAACAGACTCCAGGGCACCTAACAACAACAACAACAACATGATTTACTATGATGGGAGCTACAAACTAAGGAGGAATGATATCACATTCATCATCAGAAGAACATTTTAAGATTTATTTTTAAGAATTATGCTGTCTGTTATAGGATAATATCCACACACCCACAGGGAAGACCAGTTAATACTAAAGTACTAATATTATTAAAATTTACCCACCAACCAGTAAAGCCAGTGATGATGAAATTGAAGAATTCTACCAAATCCTTAGTTTGAAATTGATCAAACATGTAGTTAAGAAGCACTAGTAATTACTGGAGATTGGAATGTGGACACTGGAATTAAGAGGAAGGATAAATAGTTGGAAAATACGGACTTGTGATAGAAATGATGTTAGAGATTACAATATAGACTTTTCAAGACCAATGACGTATTCATTGTCAATACCTTTTTTTTAAACAACATAAAAGACAACTATACACATTAAACAAGTTAATATGGTTGAGAGATACTGAGTGCGTAACCCAAGGCAAAACCACTGTGGTTTAAAAGAAAGATGGTATACGTAAGAGAAATTACATGGAGAGCCTTAAGGGACTTAGCTTAGGGATTTGTTTAAGGAAAATGGGGGAGTTTAAGGACACTTCAAGGATTCTAGCTGAGGTTATTTGGTGAATGGTCATACAGGCAAGGTGAAAGAAGGCTGTGCTTCAAATAAGATTGGTTGCTATATTGTTGTTGTTGTCAGCTGATATTGAGTTGACCCCCAATTAATGGAAACCCCAGGTATTAGAACTGTTCCACAGGGTTTTGTTTTTGTTTTTAAATTAAGATTATTGTGTTTTAAGTGAAAGTTTACACAGAAAATGAGGTTCCCATTTAACAGTTGCTACATAAAATGTTCAATGACATTGGCTACATTTTTCACAATGTGTCAACATTCTCACTACTTCCATTCTGAATGTTTGGTTTCCAGTAATTTGCTTTTATGGAATTATGGTCCATTTGTTTTCATATAGGTGATTTTCTTACAGATGTGCAGTACTCACTGGTACTATATTTTATGAACCAGTCTGTTATGTAACTAAAAGGTGACTTCAGGGGATAGTTTCTGGTTCAAGGTGTAAGCCATAGCTCAGGACTTGGGTGTCCTCTAATCTCAACTGGTCCAGTAGGACTGGACTTTTTTAAGAAGTTGAGTTCTGTTCCACATCTTTCTCTCATTCCATCAGAAGCCATCTATTGTGACCCTGACAGAAGTCATTAGTGGTAACCAGGCACCATCTAATTTTCTTGGTCTCAGGGGAGATGAGGTTAGGGTTTGGATTAGGCAAGTTTCTTCTCTGGACCTTTTGTTTCCTTCTTTCTCCTTTGCCTCTAATGAGGAGTGACCTTTGGTGGTATCTTAGCCATAGAGCTTTCTTGACTATATTCTTTACAGAAGCAGTTCACCAGGCCTTTCTTCTGTGAAGACACTGGGTGGGTTGGAACCAGCAAGCTTTAGGCTAGCAGTTGATTGCAAACCACTTATATCCCCCAATCTTCTTTGGCTGTTATGTGTTGTTGTTGTTGTTGTTGTTGTTGTTAGGTGCCATTGAGTTGGTACCAACTCATGGTGACCCTATGCACAACAAAATGAAATATTGGCCAGTCCTGCACCACCGTTACAATTACTGCTGTATTTGAGCCCATCGCTGCTGCCACTGTGTCAGTCTATCTTGTTGGGGGTCTTCCTCTTTTTCTCTGGACCTCCATTTTACCAAACATGACACCCTTCTCCAGGGACTCATCCCTCCTCATAATCCATTCAAAGAGTGAGAGATGAAGTCTGACCATCCTGGATTCCAGGGAGCATTCTGGTTGTACTTGTTCCAACCCAGATTAGTTTGTTCTTTGGGCAGCCCTTGGTACTTGTAGTATTCTCCTCCAACATCATAACACCAATGCATCAATTCTCCTACAGTCTTCCTTAATCACTGTCCAACTTTCACATGCATATGAGGTTATTGAAAATACCATGGCTTGGGTCATTCGTACCTCAGTCCTCAAACCGACATCTTAGCTCTTCAACACTTTAAATAGGTCTTGTGAAGCACATTTGCCTAATGCAATACGTCATTTGATTTCTTGGAGGCTGCTTCCATGAGTGTTGATGGTTGATCTGAGCAAAATGAAGTCTTTGACAGCTGCAGTCTTTTCTCCATCTATATTTATTGACCCAATGGTGAGGATTTTTGTTTTCTTTATGGTGAGGCGCAACCCATTCCAAAGGCTGTAGTCTTTAATCTTCATCAGTAAGTATTTTAAGTCCTCTTTGCTTTCAGCAAGGAAGGTTGTATCATCTGCATATTGCAGGTTGTTAATGAGTCTTTCTCTAATCCTGATAACACATCTTTCTTCATATAATCCAGCTTCTCGGATTATTTGCTCAGCATGGAGATTGAATAAATATGGTGAAAGAATAGAACCCTCGTGCACACCTTTCCTAATTTAAAACCATTCACGGACGTAGCGCTGGGAAAAAGGAATTTTTGCTCTTTGCATATTGATGTGTATTCTTAATTTATTAGGTTTTATCCTGCCCTGTGTCCATCCTTACAGAAGAGAGGTAACCAAATCTCTAATGCTTCACTGCTGATCTAGAACAGCTGGCTCTGCTGAGAGACAAGCAAGCATGTCTGGAGTCTAGGGCATCTATTAAGGCAGGGTGTCTCTCTGTGATAAGGAGCTGAGTGTTGAAATTTAATCCTCCAGACCCCTGTCTCCCCAGGACTCCATTAAATTGTTCCTATTAGCGTGATGGCTCCAAGATACCAAAAGAGCTGGGGAAATATTAGAAAACCTGAAAATGAGGGGAGAAATATTGGAAGTTGCGCCACCGTGATGATTTAGAGTCTCACTAAATGCGTAAGTGGGAATGTCTGACAGCCTCGGAGCCTGAAATCTTTCATCTTCCTGGTGGAATATGAGTTTCAGTCGTTTGTGCAGTAAAATGAAAACTGGGGTGAGCGCTGCAGTAAAGTTCATGTTCCCTTCGTAGCGGAGGAGATATGATGAGAGTGTAATTACATGCAGAAATGCTGCTCTGAGCCTCCTTTCCTGTAAGCAGTCAAGATAAAGGCAACATCTATTACCTGATTCCAGGGCAGCCTGCAGTAGCCAAAGGTTTCTCGTTAGCACTTTTGATTACATCCTGAGTGACAGGCTCTCATCTCATCCTTCAGTGGAGAACAGTTGTTCTTGGGAGCCAACCTATTTAGCACTAGGAAAACTTCTCCTGTTGGACTCTTCTTATAATTAAGAAAACCAGGCTTTCCAGTGGAGGATGCTTTGTCATAAGCTGCAACTGTCAGAGGGTCTCCTGTCACTATTTCCATGCGGAGGAGGGTCTCACCAGGCCATCACGTTCTCTGCCACCCCACAGGCCCTGCACTAGGGGGAGTTTTATGTGCTGCTTGTCAAGCAGTTTGAGGTGGAGACTAGGGAATAATGGAGGAAGAAGAAAGGCCAGAAATTGGAGAGAGAGGTGCAGAAACTCAGTCTGAAGTGTATTCGTGTATTCGACACAACTGAACACTCTTGGGAACCAAATATCAGTGGTCCTTACATGTTGGCTCCCGTCCACACAAGCCTCAACAGCTAATTCTGCTGCCTGCTCCCCCCAGAGATGTTTCATGTGTGCTCAAAGCACATCTAATCTCTTTTTCTGGGCCAGGCCTTCTCACTACATCCCAGTGCATCAAGCTTCGGGTCAGCCTGCTCTTTGTGAGCTGAAGTCTCTCTTCCTGTTTTCGTTGTACTTTTGTTTCCCACTGCTGGCCACCTAATTCTACAGGGTCCCCAGGCAGTGGCAGGGTGAAGGCCAAAGGGTTTCCTCTCTACCCTCTCCACAAATAGCCTTGCTTGTACCCATAGTTCCAAGAGGTTCTTTCAGAACACTACCCCTTCTGTTCTTTCTTGCTGCCCTCTCTCTGCAGCTGTGGAACACACCTCTGGGTGCACACTGGAGCCACATAGATAGGTTTTGACAGAAATTGATGTTTAGGTTCCCCTTGCAGCCCAAACACTGCAAGTAGACTCTTGTGCAAAGGGGCCTGCAGTTGTACATTGGTAACTCCCCAGGTGATACCAATGTACTGACAGGCTTGAGAATCACGTCTGCGCAGGGGCTGGCCAGCACCTGGACTCAGGCTGGCTGGGGCGTGGATTGCCAGCCGCTTCCTCATCTCCTTCATCGTCAGTTCAGAATGATCCAGACCCCTTTCCTTCCCCACACATAGATGCTAGTTCTTGGGAATGATACTGGCTGTACCCACCAGTTTGACTGACAGCCAGACTTTGGACTCCGATTTACACTCACAATATTTGTAAGTAGTAGTTTCAACTACTTTAACTTTATGTGCTGTTATTAAGTGCCGTCGAGTCAGTTCTGACTTACAGAAACCCTTTATAGCATTTCCAAGTACTAGTTGGTGGGTCTGAACTGCCAACCTTGTGGTTAGCAGTTCAGTGCATATTATGCAGCGCTAAACCAGGACTCCCAAGATTGTATGGTGGTTGTGGTGTTTATGTGCCTTGGAGTCGGTTCTGATTCATAGCGACCCTGTATAGGGTTTCTGAGGTTGTAAATCCCTACGGGAGCAGAAAGCCTCATGTTTCTCTCATGAAACAGCTGGTAGTTTCAAACTGCTGACCTTGAGGTTAGTAGCCTGATTTGTAACCCCTGTGCTTTCAGAGCTCCTGCCAATATTGTATAGATGGGGGAAAAACTGATGTGGGGGTAAGAATGGTTTAGAGTAACCATAGAATTAGTCTCTGGCTTTCTGAATTTGAACAAGTTAATTTATCTGAAGCTCCGTTTTCCTATCTGTAAAATGGGAATAGCAATATCTACTTGATGGAGCAATTGCAGTGTACAAATGAGGTGACACAGAGGAAGACATTTGTAACAATAATGTGGGGGAAAGGCAATGTGAAAGAGCCACTTACGTGATTATGATCCATCCCACTTGCAAATCTGGGAATAGAACTCACTCTTGTTTCATTTTGAATTCATTCCCACTATTGGAGAAAGTTCACCACTCAACTGTCTGTTTGTCCTACTGGGGTGGTTTGTGTGTTGTTGTGATGCTGGGAGCTATGCCATCAGTCACCCATGGTGGACAGGTTCCAACAGAGTTTACAGACTAAGACACATTATTGTTCTTAAGTGCCATTCAGTCGGTTCCAACTCACAGCAACGCTTTATAGGGTTTCTGAGTAGCAGACAGAGGGTTTGAACTGATGACCTTGTGGTTCAAAGTCCAGTGCTGATCCTATAGAGCCACACCAGGAGTCCAGGACAGATTAGGAAGAAGGAGAGGAGGCCTACTTCTGAATGACTCACTTCTGAAAACCACTGCAGACCACTGTAAGGTATAATGCCAGAAGATGAGCCCCTCAGGTTGGAAGGCATTCAGACTGTTAGTGGGCGAGAGCTGCTGCCTCAGAATGTAGAGCTGCTGTTAATGACGTGGGTGAAGTTAAGCTTTGGGGACCTTTATTTGCTGATGTTGCACAACTCAAAATGAGAAGAAGCTGCTGCAAGCATCCATTCATAATCAGAACATGAAAGGTACAAAGTGTGAATTTAGGAAAATTGATTGTCAAAATGAAATGGAACTCATTAATATCCTCGCCATTAGTGAACTGAAATGGACAGTCAGTCATATAGTTTACTATGCTGGGGACAACAAATTGAAGAGGAATGGCATCACATTCATCATCAAAAAGAACAGTTCAAGATCTTTCTTGAAGTACAGTGCTGTCTGTGATAAGATCATATCCATATGCCTATGAGGATGACAAGTTATTATGATTATTATTCAAATTTACTATCAAACATTAAAGCCAGTGATGATAAAATTGAAGAATTCTACTAACTTTTCAGTCAGGAATTGATCAAACATGCAACGAAGAGACTTTGATAAATACAGGAGATTGGAATGTGATAGTTAGAAACAAAGAAAAAATGATCAGTAGTTGGAAAATGAAGCCTTGATGATAGCAATTATGCTGGAGATTGCATCATAGAATTGTGCAAAACCAATGACTTCATTGCAAATGCTTTTCCCAACAACATAAGAATCAAATATACACATGGATGTCACCAGATGGAATACGTCATAATCGTGGTCGTGATGTGCTGTGGAGTCAGTTCTGACTCATAGTGACCCAGTACAGGGTTTCCAAAGCTGTAAATCTTTACAGGAGCAGAAAGCCTCATCTTTCTCCGGCAGTTCTTTTGAACTTCTGACCTTAAGGTTCGCAGTCCGATTCATAACGACTACACTGCCAGAGCTCCTTAGATGGAATACACAGGAATCAAATTGACTACATCTGTGGAAAGAGATGGTGGAGAAGCTCCATATCATCAGCCAAAAGAAGGCCAGGGGCTGACTGTGGAATTAGACCATCAGTTGCTCACATGCGAGTCAGGCTGAAGTTGAAGAAATTTAAAACCAGTC
>NW_006408669.1:4918446-4920027 GCF_000296735.1 Chrysochloris asiatica
ACTGAATCCATATCCTGGTGATGAGACATTGGCTCTCTTATGTTTCTAAATTGGGTAGTATTTGATCATTACTGTTTAATTCAATAACAGTGATCCTCTAAAATAGTGCCACGCCCATGGGAAGTATTAGTAAGCTTTCCCATAGTCTAACCCCAAAATACTTTCATGTTTGGGGTTGACATGTTCTAGAGCAGTAGTTTTTTTGACATTAGTGGCATCAGAATCATCTGGAGGGCTTGTTAAACCGCAGAGTACTGGGCCCTTGCCAGAGTTTTTTCTTAAGTAGGTCTGACATGGGGTCTTTAAATTTGCATTTCTAATAAGTTCCCAGATGATGCTAGTCTAGGGATTCCACAGTGATTCAAGAACCACTGTGATGAACATTTTCTACAGAGTGTCAGCATTGCCTCTAGCTCAATTGTTCTTATCCATAGTGACATTCAGGGAACTTTAAATACTAATACCTAGGCCTCTCTGCTCTTCATAAGGTTTTCAGTGACTAAATATTCTAAAGTGGTTTGTCACTCCTTCTTCCTAGTCTGTCTTCATCTGGAAGCTCATCTGAAACCTGTCCACCATGGGTGACCCTGCTGGTATTTAAAATACCTGTAGCATAGCTTTCAGAATCATAGCAACTCACAAGCCATCACAGTATGACAAACTGACAGTGTTTCGTTCTGTTGTACATAGGGTCGCTATGAGTCGGTACCGATTTGATGGCACCTAACAACAACAACCTAGTTCCCACCCCACAACTGAATTAGAATCTTTGTGAATGAGGCCAGGGCATCAGTATTTTTTGAGTGCTCCTTTGATGGTTCTGATGTGCAGCCAGAGTTGAGAAACACTGGCTTGGCCTAAACTATACTTCCCTGCTTCCAGTCTTGCTACCCTATAACACAGTCTCCACTTAGCAGCCAGAGTTTATTTTAAACACACCAATAAGATTATATCAGGGTATTTCTATGTTTAAAACCCTTTGTTGACTTCTTAATGTGCATAAGAAATTCCAACTCTGTACCATGCCTACAAGAGTCTGCTGAACCTGCTTCTCCTTAATGCTATGGCCTCACCTTGTTCTTGTTGTTCACTTATGCTGAGATACAGACTACCTTTCTGTTTCTTCAGCTGCTATACCCTTCCTTCCCCTTCCTAGACCTTTGTCCTTGTCCTGTCTGGATGGGATGCTCTTTCTTGAGTCCTAGCATTGTTAGTTCCTTCTTGTCCTTCAGTCCTTGGCTCAGACGTCCTATTGTCAGACAGGTTTTCCTTGGCCATATTGCTAAATATGGCTGCCCTGCAGCTTTGTGCATTTTAAGTACCACAACTCTCAAAGGGATAACCTCCCTACCACGGTCATCACAGTTACACACATACATAGCAAACTAGGACTCCTAGTATGGCACTGTAGGATCAGCACTGGACTCTGAACCACAATGTTGACAGTTCAAACCCACCATCTGCTCTTCAGAAACCCTATGAATCAGAGCCAAATCAACAGTAATTAACAAAAAGAAAACGAGAATTTGAGCTTCACATGGGCAGGGACCTTGTCTACTTTGTTCACTGTTGGTCCAAATG
>NW_006408669.1:4921450-4922859 GCF_000296735.1 Chrysochloris asiatica
GGATGTGGAGAGACTAGGACACTCCTGCATTGCTGGTGGGATTGCAAAATGGTCCAACCTTTCTGGGAAGCAATATGGCATTTCCTCAGAAGGTTCGAAATAGAAATACCTTATGATCCAGCAGCTTCTCTACTTGGTATTTACCCACAAGAAATACAAGCCATAACATGAGTAGATACATGCACACCAGTGATCATAGCAGCACTATTTACAACAGCAAAAAGATGGAGACAGTGTAAGTGTCCATCAGTTGAAGAATGGATAAACAAACTTTGGTACATACACACAATGGAATACTATGCCACCTTGAAGAACAACAAGGAAGCCGCCGCATAACATGGTTGAACCTTGAGTACATTATGCTGAGTGAAATTAGTCACAAAAGGAGAAATACTGTATAGGACCATTATTGTAAAAGACTAAGAAAAAGAATCCACACTAAAAGGGAAAAATTATATATCTATATTTGCTGATCATCAGGATGTATGGGATGAGAGGAGGGGATAGAGGGAGGGTAAGATAGCACACAGGGTAAGGAATAAACACAGGTTAGCTTGGGTGCAGGGCGGGGGGCAATACACAAGAAGGGGGAGGGGAATGGAAGAACAAGGCTGGTGGGAGAACAGGCAGGTTTGCATGGGCTAAGTGGGACAGGGGTAAATGTATGCACAACCTTGGAACAACAGGGCTCCAGGATACAGGGATTGAGGCACGGTTTGAAGGGGTGAAAGAGGGGAATATTGTTAAGATGCTTGGCTGTCTTTTGAATTTTGGTTTTCCTTGCCTACCATTGTAAAATAGACACTTGAGGTAGGGAGAAAGGAATAGCCAGAATCATCACTACAGAAATTTTGGAAGTCTTTTGTCAGCCTGTAACTCATCAGAATACCTTAAAGGGGGCTAGAAGTTGCCCAGTGAGAGAAGCTTCCTGTGGAGCCTTTAGATTGCACAAGACTATAGGTAGAATCCAGAACCCCATCCAGAACCGACTGAGGTAGGAAATTTCCACTGGAAAGACGAGTAGACCAGCCTGGAGCAGCTAGAAGAACAGAAGGTATTTCGTGAAAGAAAGACCGGCAGGAAAAATCTGAAACAATAATGGCAGTCCGATTGATTAGTAAAAGAACAAGTAAGCTGTTCACATGGGAGCCATCAAGGCAAGTGGTTGGGACCCCTCAGAGCAAACCTCCTTCCAAGACTGAGACTCAAGGGGAATACATGAGCAGGCATGTAGACTGGCTGGTGACCACATTGTTGTTGTTGTTGTTGTTAAGTGCCGTCGAGTCGGTTTCGACCCATAGCGACCCTGAATAGGGTTTCCGAGGCTGTAAATCTTTACGGGAGCAGATCGCCTCATCTTTCTCCCGCGGAGCAGCTGGTAGTTTCGAACTGCTGACCTTCCAGTTCGC
>NW_006408669.1:4922959-4924270 GCF_000296735.1 Chrysochloris asiatica
TATTTGCCTCTGCTGGGAAATTTTCACTAGAGTCTTCTATGACAACAAATGCTTTTACTCCTTCCTCTCATCAAACAAGGACAATTTCCCAAGTGTTTCGATGGGAAATCATATCCAACTTACAGTCCTGATTTGGCTCCTTCTGACTTCTTTTTGTTACCTCATCTGAAAAAAATCTTTAGAGGATATCCAGTTGTTTTCCATTAATAAAATAAACTTCATTGACATGGTTAAATTTCCAGAACCCTCTGTCCTTTAGGCATGGACTAAATGGCTGGTATAATCTCTCACAAAAGTGTCTTGACCTTGAAGCTTATGCTAAGAAATCAAGTTGACATATTTTGTTTTTATCTTCTATTTCTCCATAAACTTTTAAAGTTCCCACATATGTTTATCAGTTGAATAAACAAGCCCCCATAATAATGGAGCTTGTGTACCTCCTGTGTTCTGTGACCATTACCACAAAACCCAGAAACTCATGACAAACCTGAAAAGAGACATTTTTAGAGCATTGGGCCGCATTTGACGAAACTGGAGATCAAGACTTTTATATCATCTGTCTTTTGAGCTTGGACAACTTCTCACTGACTGCCCATTACAGTTTAGCTCACACTTGGGTGGGAGGGCATGGAGCATTTGTCTTGGCCTATCACAGACAAGCATCCAGACTGCATTTAGCAGAGAGATATGACAAGAGTGATTAAGGGGCCCTGAAATCCTTTACAACACATTCTCTTCCAGAGGGGTGGAGCCATGGAAGTGTCAGTAATCGATAATTGCCTGTTTTATATGAATAGTTTATAGGCTAATCTCAATTAATTGTTACTGAAAGTGTAGTAAAATTAGACAAGGAGGTCACCGGGATGATGGCTCATGAGGGGTGGTTGCACAGACAGGTAATTAGCATCATGGAGGTCAGAGCGGCTGGATATGAAGGGCATTGTGTGTCCAGAACGAGGTGTCCAGATTGAAGCAAAGGCTTTCTGTGAGCTGAAATGACAACTGCAAGGTTCTGCTGCTTGTGGAAGAAAAGGCTAAGAGGACAGAGTTCTGTGTTGTAGAAAGAGAGGTAGAATCAAGCAGTCTCTCCCAAGTCTTTTCCTTAAGCACAAAGCAGTTTTTCCACCATCAATGCAACCATTTAAACTCTTCCTGTTGTAGTATTTTCACCTTCTGTTCATACAAGTGATGCCTAGTGCACCTTTCCATGGGAAACTGAAGTGAGGTTTAAAAAAAAAGAGTATCTCAAATCAAATAACTCTCCTTGAAAATATAGACTTAGGGAAGGATTGTCTGAAATGTAAGAGGTAA
>NW_006408669.1:4925236-4930642 GCF_000296735.1 Chrysochloris asiatica
ACTATGGGTCAGAACTGACCTGACAGCATTTAACAACAACATAAAGTCTTTGGTGCAAGCTTAGTATAGAAGCATGTCTTCATTATCTAGTGCTGCTATAACACTCATCTGTTAGTTTGACTAATTCTGTGGAAACAGATAGTGGAAAGGCTCAATATCATCAGTCTAAATAATGCTAGGGGTAACTGTAGACCAAACCATCAATTGCTCAAATACAAGTTCAGGCTGAAGCTAAAGAAAATAAAAACAAGTCCACAAGAGCTACAATATGACTTTGAACATATTCCACATGAATTTAGAGACCATCTCAAGAACAGATTTGCACTTAACAACTAATCACCATAAGATCTGTGTTATGACACCAAAAAACATCATATAGGAAGGAAACAAAAAGTCATTTAAAAGACATGAGAGAAAGAAAAGCCAAAATGGATGTCAGAAGAGACTCTGAAACTTGCATTCCAGCAAAGAGATGCCAAAGTGAAAGAAGGAAATGAGGAAGTCAAAAGCTGAATAGAAAATTTCAAAGGGTAATTTGAGAAGCAGAGGCAAATATTATGATACAATGTGCAAAGACTAAAGTTAGAAAACAAAAAGGGAAGAACACACTCAGCATTTCTCTTGCTGAAAGAACTGAGGATGAAATTCAAGCCTCAACTTGAAATATTAAAGGATTCTATGGACAAAATATAGAATGTTGCAGAAATCACCAAAAGAAAACAGAAGTAATACACAGAATCAGGGTATCAAAAAGAAATGGTCAATGATCGGCCATTTCAAGAGGTCACATATGATCAAGAACCTATGGTACTAAAGGAAGAAGTCCAAGCTACACTGAAGGTATTAGTAAAAAAGAACACCCCATGAGTTGACAAAATGCAAACTGAAATCTTTGAACAAACTGATGCAGCACTAGAGGTGTTCACTCATTTATGCCAAGAAATTTGAAAGACAGTTACCTGAACAAATGACTGAAAGATATCTGTATTAATGCTCATTTTCAAATGGAAGAAATTAAGAGTTAAAAGATCTGAACAGAAAATTTCGAAGTGTATATTGAGACAAGAAAGACCTGGAATTAGAAAACGCAAAGGGAAGAACATGCTGAATATTTCTCAATCTAAAAGAACTAAAGAAAAAAAAATCAAGGCTCAACATGAAATATTGAAGGAATCTATGGTCAAAACATTGGATGATGCTGAAAGCATCGAAAGAAGTTGAAAGGATTAAGCAAGTCACAGTACCAAAAAGAAATGGTCAATGTTCAATGATTTCAAGAGGTAGCCTATGATCAAGAACCAATGGTACTAATGAAAGAAGACTAGGTTAGACTGAAGGCATTGTTGATAAACAAAGCTCTAGGAACTGATGAAATACAAAGGGAAATATTTCAGCAAACTGATAGAGCACTGGAGGTGCTCATTCATTGATGTCAAGAAGTTTAGAAGGCCACTACTTGGTCAACTGATTGGAAGAGATCCATATTTGTGCCCATTCAAAAGAGGGCTGACCCAGAGCTTCTGGTTTGGGTGGTGACACAGACAGCCAGGTAGGAAAGGCTCCTTGGGTGAGGGATTGAAAACCCAGAGAAGCTTTGCTCACAGAACAACACCAGAGCTTTGGATCTACCATATGATCCAGAGTGTCAGTTTCCTGCACGCACAAGTGAAAAAATCATGATATAAAGGAAAATACTGTGAGTTAGGAATCATTTGAGACAGGATTCCCTTCGCGGGCACCCCGCCTGGGTGGAGTTCAGAGGACAGGGCTACAGCCAGACCAGCAGATGGAATCAGTGCTAAAAGCAGTGCAGTAACATATACCAAAGGAGGTGCAGGGGATTCTACACATTTTTGCCTCCTCTTTCCTGTCGTGCCTTCTTTGCCCAGCCCAGACTGCTTCAGGTGGGTGGGTGTGCACCACCCCCCAAAAAAAGTCCAGTGCTGACCCCACAGTTTTCCCACAGGACAGAGAGAAAGAACATGGTGGCTGCTTATGACATCAGCCTTGGGGTCCCAGGCCTATCTAGCACAAAAACAGACCCATCAGGCGTGACAGACAAATCATAGAACAATCTGTAAAACCCCAACATAAAAGGATGCAACTATCTGGAGAATTACCCTGTACACGTGCAGATACCTAACTAATCTTCAGAGACAAGAATAGTGGACAGTCTTTCTCCCATTGACTTTTCAATATCTATCTGAGCACCTTCATGGTGGTGACTAGAGGAGGGGCCTGAGTGAGTGGACACCCACACCCACTGCTGGAGGCTTCTACAATGCACACATGTTGCCTGTGTAGCAAGGCGACTGACCAGTTGGCCACAGTTTTATTTCTGTTTCAAACTGGTGGTTTTTATCTCTGCTTCTATATTGCTTCTGCTTTTGGTCCTTTTGATCACACATTTTTCCTGGAGGTGGGAACTTTTTCTACCAATGTTACCCAAGAAGAGACCGCAATCATGGCCATAATGCCAAGCTACAAGCATACCCCATAATATTTCACCATGGAGACAAAAGCCAATAACAGCTGCTAAGCATTGCATGTGAAAAGGAAAGCCTATCTCCTGATCATATCTACCAGGAGACACCCAGTAAGCTTAACAACCCAACAACAAACATCCATTTAAGCATTATAAAACCCACATAACTACTGGAAACGACAAACAAAAGATCTCAAACACAACAAATGATCTCAAAACATGTCCAAAAACAGAAAAGAGGAGCTGAGACAAATGCATTGGAGACAGACAAAGGCTCCCCAGAAGAGGAAGAACAGGTTTTGGATTTGCCTGAGAAGGAATTCAGAAGACTGATATGGAAACAAATTCAAGTGCTCTGAAAAGGGGTGGAGGAAAACAAGGAAGAAGTCAGGAAAGTACTACAAGAGCAATCAAACCAGATTGATACAGCACTGGAAACAATTCAAAACCTGCAAAAGAGGTCCAGATGATTAATAATAAAATATCAGAAATGGACAATCCACTGAAAGGGGAAAGGAGCAGAATAGAATAGATGGAAGCCAGAGCTAGTGATATGTAAGACAAATCTCTCAATAATGCTAAGATAAAAGAGCAAGCAGAAAAAAGGATTAAAAAATATGAAGAGAATCTAAGATACATACTGGATAACATGAAGAGGAACAACTTAAGAATTATTGGCATTCCAGAAGAGGAAGAATCAGAGAAGTCTACAGAGGAGATAGTTGAAGAGCTTCTGGAAGAAAAAATTCCCTAACATCTTGAAAGATGAGAAGATAAACATTCAAGCAGCTGAAAGTACCCCAGGAAGGATAGGCCCCAAAGAAAGTCACCAAGACATATAATAATTAAGCTCTCCAAAATCAAAGAAAAGGAGAGAATACTAAAAGCAGCCAGGGAGAAGAGAAGTGTCACTTACAAAGGTAAGCAAATCAGATTAAGCTCTGACTATTCAGGACAAACCATGCAGGCAAGAAGGCAATGGAGAGACATATACAAAACCATAAAAGAAAAAAACTGCCAACCAAGAATTGTCTAACCAGCAAAACTATCAATTAAATATGATGGTGCAATCAAAACATTCCTGGATAAACAGAGGCTAAGAGATTTTGTCAAAACCAATCCAATACTTCAAAGCATCCTAAAGGGAGTTCTTTGGACTGAAAACCAACAAGAACAGACAACAACCAGAGATTGACAGGCATGGCAACACCACCTGGAACTCATTCAACACATAACAGAGTTCAGAACAGAACAAAATGACAACAACGAATTCAAAGGAGCTGGGAGGTCAACTGAAGATCAAAATAATATCAATGTCAAAGAAGGAATAAATGTAGGAACAGAGATCCAGGTGGTGAGAAGGTCAGATAGATACAGACACAATAGATTCTCTTACATGGAGAGAAAAGTAAATAGACTATAAGGTAACCCCAAAGAAATTTAATACTTCACAATGTACCATGAAAACAAACTTCCAAGCAGAACAAGGAAACTTGAAAACTAAGAAGAAACCGACAAGAAATAGCACAAAAAACATAAACTCAGCACAAGAATGCATGCAGAACAAAGGAACTAACAGCACTACCCAAAACTTAATATAATGGCAGCAATTAATTCATACATATTGATAATTACATTGAATGTCAATAGATTGAATGCACCGGTGAAGAGACAGAGAGTGGCAGATTGGATAAGAAAACAAGACCCTTCAATATGCTGCCTGCAAGAGACATACCTCACACGCAAAGCCAAAACAGACTAAAAGTTAAATGATGGGAAAAAAAATACCAAGCTAACTGCAACAGTAAACAAGCAGGAGTGGCACTTCTAATTTCTAATAAAGTAAGAGCATAAACCAGCATAAGAGAAAAAGAAGGACACTATCTCATGATCAAAGGGTCATTTGAGCAAGATGACATAACCATAATAAATATCTACCCTTCCAGTGAAAAAGCACCAAGATTTATGAAGCAAACTTTACTAGAATTGAAGAAAGAAATAGATAAATCTACAATTATAGTGGGAGATTTTAATACACCACTTTCGAAAAGGGACAGAACAATCAGAAAGAAACTCGACAAAGTTACAGAGGAACTAAACAGCACAATCAACCAACTTGACCTCATAGACATGTACAGAGCATCCGACCCAACAACAGCACAATACACTTTCTTCTCCAGTGCACTAGGAACATTCTCCAGAATTGACCATGTGTTAGGTCACAAAGCAAGCCTTCATAAATGTACAAACATCAAAATACTACAGAGCATTTTTTCAGATCACAATGCTATAAAACTAGAAATCAACAACAAGAAGACTAAGGAAATAAAGTTGAAAACATGGAAACTGAGCAACACCCTGCTGAAAAGCAAGTGGGTAAAAGAAGAAATTAGACGTGAATTCATAAAGTTCTTAGAAACAAATGAGAATGGAAACACAACATACCAAAATGTTTGGGACACAGTGAAAGCAGTGATGAGAGGACAATTTATTGAGATAAATGCATACATCCAAAAAGAAGAAAGAAACAAAATAATCATATTAGCACAGTGTATCCAACAATTATAAACTGACCAACAGAGGGAACCTACAGTCACCAAAGGAAAAGAAATAATAAAGATAAGAGCAGAAATAGATGAGCCGGAAAACAGAAAAACTATAGAAAGAATCAACAGGACAAGAAGTCGGTTCTTTGAAAGGATTAATAAAATTGACAAACCATTGGCAAACCTAAGAAAAAAAGAGGGAGAAGACACAAATAACTCGCATTAGAAACCACACAGGCAATGTCACAATGGAACCAAACGAAATCAAAAGGATAATAACAGAATACTGTGAAGAGTTGTACTCCAACAAATTTGAAAACTTAGAAGAGATAGATGTATTTTTAGAAAAATACAACCTACCAAAACTTACACAGA
>NW_006408669.1:4934941-4962448 GCF_000296735.1 Chrysochloris asiatica
AGTTCGCAGCCCGATTCGTAACCACTACGCTACCAGAGCTCCTTGGTGACCAATAAGGGAAGAGGGAGAAAAAAACAGCAATGAAGTTGCATGCTAAGCCTGACCACATTCAATAGGCCCCCTTGGACCTGGTTGGAGACCTGGATGGCCAGCAGTTACAGCAAGACCCAGGGATTCCTGGGCCCACAGTCAGTGACACGGCCATAGAGGTCTAGAGCAGAGAGTGAAGCATCTGGCTGATATGAAGTGAGGGGAGATACACAAGAACACCCATACTTGCAGATAGTACCCACTTGACCTGGCTGCGATGGCTGGATGATCGGAACTCAACTAGAATAAGACAGAAGAGGCGGGAAAAAAGAATAACCTGTTACAATTTGATGAACTTTACCTATACTTATAGATGTGGTAGCTTGAAAAAGGTAACAAATGTTTACAGCGAGCAAATAATCCAAGAAACTGGACTATATGAATATGAATATGACATCAGGTGTGGAGAAAGATGCCTCATTAAGAATCTGTGATACGCAGATGATACAACCCTGCTTGCTGAAAGCAAAGAGGAGTTCAAATACTTAAAAAGATCAAAGACAACAGTATGGATTGCACCTCAGTGTAAAGAAAACAGAAATCCTCACAACTGGACTAGTAAGTAACATTCTGATAAATGCAGAAAAGACTTAAGTGGTCAACGATTTCATTTTGCTTGGATCCACTATTACACTCATGTTATAGTACATGAGGCAAATTGCATTAGGCAAATCTGTTGCACAAGACCTCGTTGAAGTCTTCCAGAGAAAAGATAACAGTTTGAGGGCTAAGGTGAGCTTGACCATGGTGTTATCATATGAAAGTTGGACAATGAATAAGGAAGAACTAATACATTTCAGTTAGGGTGTTGGAGAAGAATATTGAAAGTACCATGGACTTCCAGAAGAGCATGCAAATATATGTTAGAAGAAGTACTGCCAGAATGCTCCTTAGAAACCAGGAATGCCAGATTTTGTCTCTCATGCTTTGAACATATCATTAGGAGGACCGATCCGTGAAGAAAACCATTATGCTTGGTAAAATGGAGGGTCAGTGGAAAAGAGGAAGACCTCCAAAGAGATGGACTGACACAGTGGCAGCAGCCGTGGACTCAAGTGTAACAGTTATTGCGAGGATGGTACAGGACCAGGCAGTGTTTCATTCTGTTGTACATCGGGTCACTTTGAGTCAGAACTGATGTGATGGTATCAGTGGAACAGCTATTTGAACACAAATACCACAAGTAGGTGGTTTTAACAAAATGTATTTTCTTAAAGTTTGGAAGGCTTAGAAGTGAGAATTCAGAGTCCTGGCTTTGAAGAAAGATGCTCATTGCCTTTCAATCTGTAGGCCCAACATGCCTTGGAGATCCTGATGTCTCTTAGCATCAGTCTCTCCCTAATCTAGGAGCTTCACAGCACAAGGATCTCAGGTCCAAAGGATTGCCTCCACTCCTGGCTCTTCTCTCCTTATTGTATGTTTCTCTGATCTCTGCTCACTTCTCTCTCCTTTTATCTCTTGTGAGGAAAAGACATTAGCAACCACACCCTAGGGAAACTCCCTTTGTATCAGATTGGGGCTATGATGAGATTAAGGGTGGTGCTGAATTTTATGTAGTTGATTCCATTTCATAGTGATCCTGTGCAGGACTTCCAAGGAGCAGCTGGTGGTTTGAACCTTCAACTTTGTGGTTAGTAATCCAGTGCTAATCTTACAATGCCACACCACGATTCCCTTAACCCTTTATCACATTAGTACACATCACGAGGGATCATCACGTAACTGCCACACAACATCATCACATCACTTCTAAACCACTGAAAATCATGGCCCAGCCAAGCTGATACATATTTTAGAGGGATGCAATTCAATCCATGACAAAGTATGAGTTGGTTTTACAGAAAATATGAAGCAAGTAATAGGCTAAATTAAGGAGATAGAGCACCAAATATTTAGGGATTTGAGAATGTCTAGGAACTAGGACTAGGGAGTCCAATTAAGCAAATGATTAAGCATTCTTTCAGTATTTTAAATATGGAAATATGAGGTCAGTTGGTTTTGCTCCACATCTGTATAAGCATTTGAGCAAAGGAGCAACAGTAAGCAGCGTCTTTACCTCATCTGTTTATTCTTTGAACGAGTCAGAAGTTTCCTCAGGCAGATCCATGAAGCCAATGAGGAGAGAAGGAGACTACTTAATCAGGTGGATTAGCCCAATCAATGCTGGCATTTTGACCAATGGGAGCCAGCTGCCACCATTAGATGAGTCTGAGAAACAAGATTCATAAATCTTCTCCTGCAGCCTTCGGCTCCAGCATGTAGTCAAGTCTGATAAAGCTCAGCAAACTGAACACATCAGTTGCTGACAACTATTCCTTAGCCTATTTCTCTTGATAATTTCTGCATAGAAGGTTTTGACTCTACTTAAAAAAGAAACTCAGGGAATTCCTTGTTGTTGTAGATCTGTGCTGCCCCTAGACATGTATGGCCATTTCAATGAAAATTATATAAGATTTAAAATTCAGTTCCTCTTTTGCCCAAGCTACTTTTCAAATAGGAGTCCTTGGTTCAAATGGTTAACGTGCTCCTCTACTAACTGAAAAGTTGGCATTTGAATCTCCCCAGAGGCACCTCAGAAGAAAGGCTTGGTGATGTACGTCTGAAAAATCAACCACGAAAACCCTATAGAGCATAGTTCTACGTTGACATACATGGGGTCGCTATAAATTAGAATTGATTCCTCAGCAACTCAATGTTACTTTTCAAATGCTCAATCATTAGTTTCAGAGACTCAATCATGTGATGATTGTCTACCATATTGGATTGCGCAAGTGAAAAGCCTTCATTCATAGCAGAACATTCTTTGGGCATTGCTCTGTGGATATATATTTTATGAAACTTGGGGCCAAACTAGCCTATTTTCAGATAAGATCATTTTCATCCTGAGGGTTTGGGTGAGGAAAGGGGTACGCAAAAATTGTAAGGTTTTTCAGTCTTTTCAATTCCTAGTTATTTGTTTTCTTGCTATCCTTACATCATCCCAGGTTGTGCTTCTTGTCAACATAATTGCTTCATCTGAGGTTGATTGTTTTCTCCACAGGAGAGTGATGTCTATTCTGGGCTTACTAATTCAAAGGAATTTTTGCCACTTCTGGAGATGGTTAGTAGGCAATGATTCAAAAAAGAGGCCACAAATAGACACGTTCTTAAGTCTTTCAACTCACTGATGTTCTTACCCTCAAGGTGAGGAAATAATCCCCAGGTAATGCCTATTCTCCTTGGCAGAGAAAATATTTGAATGATAAGAAATGAGGTAGGGATGGAAGATTATTCATCTTGAAATTTTTTCAGTTAGAGTTAGGAAGTTGAGCTAGAAAAATCAGCACTGACCATGGCAAACTCTGTAAATATTTTTAGGGTTTGCCTCTCATCCTTGGCAACATAGATTCACTGCGGTCCTCTGAGTGATGCAGAGGAAGCATTGATTGAGCTTCTGCTAAGAAAGCAAGTATCTCCACTCAATTCGAGAAAATACAGTGTGCGACATGCTTAGTGAAAATCAATAATGCAGGAAAATTTACTGCCTGCTATTCTGATCTCAGCTTCTCTAATTGTGATGGGCAAAGTCACTGGTTTTCCAAGTTAAGAGGTGAAGCAGTAAGTAGCAATCAGTAGCTTTCTGGTAGACTTGCAAAGAGTCTCAATTGAGTTATTTTCTGAGACTGCGAAATGGAAAGCAAGTGCAGAAGTCTTATTACCGAATAGACCAGAGTCTCCTGTGTTAGGAGCCCTTCCTGAGAACTTGGGGTCTGTTAAACAGATCTGAATTCTAAAGAAATGCTTAGAGCAGGGTTTCTCAAAGTAGGAATCGTCCTGTGCCTCACCTGAACCACACATTGCTCACCTGGCCCTGGTTGGGATTTGAGTTTAAGACTCTGCTTTAGGAAAATTTGTTGTTATTAAGTGCTGTTGGGTCAATTCCGACTCATAGCAACCCTGTATAGGGTTTGTAAGGAGAGACAGCTGGATTTGAATCACCAGCCTTGTGATTAAACTGATCTTGTAGTCCAGGGCTTATCCTGCAGTGCCTCAAATCTAGGCATTGCTTATACATTTACATTTCAAGATGAAACCTTGGAAACGCCTTGGAAAAGAGGAATTGTCCATCTTGGTCAGAACTGAAGGCAAGATTGTGCCTATTGTGTTAAGAATTGAACTGTGTCCCCCAAAGATGTTGAAGTTCTAATCCCTGATACTTGTGAACTTGTTTGGAAACCGTATCTTTAAAGAGATAATCAGTTAGGTTTAAAGTTAACATGAGGTCCTACTAGAGTGGGGTGGATCCTAATCCAGTTGAAGTGTTGTTGTTGGTCGGTGTTGTCGAATTGGTGTCAAATCATAGCCACCCTATGCACAACAGAATAAAATCTTGTGTGGTCCAGCTCCATCCTCACAATCACTGTCAGGGTTGAGCTCACTGCTGCTGCCACAGTATCATTCCATCTTGTTGGGGGTCTTTGTCTTTTTTTGCTGTCCCTCCAGTTTACCATGCATGATGTCCTTCTCTAGGGACTTGTCCTCCTGATAATATGTCCGAAGTCTGAGAGACAAAGGTCTCGCCTTCCTGATTTTCAAGGAGCATTCTGGCTGTACTTCATACAACACAGATGTCTTTGTTCTTCTGGCAATTCACGACACTTTTAATATTCGTCTCCAATACCATAATTCAAATGCTTCAGTTGTTCTGTGATCTTCTTTATTCATCATCCAGATTTCAAATGCGTGGGAAGTTATTGAAAATATCATGCTTGAGTCAGGTGTACCTTAGTCCTTTGAGAGGGCATCTTAAGTGGTGCGACAGACAGAGAGAGGACAGTCAGGCCTGTCTTATCTGCAAGATAAGGAACTCTTGGGACTATTAGAAGCTGGCAGAGACAAGAAAGGACCTTCCCCTAGAGTTTTTGGAGGGATCATCACCTGGCTGGTGCACTGATGTAGATATCTAGCCTTTAGAATTTTGAGACAATAAATCCCTGTTCTTAGGAACCATCCAATTTGTAGTGTTCATTATGGTAGCTCTAGGTAAGGAATACACCGTGAAGAATCTCTTTGTGAACCATTAAAAACTGAGAATTTAGACATAGAATTATAGGAGGCAGGATGCAGAGAGCTGAAGGGTATGGATCGGAAGGACGGAAAGGGAAACTGTAACTAAGTATTGAACTCTGGACAGTAATCTGGTGAATTACATCCCAGCCCTTGAATGAGGGTTGGAAAGCAGCAAGTCCCTCAATTTTACTAAATTGTCATTCACATGTTATATTAACTGGAACTGTTAACTGCTGCATCACTCCTCAGAAGGATCAACAGCTCTCCATTTTATGTTGCTGCCTCCTTGGTATTGATTTTGTGTGGGTGGGCAATAATTCATGGGACCTTGTTTTGTTTCATTTCTTTTTTTTCCCTAGCTTCAGATAGTCAAGACTGTTGTGTAAATTGCGCTAACTTAACAACAACCCAGTGTGGAATCTCATAGTATTTGCAAATCTCATAATGTTTGTGTGGGATTTGGGTGAATTGGGAGGTCTAGTGGAGAACCCCCAAATACAAGGTAAAGTAAATAAGGCAAGAAGTAAGGGCCAGCCCACAGAGGCAAGTAACATTTATAATCTATCAAGGATGGCAGGAAACCATTCTGTGTATCTCTCATTCTTTCACTCAGTGGCTTCCATGTGGAAGAACAGAAAGAGAAGTAAATATTTGCAACATTGCTCTCTCCATGTTTCATTTGTTGTTTTCTAAGCCACCCTCTCCCCTTTTTGTTGACAAAAACTGGTCCAGGTTCTGACAGAGAGAAAGGAGAACGGCATGTTTATAAAGCCCATAGTCCTCATGGCCCTGGGTGAGACTGATCTAGTTTACTGATTGTTAGATACTTGATTGCTGGGGTGCGATTCTGCCTCTTCCCTGAGAGAAGCTGAAATTTGGAAACCAAAGTCCATCAGCTGACTATTAATGTTCATTCAGACATGACCCTGGCACATCGATTCCACTTGCCACCACACCCTCCCCTCAAACATTGTTCATGGCGAATGGTGGTGTTTGTAAATATCTTGAAGTCTGGACAAAGGATTTTTTACATGAGAGATTCCTTGACCTTGATCTAGGAATGGGGAGCTTCATTCATGGCAGATTTCCACTGTGATTCTCTTCTGCTTTGTCTGTTCTGTTTTTGGCAGTGCATGTAACAATAAACTCATTTAAAGTAAGATAGGATGTAATAACTTACTTAAACGAGTTTAAATGCTGTGATCCTGGAAACTGCCATGACTATTTCAAATACCAGCAAGATCGCCCATGGTGGACAGGTTTCAGCAAAATCTTCCAGCATAAGACTGACTAGGAAGAAAGGGCTTACAATCCATTTCCAAAATTAGTCATTTAAAATCTTATGGCTCATCACAGAGCGTTGTCCGTACCGTACCATTCCATGCTGGAAGATGAGCCCCCTGGGTTAGAAAACACTCAGCACACAGTGGCTTAAACAATGGGCTTGAACAGACCTGTGATCCTAAAAATGGTGCAGAACATGGCTATGCCTTATTAGATTGTACACGGGGTCACCGTGATATGGAGCTGCCACCAAAAATTATAATTATATAATGATGTCATTTCTTATACAGTAATATTTTTTAATGTATTTTAACATGTATTGAACCCTCACTAAGAACCAGACACTGTGCTAAATACTTCCCATGTATTATCTCCTTGAATTCCCACAAAACTCTTAAGATATACGCTATTATCTTTTCCCGCTTTATAGAGGAAGACACAGATTTGCTAAGTTTTATGGACCTGCTGTAGCACACACAGCAAGGGGGTGGCCAGGCCTTCTGCGTCTCTTGTCCTCATTTGTCACGGCCATCCTCTCACCCATCCTGTAAACACTGCTCTGTGATTCAGCGTGACGTGACAGGTGCCTGCAGGCCCAGGTGTCAGCCTTTCCTCAAGCCGTCTGCTCTCAGAATGATGGAGCAGCCAGCTTCAGCCTTCGGGATGATGCCATTTTCCAATGAACTGCTGATGGCCCCCAGCCCATTAGTTGACTGAGACTGTGCATTTTAGGGCTGCTGCTTAATGGGGCGTGGAGCCGTTTCACTTCTGGGTACCCCCATCCCGACTGACCCCTCGTGATGCATTTATAGGAGGGCACGGGGTTTGTTTCAGCAGTGGGTGTGCTGTGCAGGGGACCGCTCCCTGGCAGAGCAGTGAATCAGCTCTGGATTAGCAGAAACTTCTCTCCCACCGCTAGCTGCCTGCTGTAAGGAATGTGTAAAACCTGTGCAGGGAGCCGTACGATGATGAATTATGGCCGGCTGTGGGGCTGGGATGGGAGAAATCGACCCAGTCTCCTCTTTGTTCTCATTGACAAGAATAACAACCAATCCCAGTTGCCAAAGACGGAACCTCCTATTCCAGGCCCAGGGCCTTTGAGCTTGATGGCATCCGTCCTCTTGCTTTGGTGTTCCAAAGCCATCCCACAGTACTAATTTAGGCAGTTAGGTGCTGATATATATTTGGGACCACTGAGAAGCAAGTACCTATATTTTGTTGTGTGATAGATACTTGGGCGCTTACAACAGTACTTTTTTGTTAGCTCACATCCCACCATGAGGGGCTTCCGGAGAGTCCACAGATCCACTTCTCCCCACAACATTACAGAGAAGTACTATATCATAGCGGTTGGGGGTAGCACATGGCTTGATTTATGGGACAGTTGCAGTTCACACCTATTGTCCTGCAGTAATTATTAACAGCTCCCTTCTCCCTTTGCTAATGTAATGGTTGGCAGGTTGAACCTTCCAGAAGGAAGTGTTGGTGATCTGTTTCTGTAATGATTGTTATTAAGTGCCATCTAGTCAGTTCTGACCCATAATGACACTGTATAAGGTTTCTCAGGAGGGACTGGTGAGCTTGAACGGCATACCAACTTTGCAGTCAGGCACATTAACCCACAGCACCACACCAGAACTCGCCTAAAAAGATTGTTGTTGTTGTTGTTAAGTACCCTGGAGTCGGTTCTGACTCATAGTGACCCTGCACAGGGTTTCTGAGGCTGCAAATCTTTAGGGAAACAGAAAGCCTCATCTTTCTCCCGCAGAACAGCTGGTAGCTAAAAAGATTACAGCCGAGTAAATCCCATAGAACCATTCTATTCTGTCACATGGTACCTCCATAAGCCAGTATGGACTCAGGGACAACGAGTTCAGTGATTCTTTCTCTTCACTCGCAAATGTGTCTGGGTGGAAGAGAAACTGTATGGTCATTTTAAAATTCAGTAAAGCCTATAGACACTGGAATCCACAGCAAAGTGTGAGTCTTGGAGTTTTCCTATTACCAGTGATGTGACCTTGGACAACTAGCTTTTTGAGCTTCAACTTCTTCATCTACAAAATGGGAAGAAATAATAGCGGCATTTTTTGTGGGTTTTTCTCAGTATTAATACATGGAAAGGGCTCTACGTGGTGAGAAGTCGATGAAAATTGAATCTGTCGTGCCGTGTATGTGAATCTTGTGCATTCTGATGTATAAGAAATTGAAATTGTTTTGTGTTCTACAACTAAAATCTAATTTTCATCTCAGATCACCCAGTTCTGGAAGCTACCAACACTTAGGAGTCTTTGGGTGTTACAAATAGTTAATGGCATTTGAGCCAATCCTAAGGTACTGTGGAAGAAAGTCCTGGAGATCTACTTTAGAAAGAGTAGACATTGAAAGTAGAACACAGCTCTGCTCTGACACACATGTGTTTGTCATGAATCAAAGTCAACTCAAACAGAAACTGATAGCGACACAGAACAGGCTGTGGGCCTGTAGTTGAATCTGAGTCCTTTCTAGTTAACAGTCATGTTACTCACAAAGTTATTATATAATTCCTCATTCTTTTATAAATTGGAGTTAAATTTGTAGCATTGAGTTTGAGGGCGCAGGCTTTAGAGTTAGGTGTCTGCTTTCAGATCTGCCTCATCTACTCAACAGCTCTGTGACCTCGGGTGGTTCTTTCATCACCTTGTGTGTGTGCTCATCTGTAAACTAGAGTGTGCAGTCCTGGTGTGGTGCTGTGGGATAAAGCCCTGCACTACTACAAGGTTGGTTTGAACTACAAGGCCAGTGGTTCAAACTCACCAGCTGCTTCTTGGAAATCCTATACAGGGTCAGTCACTCTGAGTTGGAGCTGACTTAATGGTACTTAAAAACAACAGCAACAACACTGCAGGGTAGTATTCACCTTACAGTGTTTTGTGAGTATTAAAGTGTGGACACCATGGAAACCTCTAGGAACTTTGCCCAACATATAGTGAGTTCTCAGTGAATGGTAAATATACTTTTAGTAATATTTTCCAGGGAAATAAGAAGAAATTAACAATTGTTAATCATTCTATCACCCAGAGATATCCACTGTTAACTGTTTAGAGGATGTTCACTGATAGTATTTTTCACATGTAATTATTAATAATACAGTGGAGACCTATTGAATCGAAACCTTATTATCCTCCTCCTTTACTTCCGCCATTAAGCATTGCCAGCATGTCATGAGTCCTCAGAAACCCCATTTATATTGTTGGAAGCTGCTGTTGTAGTGTAGTGGTTACCAGTGTGGCTGCTGACCTGAAGGTCAGCAGTATGAAACTACCAGCCATTCTGTGGGAGAACAATGAGACTTTCTGTTCCTGTAAAGATTTACAGCTTCGGAAACTCTACACAGGATCTCTATGAGTCCGAATTGGCTCCATGGCACCCCACCACCACCACCAAGCTGCTGTTGCCTGGACTCAGGCAATCATTTGTGAAGAAATTGTATTTAGTCCTGTACCATACCAATGGCTGGTTGCCAATCTGATCAGTGTGATCTGTATAATTTTCATTGGCTGATTTTCAAAAGGCCTTTCCCCCTTGTCCATCTTAAACTGGAAACTCCACTATAACTGGTTTAGCATCTTAGCAATATGCAAGTCTGAACTGACAGACATTTGGTGTCCCTATCTGAGGCACATTGACCTGGAATTTAACCTGGGTCTCACTCAAAGAAGGCAAGAATTCTACCACTAAATTTCCAGTGCACCCCCACCCCTTTTTATTAGCTGTTCCATCAACAGAGTCATGATGTGGCACCATAGGATAAGCACTTGACTTCAAATGCTGACCACAAGCTCAGTGGTTCAAATTCACCAGCCACTCCTCGGAAGCCTTGTACAGGGTCACTGTGAGTTGGAATAGACTCAACAGCGCTTAACAACAACACCACCATTCCATCACATATTTGCAATTTACTTGTAATTCTCTTGCATATAGTTATGTGATTTTTCATTTTTTTCCAGGGCAAGTAATTTTTCAATAATTAGCTCTATGCTTAGATTTCTCTGTGGTAGATGCTCAGGTCATTTTTTGAAACACAGGAGCCTGTGAAGTAAAGGCCTTGAGTCATTTCTGAGAAGAAAGAAACCTGAAGAATGTGAATTTTCCTAATAGAATGTAACAAATAAGAAATCGCTGCCTTCACTAATCTGAGCCTTTTTTTTTTTTTTTTTTTGTAAAATGCTGTCTGTTGGCCAATCCCCCACTGCCTAGTGTATCAAGTGTCCCCCTTCAGCTACACCCCCAAAGAACTTCTATAAAACTTTTGTTTCCTGGGAAAGAGGGGCTCAGTCTCTGGATACGAATCCACTGAGCCAGGTGCTGGCACAATAAAACCCTTCCTTCTTAAATCTGTGTGGTGTTTGGTGACTCCTTAAGGTGGCTCCAGCAACATCTGGACTAATACTTTGGTTATTCACTTTGGATAGAGTCCTACGTGAAGAAAGAATATGACTGCTTTTACAGGTCCTGGCATATACTGTCAGATTGTCCTCTAGGATTATTGTACCAAATGTATGTTCTCAGCAGCTGGGTGTAACAACGCCCATTTCATCACATCTTCATCAGCACTGAGTGTTCTTTGTTTTAACTCACTGGCTTTGATAAACAGTCTCCTCTTATGTCTAGACCTCTGCAGTGGAGTAGAACGTTCTGCAGTAGTGAAAATGTATCAGTGGTGCCCAGTTTGGCAACATCTAATCACCTGTGCCCAATGATGCTAGTCAGGAAATGTGGTTCGTGCAATGAGCAACTGACATTTTTAATTTTAGGAGGAGTTTTCAAAAAGTTCGTGGAAAATTCAGATTGTGAAAAAGCATGCATAAATTTCAGAATTTTTTTTTTTTTTTTTGGCACCAAAATTAACTTGTTATAACAGATCTGAACAGGATCTAGTTGGAGACAGTAAGAACACAAGATATCAGTCTGAAAAAAAGCCCGTAACAGAGCAACATAAATTCTGTTAAGATTGAAGCAAGAACAAACATCGTCACATTTATGGTGAAGCTTGGGTGAAAGAATGGTGAAATCATTGATGCTCTAAGAAATATTTACAGGGAAATACCCCCAAACAAAAAATTTGTTTGAAGAGAGGATATGAAAATGAAACCTATAGTGGTTCATCACCAAAAGTTCTTAAGGGAATAATTAGCCTTGTTCATGCCCTAATTGAAAAGGACCGGAGAGTAACAGTAGAAACAATAGCCAATACCACACCATAGATATCTCAAATGGTTCAACTGACACAATTCTGACCGAAAAATACAAATTGAGCAAACTATCTGTTGGCTGGGTGCCAAAACGATTGTACCCACATCATCTGCAGACAAGACCAGAGCTGTCAAGGGAAATTTTAAACCAATGTGATCAAGATCATAAGGCATTTTTAGGAAGAATTTAACAGGAGCTGAAACATGGCTTCACCAGTATGATCTTGAAAACTAAGCATAATCAAAGTAATGGCTACCAAGAGACGGAAGTCAAAGCCACAAGCAGACCAGTGTTTTTTTAATACTCAAGGTACTTTACTTGTTGACTTTCCCGAGGGCCAAAGAGTAATTGTTGTTAGTGCCGTTGTGTCGGCTCTGTCTCATAGCGACCCTGTGTAGGATTTACAAAGAGGGGTTTGTGGGTTTGCACTCCCAACGTTGAGGTTAGCAGTACAGTACCTAGCCTCCAGCATCACACCAGAACTCCCAAAGAATGGTAACATCTGTTTATTATGAGTGTTTTTCAAAAAACGTCTGGGAAAGCTTCCTCAGAAAGTCCTTCTCTGATCATTCCTCGTGTCAAACAAGGACAAATTTATCAGAGTTTCTATAGGAAATCATTAAACATCTACCTTACAGTCCTCATTTGGCTCCTTGTAATTTCTTTTTGTTTCCAAATTTTCAGAAATCTTTAAAGAGTATCCATTTTCCCCCCAGTTAATATTAATAAAAAGATTGCTTTGATATGACTGAATTCCTAGGACCCTCTGTTCTTTAGGGATGGACTAACTGACAGGTATTAACTCTTACAAAAGTGTCTTGATCTTGATGGAGTGGATATTAAGAAATAAAGTTGATGTTTTTTTCTTTTTATCTTTCATTCCATTTTCCTACAACCTTTCTGAAGACGTTTTAGTTAATTGAAATATAAATATCCCTGTGTAGCTAGTGACTATGGTTTTGGACATCTAAGTTCTTTTTGCCATAAACACAGCTGATGGTGTGGTTTGTTATTACACTGGAACTTATATAGCGACCCCTTCTGGTTCACACTGAGGGCAAGGCAACAGAGGGAAGGTTACCCAGAGCCATACAGGAGATCATCTTCCTGATCTCTTCCTTGTATCACTCTGCATTCCCCGTCAAGGCCGCCAGCCTGGAGACCTAAGGGCACTTCTTCCATCTGAGGGGATTTAAGTTGTGTACCCTCACCATTTGTCTGTCAGTTTGACATAGTAAGGTGACTTTCAAAGACCAGCAGAGTCACCCAGAGTGGACAGGTTTCAGTGAAGCTTCCAGGCTAAGACAGACTAGGAAGAAAGGACTGGCAGTCTAGTTCTGAAAATTAGCCAGTGAAAATCTCATGGATCACAGCAGAACAGTGGCCAGATCTCTTGCTTTGGACCAGTTGGCAAGAGGTATCATGTGTTCGAGGAGGACACATGTTTGGTGAAATAGAAGACCAGTGAGCGTGAGGGAGACCGTTGCTGAATTAGCACCAAAGAGAAATATACTGGAACCTGTGGGTGACAATGAGGCTGATACGGAAAGGACAAAGTTGTGCAGGAGTCGTCATGCGCTAGAGTTGCTGCGACCAACCGCTGCTAACCATGCAGCTAGTCCTTGGCCAGTTTCTTTTCTCTGTTGTTCACGTTGGATGGCTTTCACACCTATTATTTGTAGAGTTGTCCTAGGGCCGGATCGAGACCTCACTGCGGCTTTGCCACTTGGCTCACAAATCCATCTGGGACAGGATACGAGCTTGCTTCTCTGTTCCTTATGCCCCATAAACAGTGGATGAGAAATTCATAGCTCTGAATCCAGGTTTTCTGACTCTCACTGCTCAAATGCTTTGCTTACGGCATGTTCCATCATTGTTTGTCCTGGTCATGTAGCCTGTCACAGTATGGTTTACTGCAGGCCTAAGCTCTGTGATGGAGAATCAACCGGCTCCTTCTGCACAGCCAATCCCATCTGATCAGTCCTGACCCGTGGGCCCAGATCTGAACAAGGCCAAACAGCTGCTGAATGGTGCTCTCTGGCCTCCTCCTGACCATCCCAGAAGGGAAATTCATGTCACACTGTATCTTCAAGCTATATAATTCTTGGCTATCCCATGCTACAGATCATTTCATTTGTAAATAGAATGAGTCATTTCAAAAGGCAAAAAGAAATAGCATGAAATGATTTTAAAACATTTTTTTGGAAATGTAATTTTGGATAGAAGAGGATGTTGCCGTTTGCCAACCCTCCTGGGTACAAACGAGTCCATTTATAGGATCCACTGTAGTTGAAGTTTAAAACCCTGTGATTTTTAACTGTACCTTTTAATTTCTCAAACTGAAGAGAAGAGCAGGAGTTTTGTCCATATAAACTATTATGACTGAATAGTAAATTCTTCCCAGAATAGCAGAGACTGTCATCTGAGATTTTGGCTCTGTTGTTGTGTGTCAAACACTGAGCTACATGTTTTACAGGGATTATTTAATTTAATGCTTAAGCTTCCTTTCAGACGCAGAGACATTCTTCTTCTCATTTTGCATGTAGAGAAAGATTTGAAGTTAGAGGATCAGTGTCATGTCCAATGTCATTAAGTGTTGTGACATGGCTTCTGATTTATAGAAACCTTGTAGTGCTTGGTGGATTTGAACCACCAACCATGCAGTGACAATCCAGTGATTTTCCCCCAGCACCACACCTGGATGCCAATGTCACCTGTTGTTGTTGTTAAGTACCATCAAGTCAGTTCCAAGTCATAGCAACCCCGTATAGGGTTTCCAAGGCGTGGCTGGTGAGCTTGAACAGCCAACTTTGCTATTCGTGCCAGTTTTGCAGCGTATCAACCCACAGTACCACACTGGGACTCCCCAGTGTTAACTAGCTAGGGCATAAAAGCCTGGGATTATCACTCATGCCAACTAAATCAAGGGCGTGTATTCCTGCCTTCTGTGCTAATAATATTTACAAATAGTATCTATGTGTCAGATACTGTGTTAGATACTTTATCTGGATTATTGGATTTTTTTTTTTTTTTAATTCTCACAACAATTTTTAAGAACATAGATCGTACTCCTGCCCCCAATTTGTGGATGAGCAAACTGAGGTTTAGGGACCTAAAAGAGATTGACCCAGGTTATATGGGCAGCAAGTAGTGAGGGGCCTCAGGACAGTTCTCCCCAGAGGTTGGGTTCTAACCAAGTGATGCTTCCTCCCTGTCATTTTAAGATTTTTTTCTGGGATCTGTCCAGAGTGTCATTTCTTAGAGCTTTCCAGCTGATAAATAACAGTAAAAATCTTTTTATTACTTATCTACCAGCTACCATAGTATGGTCGAAGCTATACTGCAAGTATTTCAAATAGTAGCAGGGTCATCCATCCATGACAGACAGATTTCAGCAGAGCTTCTGTACAAAGACAGACTGGGAAGAAAAAGGTCTGGTTAGCCACTTCTGAAAATGAGCCAACAAACATCCTAAGTATCACAACAGGATTTTGTTCAATATAGTGTGGGGTCAGAGGAGAATATTGAAAATACCGTGAACAAATGGATCTCTATTGGAAGAAGTATAGCCAGAGTGTTCCTTGGAGCCAGAATGGCCAGACTTCATCTGTCATGCTTCAGATATTGTCAGGATGGACCAGTCCCTGGAGAAGGATATCATGTTTGGTAAGGTGAAGGGTCAGAGATAAAGTGGAAGCCCCCCAGTGAGATGGATTGGTAAAGTGGCAGCATCACTGGGCCCAAGAGTGGCAACAATTGTGAGGTTGGCCCAGGACCAAGCAGTGTTTTGTTCTGTTGTGCATAGGGTCACTATGAGGCCGTACTGACTTGATGGCACCTGAAAACAACAACAGTATAGTATGGGAAGATGAACCCCATAGACTGAGGACATCCTAAATGTGTACTGACCACAACAGTGGACTTGAGGACACCAAGAATCTTGGGGATCATACAGGAGTGGGCAATATTTCATTCCTCTGTGTATCAGGTCTCTGTGAGTTAGAACCAATTCCATGGCAAAAACAACAAATATACTTTTACATAAGCTACGAATTGAGGTAGCACCAAAGTCTATGGTGAAGTGGTGGGAAAGATGTAGTGGCATAGGTTGGTGCTTCTTAAATTAGTGATAGTGAAGGACCCTGTACTTTTTAATAATGATTCCATCCTTGTGCATGGCTAGTGAAACACCCCAGGCTGCATGAAACTCACCAGAGCATTAGCAACTCCTGAAATGATCACTGAGACGAGACCTCTGATCCCCAGGCTTGGATGTTGCAGCACATCAAATTGATTCAAGTTTTCCTAATATTGACTCAATTTCTGTACCTACCTCCTTGCAGACAGGTAACAAAGAGTTTGTGGACCAGCCCCAATAAGAATCCCACTTTGAGACTCAGGAGTGAAGCTGATAAATCCCAGGCTCAGCGTTCAGGAAACACAGATTCTAGCTCTTGCGTCTAGCTTGCTTTGTGGCCCTAGGGAAGTCCTTTTTCCTCTCTGAGTTCAGATTACTCATCTGTCCATGGGTGGATTTGGACCAGACAAATACAAGATCCCTGCTGGCTCCATGGCACAATAATTCTATGTTGATTTCAAGTGGCTGCCTGCAGCCAGAAACACAGGGACAATATATATTCCGAATATACTGAAAATGGTCTGTTTCTTGACAAAGTCTGGCATGGGTGAGCCAGGAGCTTTGCCTCATGAAGGGCTCTTGTAATTTACAGCCTGTGACATCCCTTTGTTTGACAAATGAATTTCAAGGGCACCTGATTAGGCTGAAAACACTGAAAATCAAAGCGTTTGCAATGTGCCAAAGTGAATTGTGTGTGGTAAATCTTTGAGTTTAATTACAGCGATAGTTAAAATAACAGGAAATTTAATGAGGTTTATAAAGTACAATTTTCTTGTTTGTTGCTAAGTGTGGTTTCTTTTCACCATCAGTTAGGAAGCAGGAGATGGGGCTCTGAGTTTTTGTATCAGAAGTATTTAAGAGAGGATTCAGTGGTTTCTACTGATGTTGGAACTTCTGGAAACTTCGTTTATTCCCTGTCTTCTAGATCCTTGTCCTGTAAAGTGTGGTCCACAGACCAGCTGCCTCAACCTCTCCCAGGAATTTGTTAGAAATGCAGAATCACAGGTTCCAGCGCAGGTCAAACAAACCAGACTGCACTGTGACAAGATTCCCAAGTGACTCTCCTGCACATTGAGGTATGAAAAGTACAGCCTGAAACCACTGTTCAGTAATTAACGCTCATGGTGACCTGCTGTATTTCAGATCGTGGGCTGGTCACTGGGAACAGAACTGGTCCTCGTGTCACAAGGAGATGACCGTACAGTTGTTAAGGCCACACTGCACTTGGCACTGTGACAGGGTGCATGGACAGTGGTAGGCCCTCAAGGGGAAGGAACACCCATCCCGTCCAGCCCCAGGGAAGTTAGGGAAGGCTTTTGGGGAATGTGGCTTTTAAACAGAGCTACAGTGTTTGTTTCCTAAGGCTACTTTAACAAATACCACAAACTGGGTGATGTAAAGATCAGAAACATATACTTTCTCAGTTGTGAAGATGTAACATCCCAAACCAAGGTGGCAGCTGTGTTGATTCCATTGAGGAAAATCTGCTCCGTGGTCTCTCCTAGCTTCCGGTGGGAGCGTGTCGTTCTTTTGTTAGATGGACCTCTCCAGCATCAGCCTTCCCTAAGTGTCACTCTCTTGCTGTCTCTTCTCTTTTTATAAGGACACTGGTCACACTGGATTAGGAACCACACGCCAGTATGACCTCATGTTTATTCAAACCATGTTTAAAGACCCTAGGCTTGGAAACAACTTGCTGATGGTTTTGGATTTTGACTTGTCTTTGCCTAGGATTCCTGTGGTTGCACTGTTTGAAATCAGACGAGCACTTAATCTCTGTGCTACCAGAGCTTCTCTGCTGCTGTGATTGCTCTATCCCATCAACTTGCTTCTGACCCTTGGTGACCCTATATAGGTCTTCTTTCTGTGGACTGGCTGGTGGGATTGAACCACAGACCTTGTGGTTAGCAGCTTAGTGCATATCCTACAATTACGGAAATCCAAGTGTGGCAGTGTAGGATAAGCACTGAGCTACTAACCGCAAGATCAGCAGCTCGAACCCACCAGCCACTCCACAGAAACCCTCTCTCTAGAGGCCGCTATGACTCAGAACCAACCTGATGGCACACAGTAATCACAACTACAAAGGGGCTTTGGTGGCATAGAGGATAAGTGCTTATCTGCCGGCCAAAAAGTCAGCATTTCAAACCCTCCAGCTGCACCAAAGGAGTGACATGTAACAATCTGCTTCTATAAAGATTTACAGCCACAGTGGCAATGGATGTGATTTGTTTTATTGTGTTTTTTGGTTATATCCAAAAAAGATCACATTCACAGGTACTGAAGGTTAGCACATCAGCGTATCTTTTTCTGGGAGGAAACAGCTTGACCCATAACAGACATGAAGGTGAGTTTGAAAACACTATGAAATACGTTTGTTTCTAGTGGGGGGATCAGATGTGGGAGGATAGGGGCTGGTTTTGTGTTCTGGCCTGGAAGGAGTTTAAGACAGGTCAGAAAACTATGGTCCATGGGCCAAACTCAACTGACAATTTATTTGAAAATAATTTCAATGTATTTTATTTAATCCAATATATAACAATGGTGGTGGTGGTTATGTGCCGTGGAGTCAGTTCTGACTCATAGTGACCCTGTACAGGGTTTCCGAGTCTGTAAATCTTTATGGAAACAGAACGCCTCATCTTTCTCCCACAGAGCAATTGGTAGTTTCAAACTGTTGACCTTGCAGTTTGTAGCCCGATTCATAACCACTGCACTACCAGAGCTCCTTCAATAGAATCCATTAAATATGTAATCGGTGTATAATTTTTTGAATAATTTATTTTTGCTGTTACTGAGAATATACACAGTACCAGTTCAACAGTTTCCACATGTGCAATCCAGTGAGGTTGATCACATTCTTCAAGTTATACAACTGTTTTCACTCTCCTCTTCTAAATTGCTCTTCCTCCATTAACACAAACTCACTGCCCTGTAAGTTTCCTAATGGTTCAAGTTGTTGCTGTCAGCTTAATTATTTATAGATAAATATTAAAAGAGCGCACTGCTCATGGCATACATTCTTTACTATCTAAGCTAAATTTTTGGAAGATTTCAAGGAATATTTTTGGTTTAAGTTTAAAATGTAAGGATTATGTCTCAGGATTATAGTTTGAGGGATTTATTCAGCCTCCATGGTTCCAGAACATCTGGATTCCTTGAGAACTTGACATTTTGTTCTGTATATGATCTTCCCTTTTGATCTGTATTGTTCTACAGAATCTTTGATCATAACGTTCAGTAATGGCAGGTAGGTACTCTTTGGTCTTATGCAAATGGGATAGTTGTTCATAGAGGCAGTTAACCACACATTCTATTTCTTTCCTTCTATTTTTGATTCTTTTTCTCCCTCTTGTGCTCCAGATGAATAGAGACTAATTGCTTTATTTAGGATGGCCATTGGCAAGCTTTTAAAACTGTTCAATGAACTAAGAGTTAGAACTCACTATTAACTAGGATGTCTCATGAAAACATGTCCTTAAACCTCCAAACCAAGGAACCAAATCACATGAGGCATTTGATTGTATATAGGCAGTCCCAGTGGCAACTATTTTTGTCACTGTAAATATGTTTATCATACAACGTTTGCCAATTCAACTTTTTACAGGTGCACAGCTTTTTGACAATTACTTTAATTGGTTGTGCACCTTTACCCTTAATCAAAGGGATTTGTCTGTTACCATAAACCCAAACTCAGTACTCCATAGACAAAAATCCCCACCTTCCCCCTCCCTCCTGTTCCTGGTAATTACTAATAAACTTTGATCTTTATGCTTTTGCCTTTTTCAGTCTTTTATGTAAGTGGGGTCATACGATATTTGTCCTTTTGTGATTGAGCTATTGCACTCAGCATAATGTCTTCCAGCTCTAGTCACATGTGTTGTAGCATGCATCAAGACTTCATTTCTTCTGCTGACTGTGTAGCGCTTCATTGGTCTGCACTTCACACTCGGTTTATTCATTCATTTATTGATAGACTTTTAGGCTGCTTTCGTCTTTTGGTTATTGCGAATGAGTGTAAATGTGTCCGTTTGTGTTGTTACTTTCATGTCGTGGGTATATACCTCTGAGTGGAGTTACTGAGTAATATTGTAATTCTATCCTTAACCTTTTGAGAAAGTGCGCAACTATTTTCCATAGTGGCTGTTTCATTTTTTCATTTTCACCAACAATAGATACCGGTTCCGCTATCTTCAAATCCTTGCCAACAGTTGTTGTTTTCTGCTTTTTGGTTTTTTTAATCTTAGGATCCTAGAGGGACTGCAGTGCTATCTCATTGATGTTTTGATTTGCATCTCTTTCATGGCTAAGAACATTGAGCATCTTTTCATATGCTTGGTGGCCATTTGGATGTCCTCTTTGGTGAAATGCATATTCAAGTTCTTTGCCCATTGCTGCAGTTGTTAAGTGCCATTGATTTCAGCTCATAGGGGTTTCAACGCATAGTGACCCCATATAGGGTTTCCAAGGAGTGGCTGGTGGGTTTGAACCCCCAATCTTAAGGTTATCAGTTCAGTGCTTATTCTACAGCGCCACAGCAGAACTCCTCATTTGTTTGCGTACTGCCTATGACTGCATTCATGACAAAAAAGATAGGGCTAGGTAGTTACGATAGAAGACATATGGCTCACAAAAAAAACATTTACTGCCTGGCCGTTACAGTTTCCTCATCTGTAAAATGGGGATGATCACACTGCCTTTGTTTTAAGGAGGAAAGGAGTTGATTATGTAGGTGCTTAGACTGGGTACCTGGTACCCATAAAGTTGAGTTGGTTTCCCTAAGTGATAATACAGTGTTCTAGAAGCTTCCTGGGATTCCTCAGCCAGAGGACTGGGGACCCCTAGAGAGTCAGCACTTGCCAAATTGAGTGAACTGGTCTTGGATTAAAACATATAACTCCTGAACTCTAAACTAAATCATTTTCCTTGACTCTCTTGTTCAGTAATCATTTGTTTCAGTAATCAGACTAATTAGAACATTGGAGCTGATGAGCCTGAAGATAGTCAGGTCTAATGGTTGTCTTTCAGATCTGGGAGAGAGGCCTGGTGATGGCCGTGTGCCGTGGAGTCAATTCTGACTCATAGCGGCCCTATATATGGTTCCCAAGGCTGTAAATCCTTATGGAAGCAGAAAGCCTCATTTTTCTCCCTTTGAGGGACTGGTAGACTTGAACTGCTGACCTTACGATTAGCAGCCCAACTTGTAACCCACTACTCTACCAGAGTCCCCATGGAATGCTCACCAGGTGCTTTTTACTACTGTCATGTATCAGCTCAACTCCTGCACATTATTGCCAATTTGTTGTTGCTGTTAGGTGCCGTAGAGTCGATTCTGACCCATAACAACTCTGTATACCTCATTGTTGTTGTTGTTGTTGTTATGTGCCGTAGAGTTGATACTGACCTATAGCGACCCTTTATAGAGTTTCAGAGGCAGTAAATCTTTACAGGAGCAGAGAGCCTCGTCTTTCTCCTGTGGAACCACTGGTAGTTTACAACTGCTGACCTTGAAATTAGCAGCCCAATTTGTAACCACTATGCTACCAGAGCACCTTAAAACACAGACTCTCCCTGTTGGGGACTCGAACCCCGGTCTTCTGAGGGACAAGCAGGGATACTCACCACTATACTAATGAGGAAGTGAAAAAACTGTAGCTTAAGGAGGGTCACCTACGTTGTCAAGGTGTAAGCAGTTGTTGTCTGTTGTTAAGTGCTGTCGAGTCAGTTCTAACTTACAGCGACCATGTTTAGTGTTTCCAAGGAGTGGCTGCTGGGTTTGAACCACCAATCTTGTGCTTCAAAATGACCTTGCAGTTCAGTGCTTTACCCAACAGCATCACATGGATGAACAGAACACATCTCAGAGTAGAGCTGTGCTCCATTAAGTTCTCAATTGGTAATTTTTCAAAAATTACCTCTGGGTAGAATTGAACTTCCATTCTTTGGATTAGCAGCTGAAAGTATTCAGTGTTTGCACCATTCTGGGAGTTGGCCAAGGCCACATAACTGGAAAGTGACAGAGTGGTGACTCGGATATCAAGGCTGTGCGTCTCGCTGACTATTAAGACTCTTCCTAAAGCAGCATGGTGAGCATGGTTTCTATCTGTGTAGCTTCCCCGGAGGCGGTTTTCTTCTGGAAAGAAAGTGATCCCAGCTCCCAACAATGACATAAAGCTCACAGTCCTCATGGCTCTCTACTGGGATGGCATGGATCCCCTTCTCTGTGGGCACACAACTGAGGGAAATATGATGAAGAAATAGCTTGTGTCTTTTGTATGCTTTGCATCTTTCACTATAGCTGACATTATTGGCACTGAACTTGGCACCATCAGAATGGCCTTTAGTAGACACTGAGGCTTTCCGACTGGGAAACTTGGGGTCAGGCAGAAAAAAATTTTAAAAAAGTAGAACACTATGTGGGAAACTGAATTGACGCGGCTATTTACAAAAGTAAGGGCCGTCAAATGTCCATTTATTTGAGGGAAAGTTTCCACAAGATGCCAATGGAAAAATATAAATATAGGATGAAAAATAGGTAGCAAAACCAAATATCTAATTTTTTATAGTCTCTGTTTGAAGGGCGAGGCCTCTTTGAAATGAGGCAGGCAGGAGACTGATGGTTACATAAAGCCAGGCCCTCCTTATTCACAGAATTAAACAATAATAAGAGATGCTGCCTTTCCCAGGCTGTTTGGCTCAGCAATATGTAATTACTTTCATCTTGATAACATCCCAAGCCAGGGTATTTTTATTGCTTGCAAAGGAGAAGTGCCCTCAAGTTATCTAAGAAAAGCCAGTCAAAGTCACGTTTATAAAGGTATTGACCTTAAGATCATAATAAAGTATGTGGTTGAGGGAGTGTGAAGGCATATTGGGTTTGTGCCGGAGTCTGGAGGAATGGGGTTGTCATCAGGGAGGGTGGAAGAAGAATTGGAAAACCGGAACCTGGTGAATGATTGAAATGCATTTGGATTCTCTTATTTTGTTCTGACTTCGAGGAGCAGAGGTAGTTATAGAACACAGATAGCTATCGAGCCCAGTACGCCTATGTTTGTTTAGTTTTTAAGTGGCTTTAGTGATTTGGGAAGTGTTGAAAGAAAAGGATTTAAAATAAAAAGGGCAGTTGAGTTCTGAAGTTTCAGATAACTACCTAAAAATTTAGTAAACAGAGTTTTTGTATAGAGATGCAAATCAAAACAATAATGAGCAATTGTCTCACACCAGCATTAGTGGCAAAATTTTAAAAAAACCAATGCCAGTGAGGATGTAGAGAGCCTGGAACCTTCTTATGCTGCTGGTGGGACTATAAAATGATGTCACCACTGGGGAACACACTATGTTTCTTCTACAAAAAGTTGGAAATAGAAAGACCATATGACCCACAAATCCCACTACTAGGTTGTTGTTGTTGTTGTTATGTGCCGTGGAGTTGGTTCTGACTCCTAGTGACCCTGTACAGGGTTTCTGAGGCTGTAAATCTTTACAGAAGCAGAAAGCCTCATCTTTCTCCTGAGGAGCAGCTGGTAGTTTCGAACTGCTGACCGTGAGATTAGCAGCCTGATTCGTAACCACTACACTACCAGAGCATATATCCTAAAACTATAAGAGCCATAACACAAACAGGTATATTCACACCCATGTTCATTGCAGTTTATTAACAATAGCAAAAAGATGGACACAATCTAAGTTCCCATCACTAGATAAATGGATAAACTATGAAGCAATCCCATAATGGGATTCTTGTTCTTGGGTATCGTCAAGGTGGTTCCAACTCATAGTGACCCTATATAGTGTTTCCAAGGAGTAGCTTGTGAGTTTGAACCGCCAACCTTGTAGTTCAAACTGACTTTGCAGTCCAGTGCATTAACCCACAGTGCCACACCAGGACTCCCACAATGGAATACTACAGAATATTAAAGACTAACAATGAATCTGCAAATCACCCCAAAATATAAATGAACCCGGTGGACATTATGCAGAGTGAAATTAGTCAATATGAGAACACTGTGTTCCATAGAGTTTTATAAAACTGCACTATTATAAAAAGTCCAAAAATGGTTTTCACGCAGAAAGAAATATTCTTTAATGGTTACCAGGGCTGGGAGCGGAAAGGAAGATAAATCACTAACTAGAGGGTTGTTGTTAACTGTTGTTGATTCAGTTCAAACTCATAGCTTTCAAACATATAGGCTTTCCAAAGAATAGCTTGTGGGTTTGAACCACAGACTTTGTGGTTAGCAATCCAAAGATTATCCTACAGGACTACACCAGGACTTCAACTGGAGGGTTATTGTTGTTGTTAAATGCCTCCATGTCAGTTCCAGTTTATAGTGACCCTGTATAGCGTTTCCCAGGAGCATCTGGTGAGCTTCAGCCACCAACCTTGCAGTTCAAACAAACCTTGCAGTCCAGTGCATTAACCCACAGTGCCACATAAAGGCAAAGATAATATACAACAAGGAGAAGTTACATCAAATAATTAAGGCAAAGGAAGACACTGGGTGAAGCACAAGAGTTAAAGGCAACAGAAGTAAATACTATTGCATACTCAATCCTGTAATAACAGTAAAAACAGTAATCTACAACTGGATGCATAGACATGCAAACTGAGGAGTAATAGGAAGGTGAATATGGAACCGAATCAATGGCACTTAACAACGTTTATACATACTGCAAATGTATTCATAAATATAGTAGAGCATACAGGGTGCAAAGTTATGCAAATTTTTTACTAGAAACAGAATGAGTTATTTGACCATAGTCTTGGGGGACATCAAGGTCAATTGGCATAACATAGTCCACAAAGACAATGTCCTACATCCTACATTGGTGAAAAATGTACTAGGATCTTAAAAGCTTGTCAGCAACCAGCTAAAGGACAACTATTGGTCTCTCCCCATCCAGAACAAAGAAAAATGAGGAAAATCAAAGATATGTGGAAGCAACAAGACCAAAGGACTAAGGGACCATAACAACTCCAGCCTCTATGTCATTGAGACCGGAAGAACTAGATGGTGCCCAGTTACCACTACCAACTCTTCTGAAAGGGATTGCAATAGAAGGTCCTGGATAGAGTGGGAGTAAAATACAGAACAAATTTCATAATCATAAAGATTAGGCTTACTAACTAGAAAGAGACTTGGTGGAGTCCCTAGACTATGGCTCTCAGTTACTCTTCAAACTGAACTAGCTCCTAGGACTCAACTTTCAACCAAACCACAGACTGGACTATAAGGTGAACAGTGACTCCCAACAGGTACACACTCCTTGGAACAATCAAACATATAAGATCAAAAGGGCAGCATTTTCCCAAAGATAAAGTTCAGGAGGCAGGAAGGGATAGGAAAGAAGGGCAAATGGAAAGAGTGAACACTGAGAGAAAGTGCTGTGACATTGTATGGACTGTCATCTGTGTCATAAAAAAAATGTGTGTGAATTGTTGAACAGAAAATGAATTTGCTCTGTAAACTTTCACCCAAAGCATAATAGAAAGTTTTCAAACAGGAAAAAGAAACAAAACTCTTTTAAATGGAACTTCTGTGATCAAATCTGCAGTATAGATTTATTTGGGGGAAGCACTATAGAATACGGAAAAGTCATTTTCCTTCTTCCCTTAAATAAACATTCTGAATATGAAGTTAGCTCTGGTTCTTAAGAATAGGTATGAGCCGATGTGTGATTCCAGAAAAAAGGTGGCTAACCTCACTTGAAGCACCTCTCCTGGTCTTACTTCTCGATCACAACCCATGTGGATTTGTCTCTTTGGATCACTCTGATTGATTAGATAACTGAAGTGCTGCATTGATACAGACTGAGATTTCACATCTGGCCTCAGCCTTGAAGAGTATCACAATTGATGAGCAATGTTTTTTGTGGGTATGAAATAGGAGTGTATTTTCATGTTACGCTAAGGTGCTATCGCAGAAAAATCCTACACAATGCCAAGGTGTTGTATAAGTCAATTGCTGTTGAATAGATTTCAACTCCTGGTGGCCCCATGTATGTTAGAGTAGAACTTTGCTCCATAGGGTTTGCAGGGGCTAATTTTTCTAAAGTTAACCACCATGTCTTTATTGCAAGGTGCCTCTTAGGGGACTTGAGCTGTGGGCATTATAAACGAAGAGACACATGCCCTTTCATAGGAGTTGATACTAAGAGTCTTAAAAAAAATAAGTTTATTTGGTTCCCTTTCCAAACTGAATAAGGATAAAATTGCTCTCAATGGTAAAATAACAATGCAAAATGAATCAACAAACTTTCTGTGTAAAAGACTAGATAGGAAATATTTTCTGTTTTGTGAACCGTATGGTCTCCATCTTAACTACTCAACTTTGCTGTTGTGCAAAAAACAGCCACAGACAATATGCATCCTAATGGGTATGGCTACGTTCCAATAAAACTTTATTTATAAAAATAGGCAGTGGGACAGATTTGGCTGTAAGTCATGGTTTGCCAACTCCTACTGTTGCCATCTGTTGGCAGTGGGCTGAGCTGGGCTGTGACTCGAATGAGGTTACTTTTATGAATGTCCCTGCTCTTAGGGTGAAAGCTCATAAGTAGAGGAGCCTGAGCAACTATAGTCCATGGTCTGCAATTTATTTGTAGTGAAGCTTTTCAAAACAGAGGAGAATATCAGGGATTTGGTTTCTGGGTAATGCAGAAATTATTTCCAAGTGTCTACTTCTCCCTCTCTTGGTAGTCACGTAGATGTTCTCGAATTTACTTACATATTGTGTACCAGATTTAGATACTTCATAGAGATCAGCTTTTCGTTCTCTTAACAGAAAGATACAAAGTATAAGATCCTCCCACGTTAGAACTCTTAAAATAAAATGGAGGCCATGCGCTATGAACTGCCTCAACTTTCCATATACCTCTATCTCCAGACTTACGTACACCCATCCTCATTTTATTCCTTCAAGTGTTTTGGTTAATAGCTGAGCATTTAACCACTGGACTGCCAGGACGCCTTAAGAATTGCAATTATGGAAAATTGCATATGGCGAACTTATGCTCAGGGTTGAAATCAGTGTATCTCTCTCTTTTTTTGCATCATGATTGTTGAGTTCATAGAAAAGGCTTGCAAACATCTGACCTGTCAGATGCATCCTACTTGCCTTGAGTTAAAACAAATTATTTTGAATTAGTTGTTCAATATTTACTAATGAGAAAGTCCAGGTTTCTGGCTCTTGAAAAATGAAGACATGCGGCCACACTAAGCTTGTACTCATTCATGACAACATTCCAGTACAGGAATTGGGAAACTGTGTAAAAGCAATGCAATAGCTATTTAGGAATAAGAGACCAAATCAAGGCTATTGTTTGGTAGCACAAACAGTTAAGCACTTAGCTGCTAACCAAGCCACAGCTTTATGGGAGAAAGGCCTAATGATCTACCCCAGTAAAGATTAGAGCTGAGGAAACTATAGAGTCAAGAACAACATGTAGAGACATTGAGAACGATTAAAAATGTAACGATTTTAAAAAGCAAACAAAGCATTTTTAATTCATGGAGCTGGCTGACTTTGGAAAATGGGCTGTTGATTGTGGACTGTACAGGGTCGCTATGAATTGGAACCGACTCCATGACATGTAACAACAACAACAACAAACTGATGAGCCACCACTTGTCCGTCAATTTGTGGTACTGTGGTGACTTGCTTGTTTCTGTGATGCTGGAAGCTATGCCACCAGTATTTTAAATACCAGCAGGA
>NW_006408669.1:4969688-4970677 GCF_000296735.1 Chrysochloris asiatica
GACACAGGAAAACCATTTTTACAAATATGTGTTTTCTTATAAGAATACTTTAATAAAGAAAATATGTCTCTATACATCTTACAAATTTTATGCGGTTTTTATCTCCTGTTTCATCATCAGTTCAGGTTTTTTGGTTCTTTTTTTTTTTTTACAACAGCATGTCCTTCACATCCAATAAACTAAATCACAATTTGTTTGTTCTCATTTTCAACTACTGAGATTCACATTGTAAGAGTTTTTAGGCATCTTTTCTTAATCTTTCTGAAAAGAAAGAATTAATGTATTCAGTCGAAAAGAGATTATTTACACAATATTCCTTCTAAAATATAATTCTGTTCTCGGCCAGCTGTTGACTTTGGTGGATCATCTTTTGATTTCTCACCTAGGCTAGCCCCGCTCCTAGTTTCTGCCCCACTGTATCGAGCAAAAGGGGTAAGTGTTTAGATTACAAAAATAGCTTCTAAACTACACAAACAAAATCTTAGAAATGAGTTAAATACATAGTGTTGTTGTTTTTAAGTGGCATCAAGTCGGTTCTGACTCACAGTGACCCTACTGCCCACAAGCAGCTGGTGGATTTGAACCACCAACCTCCTGATTTGCACGCAGTTCAGTGCTGATCCTATAGCACCAAACCAGGAGTCAGGCTAAACATTTGCAATTGATTAGAGCAGAAAGCATTGTAAATTCCAGGTCTCTCTCTTACTGAACACATAAAATAAATAAAGTATAAGGATGTGGCAGTAGCTTTATAAAGTATTGAAAAACTGAAAAAAGTGAATCACTTAGATAAGCAGTGAATCATTTCTAAACTGCCAAAAAAGTACAAAATCTTGTACTCTCTGGCCAATAGAACTCAACACTTAACATTCTTATTAGGCTTTGGCTTTGAAATAGCCTTCAAAATATCCACTTGCCCAGAGCAAGTAATTGTTTAGGCCAGATGACCTTTACAGAATACAGACCAGGTATATCTGAAGAGACAGGAC
>NW_006408669.1:4971977-4973039 GCF_000296735.1 Chrysochloris asiatica
TGGGCTGCCAAAAGAACCAACAGATCTGTGTTGGAAGAAGTACAGCCAGAGTGCTCCTTTGAGGCCAAGATGGCCGAACTTCATCTCTCATATTTTGGACATATTGTCAGGAAGGACCAGTCACTGAAGAAGGATATCATGTTTCATAAGGTGGAGGGTCAGAGAAAAAGAGGAAGACCCCCCAATGAGATGCATTTGTCAAGTGGCAGCATCGATGGACTCAAGCATGGTAACAATAGTGAGGTTGGCACAGGATTGGGCACTGTTTCATTCTGGTGTGCATAAGGTCGTATGAGTCGGTACCGACTTGATGGCACCTAACAACAATAACATGGATTGGTAGTGGCCATTTTGAATCTGACATTCACATGGTTTTCTATGCCAGGAGTGATAAATTCAAGAGTGATGGTGTTGCATTAATCATGAAAAAGATGATTTCAATATGTATCTTCAAGTCAATGCTGTATGTGATAGGATAATATCCATACACCTACAAGGAAGACCAATAGATGCAACTATTATTCAAATTTACACAACAATCACTAAAGCCAGTGATGATGAAATTGAAAAATTATACCAACATCTTCAGTCTGAAGTTGATTAAACATGCAATCAAATGTATTGATAATTACTGGTGATTAGAATGCAAAGGTTGGAAACAAAGAGCAAGAATCAGTCGTTGGAAAATACTTGGTGATAGAAATGATGCTAGAGATCTAAAGATAGAATTCTATAAGACCAGTGACTCCTTCATTGCAAACACCTTTTTAAAACAACTTAAAAGACGACACATAGATCTCTCCAAATGGAATACACAGAAATCAAATGGACCACATCTGTGGGATGAGGTGGTAGAAAAGTTCCATATCAGCCAAAACAAGACCAGAGGTAAACTGTGGAAGAAACCATCAGTTGCTCAAATGCAAGTTTGGGCTGAAGCTGAGGAAAATTAAAACAAGTCCACAAGAGCCAAAATATGACCTTGAACATATCCTACCTGAAAATAGAGATCAGCTCAAGAACAGATTTGATGAATTACAAACTAATGATCAAAGACCAGAA
>NW_006408669.1:4973994-4988152 GCF_000296735.1 Chrysochloris asiatica
TATTAGTGAAGGAGCGTTGGTGTGGCACTGTACGTAAACCTACCAGTCGCTCCTTGAAAATCCTATACTGGGTAGCTCTGAGTCAGTACCTACTCACTGGGACCCTTAACAACAATGACAGTGTGTTTGTTAGGGTTCTTAGAACTAATAGGAATTGGATGTGCATGTGTGTATTTTATATGTATGTATAACAAGCACTGGTGGCACTTTGAATTAGGCATTAGGGTATTAACCCTAACATTAGCAGTTCAAACCATCCAGCTGCTCTGAGGGAGAAAGATGATAGTATCTGCTCCAATAAATATTTACAGTTCCAGAAATCCTAATAGGGCACTATGTGTCAGAATCAACTCAATGACAGTGTTTTTTTTTAATGTATGTAAATCCTAAGGCATGGCATGTTCAGTCACTTCATATACAGAGAAAGCTCAACAGTGAATAAGGAATACTAAATAATTGATGCATTTGAATTATGATGTTGGCAAAGAATATTGAACATATCATGGACTTCCAGAAGAATGAGCAAGTCTGTGTTGGAAAAAGTACAGTCAGAATGCTCCTTGGAGCCCAGGATGGCATGACTTTGTGTCTCATACTTCGGACATATTGTCAGGAGGGACCAGTCCCTGGAGAAGGCCATTGTGCTTAGTAAAGTAGAGGGTTGATAGAAAAAGAAGAAGAGCCTCAACAAGATGGACTGATACAATGAGATCAAACATAAGGATTGTGAGGCTGGCCCAGGACTGGGCAGTGATTTGTTCTGCGGTACAGAGAGCCACTAGGACTCTGCACTATCTCAACAGCACCTAATATGCCAGAACATGGGTGTACATATGTGGCATCCCTGGGTAATGCAAACAGCTAAGGACTTGTGGCAACTGCTTGGTTTTATATGTGCATATGCATTTATATGTATGTTTATAAAGAAGGGGAATGAGGCTGAAAAAAGTAGAGAAAAGAGAGATTGGTTTCATGTGTACCTGCTTGTTGGAAAACCTGTTGTTGTTGTTAGGTGCCATTGAGTTGGTACCAACTCATGATGGCTCTATGCGCAACAGAACAAAACATTGCCCAGTCTTGTGCCAACTTCACCATCGTTGCTACACCTGTGCCTATTATTGCTGTCACTTTGCCAACCCACCTAGTTGGGGGTCTTCCTCTTTTTCTCTGACCCGCCGCTTTACAAACATGATATCTTTCCCCAGTGACTGGTCCCTCCTGACAACATGTCCGAAGTATGAGAGACAATATCTAGCCATCCTGGGTTCCAAGGAACATTCTGGCTGTAGTTATTCCAATATACATTGATTTTTTTCCTTTGACAGTCCATAGAAGTTTTAATATTCTCCTTCAACACCATAACTCAAATGCATCAATTTTTTATGGCTTCCGTATTCACTGTCCAGCTTTCACATGCATATGAAGCTATTGAAAATACCATGGCTTGGGTAAGGGTCACCATGAGTTGGAAAGGAGTTGACGGCACATACCAACAACAAAATATATATGAATGTGTACGGAGAGGGGAATGAGGCTGGGGAGAGTGGAAGAGAGAGAGAGAGGTTGAGATTTATTTTTAGTAATTGGCTCATATCGTTGTGGGACTGGCTAATCAAATCTGTAGGGCAGGCATCAGGCTGGAGACTCAGGTAGGATTCTCTGTGTTATAGTCTTGAGACAGAATTCTTTTTTCAGGACACTTGAGTTTTTGCTTTAAAAAGCTTCAATTAATTGAATGAGGCCTACTCACATTATGGAGGTAAAGGCCAAATAGGAGCTATTCTTACTTAAAGGTAACCAGTTGTAAGGACCCCAGTGTGGTGTTGTAGGATATACATTGGACAGCTAACTGCAAGATGCTGGGCCAAACTCACTAGTTGATCCTCAGAAACCCTATACATGGTTGTGATGAGTTGGAACCAACTCAATGGCTCTTAACAACATCAGCAACAATTGTAATTGCTAAGCACATAACAAAATACTTTCACGGCAATATCTAAACTCATGTTTGAGCAAACAAATGGGCACCATAACCAAGTTGACACACAAAAGCATCCATCCCTGATACAGTGGATTGAGAGAGACACTGCACCATAGAACCAGGGCTCTTCTTCAGTTTCCTACAGACCATGTTCCTCTCATGAATAGGGGTACATCCTTTATTGATGGTACCTACCTAAGCTCTTGTGGGTAAGTAAGTATACAACTTCTGGCCTATAGGAATGAGATCTAAAGCATGCAGTCAACCTTCAGATATGCTATACATCACTTCTGCAAAGAGTTGGTGCCAATGTTGACTAGGAGGGAATGAAGATGGTCATTGGCTAGTGAGGAAGCTTTAAGAACTAAGAGCACAAAGGGCTAGGGAACTTTAGGAGATGGTTTTCTTAAGTTGGAACAGTTCTGTAAAATGAATCCTTGGCCTGGCCCTGCCATTTACAAGCTAAGTGACCTTGGATCAGTCACCTGTCTGAGCTTTAGTCTCCTCAGTCATAAAATGAAAACACTTGTACCTGCTACTTGCTCCATAGGTTTTCTGTGGGATTCAGATCATACATTAAGGATGTGAAGATTTGTTGAGAAATGTATTATCTTTGTATTTTTTTCTTTAAGTATTTAATATTTTTAACACTTATGAATGTGTATAGACTGATGTTCACATGTTCCATGAGTCCATTGGACTGATTCCAAGTATCTTCCATTCTCGTCACTCTTCTTTCTTCTGCATAAAGAGAAACCAATAGTTTCACCTTTTGCAAGCTTTTAATATTGCAGACACTACTCACCAAACAGTAGATAGGTCTACAGGGGGAACAACTTTCAGCCAAGCAGTAGATAAATATACAGCGGGAGCAGCAACACAAGTAAGGTATGCTCACTGTGAACAATGGAACCGTCAGCCATTCAAAATCAAAAGGGCAACATGTACCTAAGGGCCGGGGTGAGAAGGTGGGTAGAAAGGCAATAGGAGCCGTTGTGACAAAGGTTCCACAGAGGGGACTGCAGTAATTCAGATGAAACAAAGTGTATGATTTGTTGAATGTAAAACTCATGACCTTGTCTGTAAACCTTCACTCAATTCACAATAAAAAGGTTTTTGTTTTTTTTAATTAATTTTAAAAAGGAAGTGTGTATAAAGATGAGCTCTAAGTGTAATTTGGTGGGCTTGGGAAACCACATCCTGAGAGGCTAAAATGGAGGCATGGTCTTAAGTTGAGTGGTTTAATTTTAGAAATGAGGGAAGGAAAGGCCTGCGTTTGGCAGACAATTGTTGATGATTTGTTACTGCATAAAGCCTAAAGAACTGTTTCCTTAGGCTGCCATAATTTACAAACTTAATTAAAACAAGGATAGAAGTTCTCTTTGGCCCTCAGCCTTGGGGTTACGGATTCTCAGTACCTCGTGACTATGCCTAACTTTTAGGGAAAGACTGTGTTGGCCAAGGTCTTAAGACTGACTCATTAAAACTAAAGCATTGATTCATTCGTTTCTAGTGAGGCCTGTTGTTGTTACTATGTGCCGTGGAGTCGGTGCCGATTCATAGTGACCCTGCACAGGGTTTCTAAGGCTGTGAATCTTTATGGGAGCGGGAAGCCTCAACTACAAAAAGGATCAAAATGCATATGCCTGGATCATCACCTGTTTCTCTCCTTTTGTACCACTTGGGAAACCAGTAGCTTACCCAGAAGGCTGTTGTTGAATAATGTAAAGATCCAGGGGCCCCAAAAGGAATTAGTCTGGTATTATCATCTCCCGAGGTCTATGGATGGAGTCTTGGTGTGGTGCTGTGGGTTCATGTGCCAGGCTGCAAAGCCGTTTGAACTGCAAGGTCAGCAGTTTAAGCTCACTCAGTCGCTCCTTGGAAACCCTATACAGGGTCGCTATGGGTTGGAACTGACTCGACAGCATTTACAACAACAACACTGTCTACAGAACGTGGTCTTGCCAATGAGACTGGAAATCCAGAGTCTATTGCCTAGTATTTTCTGAATTGCCTAGTATTTTCTGAATTGCCTTTAACGGGAAATATATATGTATGTAACTTTTATAATTAAAGTGGTGGTGGTGATGTGCCATAGAATCAGTTCCAACTCAGAGCAACTCTGTATAAGATTTCCGAGGCTATAATCTTTACGGGGACAGAAAGCCTCATCTTTCTCTTGCAGAACTGCTGGTAGTTTCGCACTGCTGACCATGCCATTAGCAGCCCGACTCATACCCACTATGCTACCAGAGCTCCATTTATAATTAGAGTAGCATTTGGAAAATGCATAGAAGCACACACACACACACACACACATACACAAATAGAAATCATGTGCATCCCTATTACTTGGTTATAACAACTTGTTGTTGTTATGTGCTGTGGAGTTGGTTCCGTCTCATAGTGACCCTGCTTAGAGTTTCTGAGGCTGTAAATCTTTACAGGAGCAGAAAGCCTCATCTTTTTCCCATGGAACAGCTGGTAGTTTCGAACTGCTGACATTGAGATTAGCAGCCTGATTCATAACCACTAAGCTGACATTTACTGATTAAGATCAAAGAGCACAGCCTTCGGTATAGGTTGCATCACAATGTGAGGAAAACAAAAATCCTCACCACTGGACCAATAAACAACATTCTTAGCAATGGAGAAAAGATTGAAGTTGTCAAGGGCTTCATTCTTCTTCGATCAACTACCAACACTCGTGGAAGTAGTAGTCAAGAGATCAGGCGACATATTGCATTGGGCAAATCTGCTGCACAGGAACTTTTTAAAGTATTGAAGAGCAGAGATGTCAGCTTGAGGACTAAGGTGCACCTGACCCAAGCCATGGTATTTTCAATAACCTCATGTGGATGTGAGAGCTGGACAGTGAATAAGGAAGATCATAGAAGAATTGATGCCTTTGAATTGTGGTGTTGGAGGAGAATACTAAAAGTACCATGGACTGTCAAAAGAACCAATAGATCTGTTTTGGAAAAAGTGCAGCCAGAGTGCTCCTTGGAGGCCAGATGGCTAAGCTTCGTCTCTCCTACTTTGGACATATTGTCACGAAGGAACAGTCGCTGGAGAAGGATGTCATGCTGGGTAAGATGGAGGGTCAGAGAAAAAGAGGAAGTCCCTCAAGGAGATGGATCAGCCAGGTGACATCATTGATGGTGTCAAGTGTGGCAACGGTGGTGGGGTTGGCCCAGGATCGGACATTGTTTTGTTCTGCTGTGCATAGGGTTGCTATGAGTCGGGTCCGACTCGATGGCACCTGATAACAACAACGACAAGCTACCAGAGCTTAGTGACTATTGAATGGCAAGTTTTTCTGTGTATCTGGTAGCGTAGAGGTTACATGTCAGGCTGCTAACCTGAAGGTCAGCAGTTCAAAACTACCAGCTGTTCCACAGGAGAAAGATGAGGCTTTCTGCTCCCATAAAGATTTACAGCCTCAGAAATCCTGTGCAGGGTCACTATGAGTCAGGACCGACTCCACGGCACATAACCACTGCCACACTGAGAAAATGGTATTACACAGTAAAACATTGCTTTATCGGTGACTTTTTCTGCATGATGGGAACATTTTCTTGTTTCATTATATAATCTGTGTCACCACCATTTTCAGTATGCTGCTTTATATTTAATTAACCATTTAAGTGTTATTATGAATTGAATTCTGTCCCCTCAAAATATGTGTCAATTTGGCTAGGCCATAGTTCATAATGTCGTGTAATTATCCCCAATTTTGTGATTTTATGTAATTATCCTATGTGTTGTAAATCCTAATCTCTGTGGTGTTAATGAGGTATGGTTAGTGGCAGGTATGTTAATGAGGCAGGATATGATCTGGATCTGCAAGATTAGGTTGTATCTTGAACCATTGTCTTCTGAGATCAAAAAGACATGAAACAAGCAAGCAGAGATCACAGGGATCTACTACCACCGAGAAAGAAGAACCCAGAGTGGAGCATGTCCTTTGACCCAGGGTCCCTTTGTTGGGAACCTTCTAGAGCCAGGAGACAGAGAGAGAGAGAGCCTTCCTGTGAAGCTATAACTCTGAATTTGAACTCCTAGCCTCCTATATGAGAGGCTACAATTTATGCTTGTTAAAGCCATCCATCCACTTGTGGTAGAACAGCATTAGGTAACAAAGAAAGGACTTTTGGGGCATTTATATTTTACATCCTAGGTTTTGAGACAGTTCTGTAAATCCTTTCTGGGACAAGAGAGGCATAAATAAAGAAGTGGTGGCTTAATATGGAATAAAATGCTTCCTCACAAAATATTTTATGTTTCCCCCATCAGATATGACCCATAGATCTAAGTCATGGGCCATCTCTGATTTTTGTCACCTGAGACCCCTTTATGTAGATCTGATGTTTGCCTCTTTTTCTCTCTGGCCATCGTTTCCCAACTGGGCCCCACAAAGCTTCTGTGTTTCCCAAATTATTCTCTGGTATCATTATTCCTACTATGTATTCTGTTTGATTACGTCATACCTGTTTTTGTTGTTAAGTGCCATTGAGTTGGATTTGACTCATAGTGACCCTGTGTAAAGTTTCAGAGGAGTGGCTGGTGAGTTTGAACTGCTGACTTTGAGGTTCAAACGGACCTGTGGTCCAGTGCTTATCCTTTGTGTCACAAACTCTAGGGTCCCCTTATTTATTTATATAACTTATGTCTTACCAACTAGAATGGAACCTATAACCTCAGGGGCTAAGCCTACTTGTACACTATTGTATTGCATGTGTTTGACACACAGGCATATGGTGAGTGTTGAGTAAATATCTGATAAATACAAAATGAATACCCAAGCAGCTATTACAAGAAAAATATATCTGATAGGTTAGTATCTAAGGTGTTGGCTTGGAGTGAAAGGCATATGATTCGGTTACACAGTTAAAAATGACAATAGATTTTGAGCCATAATTTAATTACATTTTGCCACAATTAGACTTCAAAATTTTTGGTAGTCTACTTCCTGACATAAGGAGCTCTGGTAGCATAGTGGTTTATGAGTTAGGCTGCTAACCACAAGGTCAACAATTCAAATCTACCAGTCACTCTGTGAGAGAGTGATGAGGCTTTCTGCTCAGGTAAAGATTTTCAGAGTCAGAAACTCTATACAGGGTTGTTCTCAGTGGGGACTGACTTAATGGCACACCCCACCACCGTTTACTAACATGGTTCTAGTTGTTGCTAGGTACTGCTGAGTTGGTTTTGACTCATAGTACAACAGAGTAAACCACTGCCCGGTGTGCTCCATCCTCACAAATTTTGTTACGCATTGTGGCTGCCAGTGTTCCAATCCATCTCACTGGGGGTCTTCCTCTTGGTTGCTGACCCTCCAATTTACCAAGCATAATGCCCTTCTCCAGGGACTGCTCCCAACTGTTAATATTTCTGGTATGCTCTGCTTCCAGTCAGAATCCATGTAGTTTCCTGTTCTCTTCTGATTCTGCCTTGAGTGTCTGGTAGTTCTCTGTTGCAGCCATTTTAAAATTATCTTCAGGAAACTTTTACTTGTATGTGATATTAGTGATCTTGTTAGGTGACGTCCACATTCCATTTGGTCGCCTCTGTTTGGAATGGTAGGTAGTACAGGAGCCCTGGTGTGGTGCCCTAGGATAAATGCTCGGCATTAAAGTCAGTGTAAAACACTAGGTCGGCAGTTCAAGCTCACCATTGCACTTAACAACAATCAAAAGGTCAGTGATTAAAACCCACCAGCATAAAAATCTGGTGACCCACTCCCACAAAGATTACAGTCTTGGAACCCCTATGGGGCAGGTCACTGGTAAACAACAGCATTCCTTCAAATATAATTTTGGGACACCTGTTCTACATTCTCTCAATTACAATTTGGGGAAACCTTGAATAAAGGGCTCCTGGTGTGGCACTATGGGTTAATGTGCTGGACTGCAAGGTTGCTTTGAACTACAAGATCAATGGTTCAAGCTCACCAGTTGCTCCTTGGAAACTCTATACAGGGTCACTATGAGTCAGAATTGACTTGACAGCACTTACGACAACAACATCTTGAGTAAAGGACTCTTGGTGTGGCACTCTAGAATCAGCACTGGACTGTCAACCACATGGTCTGTGATTCAAACCTACTAGCTGCTCCTCAGAAATCCTATATGGGGTCACTATGAGTCAGACTCAATTTGATGGCATTTAACAATAACAAAGACAACATTTTTAGTAAAAGGCTACTCCTGCAAAGCTGACAGAAGAATTGCTAATGCCTGTGAGTCCATTCCACATCTGATGTGGGTCTTGTTAACCTTATCTGTAGAAACTTGGGTGTGAGAGGCTAGGAAAGATGACAGGTGAGGGGAGAAGCCCATGTGCGATCCATACAGAACTTCTGAGCCTTTCTCACCTTTGATCTCCATGCACCTTCTCAATTCCGAGAAGTAGGAGTTTTCATTCATGTCGGAATCAAAATTCAGCCTGTAGAGTAACAGGACTGGTTCAAGAAAGCTGGGGCCCACAAGGACACAATGGCGACACCTGGGCTTGGTATGTGCTACACTGGTGAGTTTTATCTGGTAATGAACATATTTACATTCGTGAATATATTTTTTGGTTGCCTGTGATGTTGAATCAAGCTATAAACTGGGTCACTGTACTTTCATAGGGGTCGGATACTTTCTGTAAAAAGCCGAGCAGCGGTTTGTGGGCCGCACACGCTGTTGCAATCACATTTGCTGTTGTGGCATGAATGCATTTGTACAACAACACCAGTTGCTGTCAAGTTGACTGCAACTCTTGTGACCCACATGTGTCACAGTAGGTCACTGTGTTCCTGGGTTTCCAATAGTTGCTCTGTTTTTAAAAGTACATCTCCAGGCTTTCATTGAAGGTGCCTTTGGGTGCTATTCAACCACGAACACTATGTTAGCAGCTGAGCATGTTAACCATTTGCAGCATCTGGGGACTCATAGCTTAAAAGCAATCATAAGCAATGCATAAGCAAATGGTGTGGCTGCATTCCAATAAAACTTTATTTACAAAAATAGCCAATCGCCAGGATTTAGCCCAGGACGATAGTTTGCACACTCCTGCACTATAGCATTGTGATAGCAAATGCTGGCTCTGCCCTCAAATGCATTTGGCCTCAGAAGCCGGCTCCACCACTTTCTGATGTGTCCTTAGGAAGGACATGGATTCCCTTAATCTCCAAGGCGTCAGTGAGTACACCACCTTCACATATGGATTGTTTTCTCACAGAAATGACATCAGGAGCATTTCACCCTTTACTTAGAAATAGAATCTGTTCAGCTGGAAAGAATAAGCCCATTCATTCTAAGAAAGAAAATGAGACCTTCCTTTAACTTTGACAAAACGGAATTCTGTATCCCCCTGAGGCATTAAACAACATAAGAAAGGAAACTGATCGGCCAAACAATTTTCCGTTTTTAAAATTACAGAACAAAATGAACCCAAACTGGCAGGATTTAAAATTGTTAATGTTTTTCTCACAGAGAGAAAAATGAAAATAGGCTTTTAGAAGCAAGTTGCCCTTCATTTCTCATATATATATCCTTAAAACACAAAACGGTCTTCACTTTCTGCAGGCTGTCCTCCATGGGGTCCGACCACAGACATTTACTGCAAAGCAATACACAGCAGTGAGTGTTCAGCAAAATCCAGGGGGGTTGCTTAATGAAGGGTGAAGACAATATGGACCCGGAGATGCGGCCAGTTGCTTTTTCACAGTTGGTAGGCAGTGTTGCAGGTGCATTCTCCTAATGAGGGTTAATTTGTCTCATATTTTAATCTGACAGTATCTGGCCAAGTTGTTATGTATTCCTTGGAGGTAGCTTGGTTGTTCTTGGTTGGCATAAAGAGAGAAAATAGATCATAGTTTGAGGGGTGATTCAAATGAGAAAGCACCAAACTGGAATTTATAAGAAATCTTGCTTTGCTGGTGCCCAGAGTAACATTTGAATGGGGGAAGAGAATTTTAGCAGAAATAGCAAAGATAAAGGAGGGCTAAATGATCTTTCTGGAAGATTCCAGTTTCCAGTGGCTCACCGTACAATGAGCGGAATCAGCAAATGAAGGCTAGAGGCGTTATTTCACATGGCATGTGTAATTTTGCCAATTTCAGGTAGAGCTGCCTCCAGAGTAGCTAAGGTTTCCTATCCTCAGAGTGCACACAGATTCTGCCCATCCTTAATTGGAGACAGAAATGTTTCTGAGAGAACTATAGTTTCACTTTAAAAAAAGAAAGAAAGTAATTGGTGCTTCATGTAAAAAGTTATAAGTGAATGTAATCAGCAATTCTTTTCCTCCCTCAAATCTCAATTGCAGATTTTCAGATGTAAGTACTGTTGCCTTGGATATATTTTAGAATTCAGGGGTGGTGGTGGGGCATACAAAAGCATATCCATGCATATCTATCTTATATCCATGATATTTGGTAGAGTTAATTTCTTGTGACAGAAACACAATTCAAACTAACTTGAAAGCCGGAAGTGAAATTGATTGCTTATATTTTGGGGGAAGTCTAATAGTGGAACTGGATCCTGCCGTGATATGATTGAAATCCCCTTCCTCATTCAAAACCTTCCCTTATTCCCTTCCTGCCCATACTTGTCTGTCATCCTGTTCTTCTCTCTTCGTTTCAATCTACTACAGATGACTTCCTTCTTTTCGTGGGAATGATGTTCTCTATCCACAGGACCATGACAGCTCAGTTAAGTGACCTTGCAAAAGGTGGAGCTCTTTATCCAAGTGCTTGCAGGTCAGTCCCAGGTCCCTAACGTTTGGCCAGTGGGGTAGAAACTCTAACAGGACAGGCGTGCCTGGAGCATGGCCCATCCATGAGAGCAGGTGGGGTGGTTAGTTACCATTGCATACTGCAAATGATAGGACCCCATGGGTTGGAAGAAGAGGGTGTTGTTATTACCAGAAGAGGAAGAAGGAGTGTTCTGTAGACAAACACACACATTTGTGTTTGCACAGGAACATACACGTGCGTACCCTTTGTTTTTGTTTTTAATCAGCTTACCCTTATTTTTATTGTGATTTGGGTGAAAATTTGCAGAGCAAATTGATTTTGCATTCAGTGATGCATACACATCTGTTTTGTGACGTCGATTGTAATCCCCACAATGTGCAAACACTGTTCCTGTTTCATCCATGTGCTTTCTGGTTCTTTGTCCTTCTTTCCTATCCCGTCCTACTTTCTGAGTTTCATTCCTGGGAAAGTGATGCTCTTTTGATCTCCTATGGTTGATTGTTCTAAACAGTGTGTTCCTAGCTGGTGTCGTCATTCACCTTATACTCCTCTCTGTGGTTTGGCAGAAAGTTGACCCATGGAGGTGTGAGTTCAGTTCCAGGCCTGAAGGGAGTCTAAGGGTCCATTTTCTCTGGGGTTTTACCTGTCTCTGTCAGAGTAGTAAGAGTGGTCTTTCTCATTATTTTTATTTTTGTTTCATTTTTTTCCTCCTGGTCTTTCTGGGCCCCTCTGCAATGAACCATTTCACAGTATTCGGTAGTGGTAGTCATGCACTATTGAGATCTTCTGGTCTCAGGATCACGGAGGCTGAGAAGTTCCTTTGGTACCTTAGTTCTTTGGAGTAATTGCTTCGTTGTATATTTGATTTTCTTCACTCTTCTTTGCTCTACATTTTCTTTCTGGAGAGACAAATCATTGCATCTTAGAGGGCCTCTCATAGGCTTCTAAGACTCCAGTCACAGTTCTCCAAAATAGGCTATAGAACATTGTCTTTGTGAACTGTGGTATGCCAGTTGAACTCGATGTCCCCAAAGACTATGGTCCTGATCCCCCAGATGTTTTGTTATGGTTAGAAAGTTTTCATAATTTTGCCCTGGTATGCCATGCTATATACATGGATGTATTTACAGTCCATATAAATATATATGTAGAAATATCCTCTGTCAAACCTATATTTATTCATGGATATAGATTTATTCTCTACCCACTTTTGCTCAGCTGAAGTGTCTACCTATTTATTCATTCGTTTGTTGTTGTTAGGTGCCATTGAGTCAACTCCGATTCATATCAATCCTAAGTATAACAGAAAGACACACTGCCCAGTCCTCACAATTATTGTTAAGCTTGAGCCCTTACTGCTGCCATTGTACCAGTCCATCTCAATGGGGTCTTCTTCTTTTCACTGACTTTCCAGTTTACCAAACATGATATCCTTCTCTAGTGACTGGTCCCCCTTGATAATATGTCCAAAGTACGAGAGACAAAGTCTGGCCTTCTTGGTATGTAAGGAGCACTCTGGCTGCACTTCTTCCAACACAGATCTGTTTGTTCTTTTGGCAGCCCAGGGAACTTTTAATACTCTCCTCTAATACCATAACTCAAATGCATCAATTTGTCTATAGTTTTCCTTATTCGTTGTCCAACTTTCACATGTGTATAAGGCCCCTGATAATAACAGGACTTGGGTCAGGTGCACCTTAGTCCTTCAGCTAATTTCTTTGATTATGAATTCTTTAAATAGGTCTTGTGCAGCAGAATTGCTTAATGCAGTACATTGTTTTGATTTCTTACCTGCTGCTTTCATGAGTATCGATAGTGGATCCAGGCAAAATGAAGTCTTTGACAACTTTGATCCTTTCTCCATTTATCATGGTGTTATTTATTTGTTCAGTGTTGAGGAGTTTTATTTCCTTTATATTGAGGTATAATAGTGAAGGCAGTAGTCTCTGATCTTCATCAGTAAATAATTCAAGTCTTCTTCACTTTCAGCAAGCATGGTTATATCATGTGCATATCACAGGTTGTTAATGAGTCTTCTTCCAATCATAATGCTTCTTTCTTCTTCATAAAGTCTAGCTTTTCAGAGTACTTGTTCTGTATATGGATATTTGAGTAAGTATTGTGAAAGGACACAGCCCTGGCACAAACCTTCCTGATTTTCAACCATCCAGTATCTCTTGTTCTGTTCTAACAACGGCCTCTTGTTGTATGTACAGGTTCCTCATAAACACAGTTAAGTGTTCTGGAATGTTCATTCTTCGCAGTGTTATCCATGGTTTGCCATGATCCACACAGCGTTTGCATAGTCAATAAAACAAAAGTAAGCATCTTCTTGGCATTCTCTACTTTCAGTAAAGATCCATCTGACTTCAGCATCGATAGCCCTAGGCCCACATCCTCTTCTGAATCCAGCTTGAATTTCTGGTAGCTCCCTGTTTATGCACTGTTACATCAATTTTTCAATTATTTTCAGCAAGATTTTACTTGCATGACATTTTAATGATATAGTTCCACATTCTGTTGAGTCACTTCTCTTAGGAATGGACACAAATGTAGATCTCTTCCAATCGGTTGCCCAGTAGCTGTCTTCCAAATCTCTTGAGATAGATGAGTGAGCACTTCCAATGCTACATCAACTTGTTGAAAGATTTCAGTTTCTGTGCCATCAATTCCTGGAGACTTGTTTGTCACCAATGCCTTCAGTGCAGCTTGGACTTCTTCCTTCAGTACCACCGGTTCTAGACCATATACAACTCTTAAAATGGATTTAAAATATTTACTAATGAAGATCAAAGAGCACAGCCTTCAATATGGATTGCATCTCAATGTAAAGAAAACAAAAATCCTCACCACTGGACCAATAAGCAATATTCTTATCAACGGAGAAAATATTGAAGTTGTCAAGGACTTCATTCTTCTTGGATCAACTATCAACACTCATGGAAGCAGCAGTCAAGAAATCAAATGAAGTATTTGGGACAGTGACTCAGTGTATTCCTTCTGTCTTCTTTTGATGCTTTCTACGTCCTTCAATATTTTGTCCATGATGTCATTGTTCTTAAGTGCCGTTGAGTTGCTTCTGACTTATAGAAACACTGTATAGGGTTTCTGAGGCTGTAAACATTAGCTAGGGCAGAAAGCCTCATCTTTCTCTGTGGAGCATATGGTGGGCTGAAAACGCCAACCTTTTGGCTAGCAGTCCAGTTCCTATAGTATGGGGTGATCACATTCCCACCATGTATTTTGTGCATGTTGTTGTTGTGGTTCAGTGCTATTGAGTCGGTTCCGACCCACAGTGACTCTGTATAGGGTTTCTGAAGAGTGACTGATGAGCTTGAACCTTCAAACTTGCAGTCCAGTGTATTAACGCACAGCACCACACCAGGACTCCCATTTTGTCTGTTGTTGTTCTTGTTAGGTGCCATCGAGTTGGT
>NW_006408669.1:4989385-4990931 GCF_000296735.1 Chrysochloris asiatica
GATTCCTGCATTCCATTGGGTCACCTCTCTTTGGAATGAACACAAATATGGATCTCTTCCAATCAGTCGGCCAGATAGTTGTCTTCTAAATTTCTTGGCAGAGACAAGTGAGTGCCTCCAGTGCCGCCTCACTTTCTTGAAAGATTCCCATTTTTATTCCATCAGTTCCTGGTGCCTTGTTCTTTGCCACTTTCCTTCAGTATCACTGGCTCTTGATCATATGCTACCTCTTGAAATGGTTAAACATCAGCCATTTCCTTTTGCTACAGTGACTCTGTGTATTCCTTCCATCTTCTTTTGATGCTTTCTAAAGCATCATTCAGTAATTTGCCCAGAGAATCCTTCAATAACAAAAGTCGAGGCTTGAATTTTTTCTTCACTTCCCCTACCTTGAGAAATGCTGAGCACTATTCTTCCTTTTTGGTTTTCTGACTCCAGATCTTTGCACATTTTGTTGAAATATTTGACTTTGTCTTCTTGAGTTGATCTTTGAAATTTTCTGTTCAGCTCTTGTACCTCCTCATTTCTTCCATTTGCTTTAGCATCTCTATGCTGGAGAGCAAGTTTCTGTGTCTCTTCTGATACCCATTTTGATCTTCTCCTTCTTTTTTGTCTTCTTAATGGCTTTTTGCTTTCTTCATGTATGATGTTCTTGATGTTATCCCACAAGTATTCTGGTTTTCGGTCTTTAGTGTTTAATGTATCAAATCTGTTCTTCATATGATCTCTAAATTCAGGTGGGATACATTCAAAGTTATGTTTTGGCTCTCATGGAAATGTTTTGATTTTCTTCAGCTTCAGTTTGAATTGGCATATGAGCAATTGTGGTCTGTTCTACAATCTGCCCCGGCCTTGTTTTCACCAACGATATAGAGGTTTTTCCATCGTCTCTTTGTGCAGACATAGTCAATTTGATTTCTGTGTACTCCATCTGGTGAGGTCCATGTGTATAATTATCTCTTATCCTATCTAAAGAAGATATTTGAAATGAACAAATCATTGATTTTGCAGAAGTCTATCATGCGATTTCCAGCATCATGTCTATCACCAAGGCCATATTTTCCAACTACTGATACTTCCTGTTTGCTTGCGACCTTTGCATCCCAAGATCCAGTAATGATCAATGCATCTTGATTGCATGTTTGATCAATTTCAGATTGAAGCAGTTGGTAGAATTCTTCTATTTCATTCTCACTTGCTTTAGTGGTTGGTGCGTAAATTTGAATAATGGTGGTATTAACTGGTCTTCCCTGTATCATAGACAGTGTTGTACTTCATGACTAATCTGGATTTGTTCTTTTTGGCAATCACTGCAACACCAATCCTCTTCAATTTGTCCTTCCTGGTATAGTAAACCATGTGGTTGTCACATTCAAAATGGCCAATACCAGTTCATTTCAGCTCACTAATGCCTAAGAGATCGATATTTATGCCTTCCATTTCATTTTTGACAATTTCCAATTGTCCTAGAGTCATACTTTGTACACTCCATGTTCCAATTATTAATGGATGTTTACAGGTATTTCTCTGCATTTTGGGTTGTGCC
>NW_006408669.1:4992536-5002061 GCF_000296735.1 Chrysochloris asiatica
GATAGTTATTGAAATATTTTTTTTAGTGATGAATGTGGTCTCATTCTTATTGAGTTTCATACTCCTGGCATTGTAAGCCATATGATTTGTGAATCAAAATGGCCAACATATGTCTATTTCAGCATGCTAGTGCCTACGATATAGATTTTTTTAATGTTTTATTTCATTTTTAACACCTTCCAATTTTCCTATATTTGTACTTCCTACATTCCATGTTTGGAGTATTAATGGCTGTCTGCAGGAGTTGCTCTTCATTTTGTAGTTGTATCCCATCAGCAAGTGAAGGTCCCAAAGCTTTACTCCATGGTCAACTCTACTTTGAGGAGTCGCTTGTATTTTGTGTGCCTTCCAATCTGAGAGGCTCATCTTCTGACGCTATATCTGCCAATGTTTTGGAGCTGCTCACAATGATTTCATGTTACAGATTATTGTTATTTCTGTCATTGCAGGATAGTGTATGTAATAATATTTCCTCTATTGCATTTAACTTTTGTGTTCCACCCACTGTGTTTCCTTCCTTGATCATTGTGTGCTGACTTCTCTGTGATTCTGTATTGCCTTTGCTTTCACCAAAGTTAATGGTAACCACTCCTGGTAACCTTCCATTCATTACTCTGTCAATATAAAGCTTTTTTGGCTTTTCACAGTGGTGGTCTCATACAATATTTGTCCCTTTGTGATTGACTAATTTCACTGGTGTAGCACTGGAGGACAAGCACTGAACTGCTAACCACAAGGTCAGTGGTTCAAATTCACCAGCCACTCCTCAGAAACCCTGTAAAGATCTTCTATGCATTGGAACAAAGTCAATGGCACTCAACAACACTAATTTCACTTTTTTTAATGTCTTCTAGGTTCATCTGTGTTCTGTGGTATTTTGCAGATTCATTATTGCTCTTGAACATTGTGCAGTATTCCATTATGTATAATTCCATTGTTTATTTATCCATCCATTCAGAGATAGGCACTGAGGTTGTTTCTCTGTGCTGTCTCTATACTATTGTGAATAATGCTTTGATGAACATGGATGTGCATGTATCTATTTGTGCAATGACTCTTACCTCTCTAGTATATATATACTAGTAGTGAGATTTTTGAATCATATGGTATTTCTATTTCCAACTTCTTAAGAAAGTGCTATAGATTTTTCCATAGTGGTTGCACCATTTTACAATACTACCAGTAAGGTATGAGGTTTCCATCTCTCCCTACCCTTGCCAAGATTTGTTGTTTTCTTTTTTTTTTTTTAACTCTGCTATTAATGTTGGGATAAGATTATATCTCATGGTTGTTTTGATTAGCATCTCTCTCATAGCTAATGATCGTGGGTATTTCTTCATGGATTTATTGGCTGCCCCATGTCTTTGGTGCAGTGTCTATTCACATCCTCTGACCATTTTAAAATTGGATAGTTGGGGTTTTTGATGTTGAGATGTGAAAGTTTCTCTTTTTACTCTTTTGGTAAAGTTTTTGATACACGAAAGTACTTTATTTTTAAGCAGTTCTAGTCATCTACACCTGGTGTGGTGCTGTAGGATCAGTGCTGGACTGTGACCCACACGGTCAGCAGTCCAAGCTACCAGCCACTCCATGGAAATCCTATATAGGGTCACTATGTGTCAGAAATGATTCAATAACACTTAACAACAATAACAGTCATCTACCCACCGCTTCTCTGTCACTTTAACGTATTGTGGTGGCTTGCATGTTGTTGTGATACTAGAAACTATGCCACTGGTATTTTAAATACGTGTAGGATACACCCATGGTGGACAGGTTTAAGCTAAGCTTCCAAACGAAGACAGACTAGGAAGAGGGAGAGGCAGACTCCTTCTGAATGTTTAGACACTGAAAGCTTATGAAAAGCAGTGGACTGCTGTCAGATAGCCCCCAAAATACTGAATATTAAAACGTGATGAATAGCACCAGAATATAGTCAAATATAGTGCCAGTAGATAAGCCCATCAGGCTGGTAGACACTCAAAATAAGATTGTGGAAAAGCTGCCTCCTTAAAATAGAGTTGACTATGATCATGTAAATGGAGTAAAGATATCAAGACCTTCATTTGCTGATTGGACAAAACTCAAAATGAGGAGAAACACATGTAAACATTTAATAATAAACAGAATATGAAATGTATGATGTATAAATCTAGGAAAATTGGAAGTTGTCAAAATGAAATGGAACATATAAAGATTGATATCCTAGACATTTGTCAGCTGAAAGGGACTGGTATTGGCCATTTTAAATCTGAACAATCACATGGTTTACTATACTGGGAATGACAAATTAAAGAGGAATGGCATCACATTCATCATCAAAAACATTTCTAAGATCTATCTTAAAGTACAATGCTGTCTTGACAGGATAATATCCACATGCCTCAAGAAAAGTCAGTTAATACAATTATTATTTAAATGTAAGTACCAACCACTAAAGCCAGTAATGATGAAATTGAAGATATTCTGCCAACTTCTTCAGTCAGATATTGTTGCAATCAGGATGTATTGATTGATTGACTGCTGCTGGTATGAATGTTGTGGGTTAATCTGAGCAAAATGAAGTCTTTGTCAACTCCAACCTTTTCTACATTTATCTTGATTTTATTGGTCCAGTGATGAGGACTTTGTTTTCTTTACACTGACCTACAACTCATACTGAAGGCTGTGGTCATCGATCTTCATCAATAAGTATTTTCAGTCTTCTTCGCTTTCAGCCAGCAAGGTTGTATCTTTTGCATATTACAGGTTGTTCATGAGTCTTCCTCCAGTCCTGATGCCACATTCTTCTTCATATAATCTAGCTTCTTGGTATTTGTTTAGCATACAGTTTGAATAAGTATAATGAAAGAATACATTCTTTCCTAACTTTGGTATTAGTGTTTTAATGGCTTAGTAGAATAAGTTCAGGAGTTTTCTATCCTTTTGTATGTTCTAGAAAAGTTTAGGCGGAATTGGTGTCAGCTCTTCTCTGAATGTTTGGTAGAATTCTTCAGTGAAACCATATGGACTAGCGGTGTTTTTTGTTTGTGTAACCTGTTCAATTTCTTCTTTTGTGATGGCTTTTTTAAATCAGAGTTTCTACCTCAGTCTGTGTTAGTTTGGATTGTTGTTGTTGTTGTTAAGTGCTGTTGAGTCGGTTCTAACCCACAGCAGCCCTGTATAGGGTTTCCTATAAGGAGAAGCTGATGAGCTTGAAACTCTGACTATGTAGTTCATATTGACTTTGCAGTCCAGCACATTAACCCACAGTGCCATAGGTAATGTTTTCCTAGAAATTTGTCCATTTCTTCTAGGTCTTCAAACTTGTTGAGTACAGTTCTTCATAGTATTGTTGCTAAGTGCTGTTGAGACATTTCTGACTCATAGTGACCCTCTACAGGTTTTCTGAGGAGTGGCTGGTGGGTTTGAACCACCGGTCTTGAGGTTAGCAGTCCAGTGCTTATCCTACAGTACCACTGTTTTTCATAGTATTCTGTTCTCATCTTCTTGGTTTCATTAGGTTCTATTGTGACATCACCTGTTTCTTATTTATGTTGTTTGTGTCGTCTCCATCTTTTCCTTTGTTAAATTAGCCTGTGGTTTGTCCATTTTATTAATCCTTTCAAGGAACCAAATTCTAGTCTTGTTGAGTCTTTCTATTATTTTTCTGTCTCATTTATTTCTGTATGTATCTTTTAAATTTTCTTTCTTGTGACTATAGGCTTTTTCTTTCTTTCTTTCTTTTTCTAATCATGATAGATGTTTGGTTAACGTGTTGACTTTGTTTGTTTTCTTTTAGTTGTGACACACACCTTATTTTTAAAAGTAGGAATATAGTCTTTACTTTTCTACAGTTGTGTTTTCCCTTGATGCACACTTTTCTCCAAGTATTCATGTTTTAAATGTTGTATAGTGTTCTTTTTAATATACATTTTAGTTAACCAAAGCCCAAGAAACCAGTTTAATCAACAGCAATCATATAGCATTAATCTTAGAAGCTATGACTATTTAGATTTCAATATCTCCTTGTTTGTTCTTGATATTGTTACTGTTGGTTACTTCACGTCATCTATGATCCATGTTTACTGGGTAGAACAGATGAAAATATTGCTTGATCATTTCCATGTTCACAATTGGGGGTCTCTCTGAGTTCTTTGTGGTGGGCACTGTGTAGTTTGAGTGATAGCCAACCCAGGGGGCTCACCTTTCCATATTATATTAGAAAGGTTCTGTTGTGTTCCCTAGGGTTCTCACTGGCTAGGTTTTGGAAGAAGATCACCAAGATTTGCTTCCTAGTTTTAGTCCAGAGGCTCTACTGAAACTTGTCCATTATGGATAATCCTGCTGGTATCTGAAATACCAGCAACGTAGCTTCTTCTAGTACCATAACAGCACACAGGCTACCACACTATGACAAACTGACAGATTGTGTTTGTCCTTGAGAGCTATTCTTAGACTCATAATTTTAGGAAATAGATTATTTTAAAAAACCAAGATGTATTTTGTGTAGAATTGGTTTTCATCAGCAGAAAACAAATAGAGATTTCTGAACCTTCAGAAAAGCCTCCAACTTTTTCCTTGTTGCCTGGAATTTCACCTCTGCAACTCCTTTCCTTTTTGCTTGAAAAATGAAAATTTCAGCCCTGGAGGGGTGATGATTCTATCAGTGAATTGCTTTTACTCCTTAAGGTAAATGAATTTGTTAGAACCTTCTCAGTGAGTGGAGGTTTTTGGGGTGTGTGTGTAGGGGAGGGGGGGCGGGGATGAGAGGGAATTCTGGACTCCTGGGAGCCAGAGAGTGGTCCATTGGGGTGGGGGTTCTGAAGTAGATGGGGAGAGGAATAATGCTGGGTGGGGTGACATGAATACATGGGTGGTTCTGGAGACATGTTGGAGCTCAGTTCTTCATCGAGATGAAAGATGGAAAACTCCCGTGCCCTTTGGGGGTTTGGCTCCACATGTGTCAATCCTTGGAAGAGTCCAGAGTCTGTCCTGCACTTATCACTTCTGCCTTTACAGCCCATCTGTGCTGCTGTTTTAGTCCCATGTGGCTATGATCAGAACAAACTCTAAGCCCTCCCTTGGTTTCCACTGACTCTCACTCTAGCAACTGATGAACATAACTATATTGAAAACTTTAGGAAATTCATGGAAAGGAGTAATATTGATCTCTATGCAGCTTACTGCTACCTCCTGGGACCACCATGATTCTTTCTGTCTTCCTATGTCCTTCCATTCATTGTCTTATACAGAACAGTTGTGTGTGAAGGTCCTTGAGTTCTCACCTTATACTTCCCAAGATGTAAAAATGACATTTTCCATCTGTCTGAAGAACTATATGGGAAATAATCATGGATACGGGAATCAAGCTGGCTTGCTTCCAAATTCTTGTCTTACCACTTACTGACTCCATAACTTTGGGCATGCTACACAACCTCCCCAGGCTTGTTTTCCTCTGCTATAAGATGGTAAGAATGATGCCTGATTCAAAGCATTGCTGGGGACACTTGTGGGGCAGCAAACAGGACACAGCTTTATGGAATGGGGGACTGCAGACGTGAATGGAGGTTAACTTATGGAATCTTTTAACTGTCAACTTCATTTTGAACTTCTCTTTTTATCTAGGTGGGAGCCCTTAAAGGTTTTTAATAGAGCCAGGTTTTAGATACCTCTGGGAGCATTAAAGAAGATGGGTGGCTCAGGTCAGTGCTAATAAGCTCTGGTACTAGGACAAGAGAGTCCTGGTGTGACACTGTGGGTTAATGTGCTGGACTGCAAGGTTAGTTTGAAGTGCAAGGCTGGCGGTTCAAACTCATCAGGCGCTGCTCAGGAACCCTATATAGGGTCACTATGAATAGGAACTGACTCGACAGCATTTATCAACAACAGCAAATAGGGCAATGGTAGGTACAAGCTGTGTGATAAAGTAGTATCACTGGCATTTGTTAACTTGATCTGTTTTCATTCGTTTCACCTATGCGTTTGTGACTTCTGTGACTTTTTTTATTACCTATTTGTTATGCCACCAGCTGTCTGTCAGTCTCTCATACTGCGTGTTGCTATGATGCCAAAAGATAGGCCACTGGTATTTCAAATACCAGAAGGCTCACTCATTGTGGACACGGTGTTGGTGGAGCTTCCAGACTAACGCAGACTAGGAAGGAAGTGTATTGATCTACTTAGGAAAATTAGCTAATGAATGAATCTCAACAGAATAACGTCTGCTAAGAGTCCTGGAAGATGATTCCGCTGTGTTGGAAGTCATTCGAAATACACAGTGGCCGCAACAATGGACTCAAGTAACGGAAGAGTTGCAAAGGTAGTACAGAATATGGCAGGGTTTCATTCTTTTGCCCTTGGATTACCCTGAATTGGAGTTGACTCTATGACAACAATCAACAATATTTGTTATACACATTACACATTTTTTTCTAATCACTTATTATTACGAATATATATTTTAATGGAAGCCAAAAGAATACCTCTGGAAAGTTTGTTGTCTTTGCAGTCTGGTTCCCAAGCTTGAAGGTGACTTTTTTTTATCTTAGTGGCTTAGAGTCCTATCATCCAACATAGTGGAGGCTTTTTAATAAGTATTATGTGAGCCATCAACTTAGTGCTTCTTCACTGTGAAAATATGAATCAAGAAATATGAATTACTTGGATCTTTGGGGGACTCTTTGGGAGGAAAAGAATAACTCAGTCAAAATGGCAAGCAATTCCCTGCAATTGCTAGGTATCCCTTATTACAATGCAATTTTAGACAGACCAGATACTCAGACACCTGCATTGGAGAAGGTGCTCTAGGCTAGTCTGCTCCTTACTGCAATGGGGTGGGATACCTCACGGAGAGAAGGCGGGGCTTTTGTGGGAAAGGGGGTTGGACAATGTTATGAGAGACTGTAGATGCAGACAGCAAGAACTGTAGGTAATGAGACTTTCTTGTTTTGGCAAAGGCACAGGGCTTCAGAATTTCCCCAAATCTCAGGTGTGAATGCTAAAGTTACCTCTAGGCTCTTTCAACTTAATTGCGTGATGGGTGCTTCTTTGATAAACCCGTCTCTGAAACCTTGGCAACCAGAAAACTGAGCTTTCATAAGATGGGATAGTTCTCAAACATTTTCCCCAGTGTTTGAGTCATAAACTTGGCTTTTCCCCACTGCTACCCAGACGTATTGATAATGCCCTCTGCCTTATCGTCCCACACTCCTGAGTTTATTCACTGTGGAGGAGACGGAGCATGAAAATCCCAATTTCTGTTTATGTCTGACTTGTCCCGGGCTTATCAGACTCATCGCTCCATAATTATGAAGCCCTGAGATGGACCTTTGAAATGGAAGCCAAATCTTATTAAAAACTTAATCACAGGTCTTCAAGTCATATAATTGCTTGTGATCTCTCTCTTACTCCCTCCTAAACAAAGCAAGTGCGATGTCTACATTTCTGTAAGGTCATTGAGCTAGAAGAAGCAAGATCTAGAGGAAACTTATTTACATTATACCAAAAAAAGTGTGTGTGTAGGAGAGACAATGAATCCTTCTTACATAAACTGCTTGTTTATTTAATCTTTCTAGATGCATGTCTTTATTAAACCAAAACCACTTGCCACTGAATGTATTCCAGTTTATGTGATCCCATGTGTGTCAGAGTAGAACTGGATTCCATAGGCTTTTCATCGGCTGATTTTTTGGAAGCAGATCACCAGAACTTTTATCTAAGGAGCCTTTAGATGGACTCAAACCTCCAATCTTTCAATTAGCAGCTGTGCATGTTACTGTTTACACTAAGACCACATTCTGATTGTTCATTTTGTTGTTAAGTGCCCCAATCAAGTCAGTTCAGACTCATAAGGACCCTGTATAGGGTTTCTGAGGAGCGACTGGTAAGGTTGAACCACTAACCTTGTGATTCAAATCAACCTTGCAGTCCAGTGTATTAACCCGCCCGCCACACCAGAATGCCTTGTTGTTGTTGTTGTTGTTAAGTGCCTTCGAGTCAGTTCCGACCCATAGCGACCCTGTACAGGGTTTCCAAGGGTGTAAATCTTTACGGGAGTAGAAAGCCTCATCTTTCTCCCGTGGAGCAGCTGGTAGTTTCAAACCACTGACCTTAAGGTTCGCAGCCCGATTCGTAACCACTACGCTACCAGAATGCCTTACTACATCTAAAATCATGTCTTCTTCCCTGAGGAGCCCTGCAAAAGTTATGTTTGAGGTTTGCAAGTTGGGCTTGCTTTACAGAATGAGCAACCTTCTTTCACCATTTGAATGATTTCATAAGAGGTACCAGAGAGTACTGGTGTAGTGCTGGAGGATAAGCACTGGACTGCTAGCCACAAGGCTGGTAGTTCAAACCCACCAGTTGTTACTCAGAAACCCTCTCTACAAGGTCACTATGAGGTGGAACCAACTTGACAAACTTAACAATGACAACAGCCTGAGAGTGTGGTAGGAACTGTCTGGATTTCTCTCTTAGCAGAGCCAGGGGTCTTCAAATCTTACTCACAGCGGTCCACATGACCTACCTCACTAGGAAACTGAGCCAGGTAATGTGTAGGTTTACCTCGAGAGCTTGAGAGTGAGTGGATGAGAAAAGGTGGGAGAGCAGAGGCCATTGAACAAAGCAGTCCTCATTGAGTTCGTCTAAACAAGCTTTAAAAAAAAAATTAAGGAAAAGTAAAATGAGAGATTTTTGGCATTCTATTTTATGTTTACTTGTTGTCTGTTGTTGATAGTTTCAGTTGCCCACTTGCTGGGTAATATGCAAGTTACCCCCTTTTATCCTTGCCTATACTTCACAGTTCTGGAAAAATCAAACTGCCCTTTATTTGGACTGTTTTTCATCAAATACAAATGCTTACAAATTCACTAAGGCATAAGGTCAGAAATCAATTCCATCTTCCTAAAATTACTTGCATGCGGGAGACGACCGCTCCAGGGAACCTAGTTCAATATCTCATATTTTACTCCCAGAGATTACTTGTTTAGTTTCTTAATATCTGGAACATACTATGGGATATTTTCTCTTAAAGCAAAGAATTCAAAAGTGCTTGATGAAAGGGGACAAGGTAGCTTGGGACCACAGAAGGGAACCCCACCATTAAAAGGGGGTTCAAATACAATTACAACTGCTAGAAACTGAATAAACATATCTTGGAAGAAGCACAGCGAAATGCTGCTTAAAAGCAAGAATAACAAGAATTCATCTCATCAACTTGAGACTTGTTAGGAAGGACCAGTCCCTGGAGAAGGACCTCATGCTTGGTAAAGTGGAGGATTATAGAAAAAGAGGAAGACCCTCAATGAGGTGGGCTGACACCGTGGCTGCTACAATGGGCTCAAACATGACAATTGTGAGGCTGGCCCAGGACCAGAAAGTGGTTCATTCTGTTATGCGTGGGTTCACTGAGTTAGAGCCAACTCTGCAGCACCTCACAACAGTGACAACAAATACAGTGTTGGATCACACTTGCAGAGCAGCTGGGCACTGCTTTGTTCTTTATCAGGACCCTCGTGTAGCTGAGGGGTTGTATTTGTTATGAGG
>NW_006408669.1:5002531-5024992 GCF_000296735.1 Chrysochloris asiatica
CACACACACACACCATGTACCTATTTACCGCTTGGCTAAAAATTGGACCACATGGGTGAGTTCCATTCTAGACCTGAAGGGTGGTCAAGGGCCATAGTCTCAGATTCCTCCCTTCTCTTTCTGACCAGTTAATCCCCATCCTTTTTTAAAATAATTTTTAATTTTGTTTTACATTTTCTGCCACTCTTTCTGGGACTTTCTACTGTGATCCCTTTCAGAGCAGTTGGTAGCTGGGTCCCATCTATCTTGACAGTAATGTTTGTGGAGGCAGATTATCAGGCCTTTCTCCTGCAGTACAGCTGGGTAGGTTCAAAGTGCTCATCTGTAGGTTATGGTTGAGTGTGAAATATCTGCATCATTACCCTGCAAAAACTGTATGGGTAAAGTAAGCTAGTGGCGACATTTCATTTCAAAGTCAGTTATATTTTCTTCTCATGAATGAACTAAAAGTTTTGTCATAAAGCTTATCTGATGCCATTGGCTGATATGTTGTCACCCACAGTGAGATGTGTTGCTGTGGGTGGAAACAGGTTTTTCATCTACATAAGTATTAAAAGCACCAGAATATTCTGGTTACAAATTATTTTAGAGGTAATTAATGATTTCTAGTTAAACTCTTTAATAACAACCCTGAATTCTTACTGTTTCCTTGAATTAAAAAATATAAGGAGCAAAGTTATCTTCATAAAACCTTCCAGATGTCCCTTCATCATTCCAACTATCTGTGCATCCATCCATCTGTCTGTCTATTTAGGAACTACTAAACACCTTTTATGTGCTAAGCTTTGTGTTAGGAGCTGGAGCAACATGGGCAACAGGGTAGACAGTGTTCCTAATCTCATAAAGCTCATTGTTTAATGGGAGAAACGGAAACTAAAAAGGCAAGTAATAAAAATATTAATGAATAAAAAATAAAACCTTACTGATTTTTAATCAATTCCAACTCACATTAACCCTATTGTTGTTGTTGTTAAATGCCGTTAAGTTGGTTCTGACCCTCTATAGAGTTTCCAAGGAGTGGTTGGTGAACTTGAACCATTGACCTTATGGTTCAAATTGACATTGAAGTCCAATACATTAATGCACAGCACCACATCAGGACGCCTATTGATGTTGTTGTTAAGTGTCATCAAGTCTCTTCTGACATAGCGACCCTGCATAGGGTTTCTGAGGCTGTAAATCTTTACGGGAACAGAAAGCCTCATCTTTCTCCCACAGAACCGCAGGTAGTTTCGAACTGCTGACCTTGAGATTAACAGCCTGATTCGTAACCACTGCACTACCAGAGCTCCTTAGGACTCCTATAGGACAGAGTAGAACTGCCCAGATGGTTTCCAAAGTTACAATCTTTACAGACACAGACTGCCACAACTTTATCCCATTGGGCTTGAACTGCCAGTCTTTTGATTAGTGGCTGAGTGCTTAAAGACTACACCTTCATAGCTTGTTAAACAATGAATCATTTTTAACCATAGAGGAAAAAAATTTTAAAAAGTGAAACAAAGAGTGGTTGTTGTTGTTGGTAAGTGCTGTGCAGCCGATTCTGACTCATAGCAACGCTTTATAGGGTTTCCGAGGAGCAGCTGGTGAGCTTGAACCGCCGACCTTGCAGTTCAAATGGCTTTGCAGTCTGGTGCAGTAACCTACAGTGCCACACCAGGACTCCAAAGAGTGGTAGAGGGATGGAAATTAAGCAGAACCACTATAAATAAGATGGTTCGCAAAGGTTTTCTTTGGGAGACAAATGCTCTGGAAGGAACACTGCAACAAGTGGGAACAGGTATAAAGGCCCTGAGGCAGCAAGTGGATTAGGTATGAATGAAAAACAGAAAGAAGACTAGTGGTGATGTGAAGAAAGAACACATACAGCAGAACATGGGCTTGGGAGCTGGCCTGATGGACTCGAGGCCCAGTTGCCCCACTTACTAGCTATGTGATCTTGAATCGATTTCTTAACATCTCTGTGTTTTGCTTTTCTCATCTGCATAATGAGGGCAATGAAAGCCCTAATTTAGTGGGTTCATATGAAACTAAAATGAGCTGCTGCTTGTGAAGCACTTGGAACAGTGCCTGACACATGGTAAACAATGCTGAATAAACATTTTTCTTTACTTACATTGAAAATTTGTGTTATATATATAACTTTTTTTTGAAGTCCTGGTGTGACACTGTGAGTTGATGTGCTAGACTGCCAAGCCAGCTTGAATCACATGGTTGACCATTCAAACTCACCAGTCACTCCTTGGAAACCTTATACAGGGTTCAGAAGAGGCCGTGGAATGAGGGATATCATTGCTAATGTCCGATGGATTGTGGCTGAAAGCAGAGAATATCAGAAAGATGTTTACCTGTGCTTTATGGACTATGCAAAGGCTTTCAATGGTGTGGATCATGACAAGCTATGGACAACATTGCAAAGTGTGAGTATTCCAGAAAACTTAATTGTGCTGATGAGAAATCTGTACCTGGACCAAGAGGCAGTTGTTCGAACAGAACATGGGAACACTGAATGGTTTAAAATTAAGAAAGGTGTACTACAAGTTTGTATTCTTTCACCGTACTTACTCAACCTGTATGCTGAGCAAAGAATCCGAGAAGCTGAGTTGTATGAAGAAAAACATGGCATCAGGATTGGAGGAAGACTCATTAACAACACGACCTGCGATATGCAGATGATACAACCTTGCTTGCTGAAAGTGAAGAGGACTTAAAACATTTACTGATGAAGATCAAAGGGTACAGCCTTCGGTATGGATTACATCTCAATGTCAAGAAAACAAAAATCTTCACCACTGGACCAATAAACAGCATTCTTATGAATGGAGAAAAGATTGAAGTTGTCAAGGACTTCATTCTTCTTGGATCAACTATCAACACTCACAGAAGCAGCAGTCAAGAAATCAAATGATGTATTGCATTAGGCAAATCTGCTGCACAAGACCTTTTTAAAGTGTTGAAGACCAAAGATGTCAGCTTGAGGACTAAGGTGCACCTGACCCAAGCCATGGTATTTTCAATAACCTCATATGGATGTGAAAGCTAGACAGTGAATAAGGAAGACCTCAGAAGAATTGATGCTTTTGAGTTATGGTGTTGGAGGAGAATATTGAAAGTGCAATGGTCTGCCAAAAGAACCAATAGATCCATTTTGGAGAAGTGCAGCCAGAGTGCTCCTTAGAAGCCAAGATGGCCAAACTTCGTCTCTCATACTTCGGACATATTGTCAGGAGGGACTAGTCTCTGGAAAAGGATATCATGTTTGGTAAGGTGGAGGGTCAGAGAAAAAAAGGAAGACCACCAACGAGATGGATTGGCCAAGTGGCAGCATCGATGAACTCAAGCGTGGCAACAGTAGTGAGGTTGGCCCAGGATCGGGCAGTGTTTCGTTCTGCTGTGCATAAGGCCATTATTGGCACCTAACAACAACAACAACAGTGCGTCAGAAACAACTCAACAGCAGATAACAACAACAACATAGCTTCTTTTACTGATGCCCTAGACAGGAATCTTACAATGGTGTGGGGAGGTGAAAAAAAAACTTGAATTGCTGACCTAGATCAGCTCTCTTATTTTAGAGAAGAAATTGAACTTAACTTATAGGTTTTACTTTAATGATTAATAAAGTATATTGTTTACAAGTATTTTCTTGTTATAAGACATTCAAATACTGTTATCAAAGCTCAATTCTGAACTTCTCCCAGCCCTGGTGCCAGTCCGTTCCCTGGAGGTCAGTGCTTGGTCGTTCCAACATTTGTCTGAATGTTTGTTTAAGTCGTAAATATGAAAGCATATTGTTTTGATTTTCTAGATGATGTTGAGAATATATTGCTTTTAAATTAGTTTGTGACTGTTGCTGTTTGCTTTTCATTTATTATCATTTTTTTAACTTAAGTCTTAGCGTTTCCTTGAGCATTTAGGTTGCTTTTCCTCCCGCATCATAGCTGCAGCTTGGCATTTTAGTGGTGTAAATAATTCTTGGAATCATTTTCATGTTGGTGGTGGTAGTATCTGCTGTTGAATCCATTCCTGCTTATAGCAACCCCACGTGACAGAGAAGAGCCGCTCTCACAGGATGCAAATCCTTCCAGGAGTGGATCACCACATTTTTTTTTTCTCTCTTAGAATTGCTGGTAGGCTCAAACCCCCAACCTTTCAGTTAGCAGTTGCATGCTTAAGCATGGTACCACCAGGCTTCCTTATTTTCATATTGCTGCTGATGATGTTAAGTGCTTTCTAGTCTGTTACAACTTAGAGTGAACCTGTGTGTTTCCAAAAAGCAGATGGTGAATTTGAACCGCCAACCTTATGGTTAGCAATCCAGTGCTTATCCTACAGCTCCACACTAGGACTCCTAGTTCCATATTGTTACTGTTGTTTAGTGCCGTCAAGTTGCTTCCAATTCATAACAACCCTGTATAGGGTTTCTGAAGAGTAGTTGTTAAGCTTGAACCACCAACATTACGGTTTAAACCGACCGTGCATTCCAGCGCATTACTGTGACATTTAATTACTCTGATTCTTTACCATTACAGGGAAACTAGGATTAAATTTTTTTCTTTGTTTTCTGCCAAATAATGATATTGGAAGCAGCAGCATCCTGTGTAAATGCAATCTTCAACATTTCCCTGTTCCTTATAAAGCAGAATGATGCCTTCCACTTTGGCTGAAAGGCCCCTCTAAATTGGAAAGCAAGTGATTGGTGATCACTCTATAATAACCACCTAGGGTCCCACATTGGTCCAAATGGAGCTTTAGCTTAATGAGTTATGGAGACGCAATACCTTTGAAATAAAGCCCCGCCTGAGAGAATTGCAATCGGCTTTGGCGTCTGCTTGTTGTCTTTGCTTCATCATTTGAGGGGTGCTCAGATGTGGCCTGGTAAATAATCACAGTGTAATTTGTAATCAGACACCTGTCTGTTCCAGAACAACTGTAGGGACTCGTCAGGGTCTTGCCACATATGGGACTGTGCAGGGACACTTGTGCAGAAACACACAGCTGGGCAACCTTTGAGTGACCAAGAGCGATCTCTGCTGAGGATGTGAGAACAGTAGGTGCCCCAGGGGGTGCCCTGCACTGAATGTCATACGGTGAAAGCCCTCACATCCCCTCAGGTTTAGGTAACATGGCTCCACAAATTCTATTCTGGGAAGGCTTTGAGGTAGAGCCTAGAAGGGTTTCGTTGTCAGAAGCTGATTTGGGGGCTATGTTTACTTAGCGAAGATTGTTCTGAAGGAAGTTGAATATTGTTGATGAACTTAAAATACTGAGGTTTCATTCTTAAGTAATTTATTTTACTTTTTGTTATTGTTGAGACTATACACAACAGATTATATAACAATTCAGCAATTTCTACAGTGTACAATTCACAGACATTGGTTACGTTCTTCAGGCTGCATATTCATTCTTACATTTCTTCTGAGTTGTTCTTTCTCCATTAACACAAACTCACTGTCCCTAAGTCTCCTATGTAATCTTTGGAGTTCCTCAAGTCAGTTTCATCTCATATAAATACATCTTAACCCTTCCATGACCAAATTATTTCCTGCTTCACTTTTTTGTTCTTGATATCATGCATTTTCAGTAAAGGAAGTTATGCTGAAATCAAGGAAAATTGTTTTGAGGTAGTATGGATTTTGATATGATTATGTAGGACACGTATGTCCCAAATGGACTCTGGTGGGAGGATTGGAACCAGGCCCATTTTTCCAGATTTATGTGGTTGTACAGGCCCTTTTGCAGGCAGCCGTGTGTAGTAAAACTGGGACAGCAGCTTCCCAAGCAACCTGAGAGTATTTAAAAAAGTTTGTGGAAAATGGAATTAAAAGATAATGGAATTTTTCCATGAACTTTTTGAAACCCCGTCTCCTCTCATACTGTCGTTGTTAAGTGCTATCTAGTTGACGTCTACTCATAGTGACCATGTATAGGGTTTCCAAGAAGCAGCTGGTGAGTTTCAAGCACCAAAATTGTAACTCAAACCAACTTTGTGGTCTAGTGCTTATCCTATAGCGCCACATGAAGACTTCCCTCTCACACTGGTGGGTGATATATATCCCACACGGGTCATGAAAGAGTTAAAAGAGGACAACTTAAGACAGTCGTTCTTTACTAGTTACACTAAAGTATTGTTGGATTTTATAAAGACTTCAGGAGCTATTTTTAGTTTACTGTTTAAAAATGATCTTAGGCCCGAAGTTTCAGGGATTCATCCCACCTGTATGATTCAAGAAATGCTGAATTCCATGGGAATCTGGAATTCTGTTCTGCAGCCACTCCCCTTTTTTTCATTGATAAAAATGTGTTGTGATGGTTGAGAATATACAAAGCAAGACATATACCAACTGAACGATTTCTGTGAGTACAATTCGGTGACATTGACTACATCATTCAAGTCCGACAACCATTCTCGTCCCCCCTCCCCCTTCCAATCTGTTTCTCCCCAGTTAATATAAACTCACTGCATCCTAAGTTTCCTATCAAATTTTTGAGGTCCTGTTGTCAATTTAAGGTGCACTGGTAGTGCTATTAGATAGCACCGGACTGCTAACCACAAGGTTGGTGGTTCAAACCCCCTCGTGGCTCCATGGGAGAAAGATGAGGTTGTGGGCATCTGTAAAGACTGCCCATTTGGGAAACCATCTGAAGGTCACTGTGAGTTAGAATTGACTCAGTGGCAGTGGGTTTGATGTGGGGTTATCACTTTGATCTCACACAGGTAGTGCTGCAAAGGATCACAATGTCAAGGGCAGCCATTGTTTACTAATGAATTAAACTACTGTTTGGTTTAAAGAAGATCTTGGGGGATATCTTTGCCTTAAGGTTTAAAGATGATCTCGGGCCAGTAGTTTTAGAGGTTCATCCAGACTCTATGACTCCAGAAAGTTGGAATACCATGAAAATTTGAAATTCTGCTTCACATAAAATAGTGAGGGTCTTAACAGATGATTTTCTTTTCATTCCAATGAGATTTTCTATGGTGGTGGCAGTGGTGATGTGCTGTGGAATCAGTTTTGACTTATAATGACCCTGTACAAGGCTTCTGAAGCTGTAAATCTTTCCGGGACCAGAAAGCCTCATTTTTCTCCTTCAGAGCAGCTGGTAGATTTGAACTGCTGACCTTTTGGTTAGCAGCCCAACTGTCACCCACTACACTAACCAGACCTCCTTGTAAATTGTCCATACCAAGCACTATTATTATTATCTGTTGTGTTATTACCTGTTATTACTTATAATGACCCTGTATAGGGTTTCTGAGGAGTGGCAGGTGAGTTTGAACCTCTGACCTTGTGGTTCAAAAAGACCTTGTGGTGCAGTGCTTATCCTACAGCACCACAGAGGTAAGATTATTGGATGAGCATCCAGTCTCTCAAAATAATCCCTTGTTGCTGCAACTCCGTCCTTTACTGTTGTTGATTTGGTTTTCAAGTACTCCCGGTCATCTTTTTCTAACGATTTTCAAAACTGAGACTTTGCTATGAGGTAGGTTCTTCAGATGTGCTAATATCTGCTCAATTTGAAATAGTAGAATTTAACCTTGAAAGCTTTCCTTTTCCTTTTATCTTTTTTTTTTTTTTTTCTGAGCAGGTCCTAAATTTTCTGTCTGATACTAAAAATTAGCAAGAATGTTAAAGAATGGGATGTCTTTTTATCTAAATAGTGAGAAAAGACATGGCATGTAATTAGGTTCTGGTTGTCTCAGAAATCTAACAATACACCGGGCATGCCTGTGATCTTCTCAAAGAAAAAGACATTTAAATACAATGCAAACGACAAACAGACACGTAATCTAGCTAGCGGAGCTATGTCGATATTGTATATGGCGTGTACCTTATCCTCTGTATTAGTAATTGCCACAAAGAGAGGGACAGTACGCTGGCTGGGCACACAAGTGATTCTTGTCACCTTTGTCACCTTCAGACCACCAATATCCCCATTTATGCTGGCTGGAAATGCACTTTGTAATTGAGTCATTTCCAGGTTGTCTAAGGGACGGTATTACAGCTCATGGGCCCCCAGACTCATTTTTCCTTCAGAGACACCAAATCACCACTCACCCATGGGAACTTGGTACAAGTTTATAGAGACTGGTGTCACTGTGTTGTCGCTAAGTGACTCAGGTTAAATCTGGTTAATGATCTCAGCCACAATGAGAGCTGACAGCCACTGCCAGGCACCACGAGGTGTTCCCCACATGCTTTAGGTCACTTCATCTTGACAACAACTCTCGGAGCTAAGTGGTGTCATTAACCCTCTGTACAATGAAGGAAACCGAGGCACTAGCACTCTTAATCAGGGGTCAACAAGCTATGACCCACTGGTCAAATCCTGCTTTCCTGGCCCACAAACTAAGAACTTTTAAATGGTTTCAAAAAACAAAAACAAAAAATCAAAGGAATAAAGCTATGTGAAAATTATATACCATTAAAAAAATTATACAGAGCCCATAAATAAAGCTTTATTGAAATACAACCACACTGTCTTATTTACATCTCTTCTATGGCTGCTTTTGAGATACATTGGCAGGGTTAAGTTGTTTGTAAAAGCTAAAATATTCAGCATCAGAGTCTATAGAAAAAGCCTGTTGTCCCCTGGTCTTAATCATGCGTAATGAGTCCACCCAAATTTTTTGCCAACAAGTTGATTCCAATTCATAGCAATATAATTGTTGTTGTTGTTGTTGTTAAGTGCCATCGAGTTGGGTCCGACCCATAGCGACCCTGTACAGGGTTTCCGAGGGTGTAAATCTTTACGGGAGTAGAAAGCCTCATCTTTCTCCCGTGGAGCGGCTGGTAGTTTCGAACCACTGACCTTAAGGTTCGCAGCCCGATTCATAACCACTACGCTACCAGAGCTACTTAGCAATCTAATAGAACAGAGTAGAACTGCCCTGTAGAGTTCCCAAGGCTACAAATCTCTACAGAAACAAAACAGAGATCTGTGAAATCTCTATAAATCTCTGCCTCATCTTTCTCCTGTAGGGTTGTTGATGGACTCTGTCTTCCATCCGATCTTTGAGTTTGTAGTCCAACATGTAACCACTGTACCACCACCAGTAGTCTTCACTGTATAACCAGTTAGCTCCTAATCATTCAGTCTGGGCAACCACACACAGGGTTGCTATGAGTCGGAACTGACTCAACAGCACTTAACAATGCAACACAACTCATTGCTAGTAATGATAGTGAACACATCGATCACAACCAGGTGCCAGGCTTCCTTCTGATTGCCTCACTTATATTAGTTCAATATTGGCCCTTTGAAGGAGGTATCATCATTACCCCACCCCACCCCCCTTTCACCTATGGGGAAACAGAGGCGCTAAGCGTTTTCCTTAGTCTTTGGGTATAGCCCTATCAGTTCACAGATGAGGAAGATTCTGGGCAGTTGGTGAAATGACTTGCCCACAACTCTCTAGGGTGCTTGTACCCAGCCCTACAAGGTGTCGATGAGGCTAAGGCAAACACACCTGAACACAACACTATAACTACCTGCCTCTGTTCTACAGCTATGCCATTTTGACAGAAGTGTCACCATGTGCCAGGTGAGATGGTTGCTCTCGGTCCCTCTGAATCTCTGTTTTAGCCTGGCCATTGCTGTCCTCAGGAAGTCTTGGTGGTGCCGTGTTTAAGCACTTGGCAGCTAATTGATACATTGGTGGTTTGAGCCCATCCAGCTGCTCCATGCTGGGTTGGACTCTGTCACATGGGCTCTTGATGAATCAAAATCTACTCCAGGATTCCTAACAACAACAACAAACCGACGTCTTCTTTTCTTCCAGTTTTACATACCTCCTCCTCTCCTCAGCGCCTCCGCTCTGGTAGCATGTCCATCCTTCCTGGGTAACACAGCTTCGGTAATGATCTCATTTACATCTGGGAGGGAGGAGAAGAAGATTTAGTTTAAAACCCGAGTGGGCAAAGGCATACTCTAGTTGCTTGCCTTTTAAGCCGTGTGCTAAAGCAGGTCTTGGTAATACCTTCTCTCCCCGGAACCAGAGGATTCAAATCCCAGCAGGCTGCCAGCAGGCCCTCTCTTTTCAAGTCAGATAAATGGAAGCCTCCGTAGTATTGGTGGGAATTGTTTTGATGGTCTCATAAGATGAGCGCCCCATCCTTTTCCTTTGAAGACACTGCTTTTTAGGAGTTAAAACTGAGTCCCTGTTAGAATAAATTTAGTTGGTATTTCTCGAAAGCTCTGGCACTCATGTTACATTTGCATAAGTAGGGCATCAGTTTTGAGGTGTGAGGGCAGGAAAGGAGAAAAGTATTCCTTGTGTTCCATTAACAGCCATCTAGTTTCTTTCCGTCTGATTTTTAAACATCGTATAAACTATTCTTTCCTCCCCAACACACTCAGTTTTCATCAATTCCAAGAAAAGGCTCATTAAGCACCCAATGCCAAAAGAAACTGAATTTAGCTTTCTTGTGGTTTGCTTTCATTCCTATAAACATTTGCTCCTTTTTAATAATTGAACCAACCAGAATTCTACAGATATCTGAATCTACTGTGAGAAAATTCTCTGTGTGTACACTGGTATAAGCTATCAGATGAAGAAATGCATGTATTTAAAACAAGAGACAAAATATTTTACAATAAGTTGTAAGGAAATGGCAGAATGTGACGTGCTTACATTGAGATATAAGTCTGAGGTGAAAGATTAGTTTAGATTGTGTGGCTGGGGCAGTTTTAGAGGTTTACTGATCTGTGTGGCATTTGAAATCAGCTTTGAAATAAGAGTTGTCGTTGTTAAGTACCATTGATTTGGTTCCAAATCATAGAAACCCTATATAGAGTTTCCAAGAAGTGACTACCACCAAACTTGTGGTTAGCAGTCCAGTGTTTATCCTACAGAATCTCACTGAAGAGTAGGGCTACAAAAATCACTGCACATGGATTAACAACAGGAAACGAGTAACATCGTCCAAACAGTATAAGGAAAAAATTTTAAACACCCTTGAATTTCTTATTGTGGCAAATTAAACCATAGTTCAGGTACTGACCAATCAAAGATGAACTCCAGTTCACTGCCTATTTTTCTAAGTTAGGTCTTTTTGGAATGCAACTATCTTCGTTCCTTTCAATATTATTTATGACCTAACCGCTTCTATTCTTTAATAAGGATCTCTGGTCATGCTGTGTGTTAGGCATTGGACTGCTATTAATAAGTTCAGTTCAAATTCACCAGCTGCTTAAGAGAACAATGAGGCTGTCTGCTCCTGTAAAGATTTATAGTCTCAGAAATGCTTTATGGGGTCAGAGCCCTGGTACAGCGCTGTGGGTTAATGCGCCAGACTGCAAAGCCATTTGAACTGCAAGGTCGGCAGTTCAAGCTCGCCAGTTGCTCCTCGGAAACCCTATACAGGGTCGCTATGGGTCAGAATTGACTCAACAGCACTTAACAACAACATACCTCTCAAACATAACAATTGTGAGAATGGTGCAGGACCGGGCAGTGTTTCATTCTGTGGGCCATAAGGTCTCTATGACTGAGAGCCAACTCAATGGCACATAACAAACAAAGCATGAGTCAGAATCAACTTGGTGGCCGTGGGTTTGGTTTTTGGGTTCCATGCTACCATGGCAGAGTTGGGTAGTTATAACAGAGACTGGTGGTCTACCAAGCCTAAACTATTTCGGATTGGGTCTTGTTCAGGAAAAGCTTGCACTGAGAGAACCATGGCACTGAGAGAACCATGAATTGCCGTCTAGTAAATTCTCACTCATGACATCTTCATGTGAGTCAGAGAAAACTGAGCTCTGTAAGGATTTTAGTGGCTCATATTGTAAATGTAGATTACTCAGCTTTTTTTTGAGGTACCTCTGGGTGAATTTGAACCTCCAGCTTTTCTGTGAACTTCTGAACATGTTAACCAATCATACCACATGGCGGCTGTAGACAAAGGAGAGATACTAGGCAAATAGGATGGGAAGGTTCAGAAAATGTAGGAAAAAAGTATAGACAAAAGGTAAGAGCTTACTAGATTTTCTTGTGCAATTGTGAGAGCCTTTCAGTTTGCGTATTTTCCCCTTTCAGTCCAGTAGGCACAGTTGTTTCTCACACCCTTGACAGCTTCGCTCACTATGTGGTATGCAGACACAATATCATCACTGTTAGCCAGAACAGCCCTGGGATAACCGCTCACCCTGAAGACTATTGTGTAATTTTATATTCAAAAGTCAAAATTCAAAACTCCAGAGAACCACAGGATGAATGAATAAGTGCCCCTTGCATCCTGAAGGCCAATCCATTAACATCCTACTTTCTAAGTACCACACGGATTCCAGGGTAAACTTTGCATTTCCCCAATTTCTGCAGGATCCCCATGACTATTACTTGCCAGGCCAGGTTAGCGTAGGAAATGCTTTACAGTAAGGTTAGACTTATTTAGTTGCTGAAGGACTTTTTCAGAACCTTTGCCACACAGTTCTAGGAGTGGAAAATCATATACGGTGCTTCTCTCTCAAAGGTGGTTGTCAGGAGCCTCGCTGACTCTCTCTTTATTTTTCATTCTGTAAGTGCCTAAGGATCCATTTTGGGAAGCAGTGGCCTAGCCATTATTTCAAGATCAATATATTCACGTACATTTAGAGTTCGAAGGACTCTTACAGGTCATGGAACCCTATCTCCCAACAGCAATGTTATGAATCTTCTTCCCAGTAACTTTTATAAAACCCTAGTTAGGCCCAAGGATCTGCTATCGATTTTAATGTTGCTTATGGTGTTTCCGTGACGAGATTTTTGTCATTGTGATTTCTAATCAAATTCCACCCTCCTTTTGGCCCCCAAATCCCAAGAGAGTAATGGCAGCAGCAAAAACACAAAAGAGGGGTGATAAAATGATCAAACTTTGTTATTGGACACATAGCTGTCAGCCACCAGAAAACAAAACAAAATTTAAAAAATCACTCATTGCCTCAGTGGTCTTGGATGATGGGTTTTTGATTTAAAAAAATTTTTTTTTTGGGTATTTCAAGTACTACACAAAATCAGCCCTAATTGTCTGAACCGTAGGCTTCCAAATGAGTGTACGGAGATTGGCAGTCATACGGCCCACATCTGCTGTGATAAACTCCCGCCTCCGCTGTGTCCTCAGCCACATGAAGAAACCCTGCCTGCTTCCCAGTCATACTGTCACTTCCACTTGGGTTTTACTTCCTCTGTGAGGCGATTTACAAACACGGAAGGTCTGCCCTAGGGGTTTGGGGCAGTCTGCCAGGGCTTACTCAAAGCTTCAGATAAACCCAGTGAATTTTCCTGGAGAATCACTTTTTAAATATCTTTTTATTAAAGTAGAACATACGCGTGCACACACCGCGTGCACACACACACACACACAAACGTAGACACCCATGTACATACACACACAGAAAAGTATCTATATCATAACTGCAACAGATTTTCAACAGTGATACATACCTACGTAATCAGCAGACCTAGACTATCAATTTTAATCACATATTTTATATAAAAGCAAGTATAGATTCATTATCATACAGAAAGAGGTTAGCGGAGTCCCTGGTTTGCGTATAAGCTTGGAGGGTTGAGTCTACCAAGAAGCATCTTGGGAGAAAAGCCTAGCAATAGAATTCACATAATCAGCCATAGAGAACCGTAGCAGAGCACAGTTCTACTCGGACACACGTGGTTGTCACCATGAGTTAAAATCCGATTTGATGGCAATTTGAAAAAATATATATTTATGATATTTTCAAATAAAATATGAGAGTTCAAATAATTTTCAGAGCTTTGTGGACCACTACAGGCTTCATAGAAAAACAAACTCATTCTTTTTTTGTCATTAGGAGCTGTTCAGTGACAAAGTTTGGAGAGAACTGGCTAGGGAGGAAAAAGAAGTCATCACGCTCACAATGAGAACTTAGGTGGTGTTGAGCATTTGACACACATTAGCATAAATGCTCACAAGGAGCCTGAGAGCAAGTGCACAGCTTTGGGGAGTGAAGTGTCTTGCCTAAGGCGTGCCCAGGTGAGCAAAGGTCCCCTATCTCTCTGACCTGAACTTGTATTCTCTTAATCATTCTCTTCGACTCTCTCAGCAGTATTTCCTTCCGTCCTTTGTTTTGGGCAAGTGATCCTATGAAGGAATGTGTGTGTGTGTGTGTGTGTGTGTGTGTGTGTGTGTGTGTGTAAATGAGTTGAATATCCCAACTTCTTGTTGTACCACTCTGGAAGCAGCAAATTCATTTGAGCTTGGAGACACACATGGATGATCTTGTTGTTGCGCAGCCCTTTGTCAGTTTTAGAGGCAAAGCAATCCAAGTTGCATTTGGAATGAATTACCTTCAAATGGCCATGCTTTGCAATGCACTGCTGTAATCTGGGATATTGCAAGGCAGCTTAATGTGCTGGATGATAACATGTATGACCATAATGTGGATGTCCGTCATTGAAGGCATTGGGCGCAATTCAAATCATAAATCTGCCAGCAGACAAAACATAAAATTTACATGCAAGATCAAATCTTCCCAGTCCTGATTTTTACACAAGGGTCATCCATGGGTAGTAAATTAAGATTCAGAATAGAAGTTACCTGCAGGTGCTAAATCATTAGACCATGTCAGGATCACAGAATTTTCTTTTGTTAATAACACCAGTGTTTGTTACTGGTGCATGTGCTTATATAAACCACGGGTCAATGTTTGTTCAAGGAAAGGTGCCCTGTGTTCCTTGGCTGTTTTGGATTTCTTTTGTCAGATGTAGTTGCATTGTTTTTCCCAAACAGCACGCTATCTGGTACCAACATCTCAGTTTGAAATCTAAACATAGAAGAGGTGACATGGTTGGATGGTCTGCAGTACTGATGATTCTCTGCTTGCCAAGAAATTACACATATATTTTAATTTCATTAGCTTTCAAGAAATATCTATTGAGCATCTGCTACCAGATACTGTGTGCAGATATGAATAAGACAGTTCCATTTTTAAATGATCAATTAGGGTTCAGTGCAAGGAAAAGCAACCACATTAGGTATTTTAAGCCAGTGGAGAGTTAATATTGGGTGGCTTAAATTGCCATGCTACACTAATCATCTCCCTGTGCAGGGTGCTTCAAGAGTAGGGGTGGGGAACCTTTTTCTGCTGAGGATCTTTTGACTATTTAAACCATCATTCATGGGCCATACAAATTTACCAACCTAAAAATTAGCCTGCTATAATGTGATGGCTGAAACTATGGTTGCCTTTGCCAGGACCAGACCATATTATTTTACAAGCCTTATATGGCCCATCCACAAGAAGCCAGATGTCCAAGCTTCATTTCTCATACTTCAGTCATATTGTCAGGATGGACCAGTCACTAGCAAAGGATATCATGTTTGGTAAGGTGGAGGGTCAGAGAAAAAGAGGAAGACCCCCAATGAGATGGATTGACCAAGTGGCAGTATCGATGGACTCAAGTGTGATAACAGTAATGAGGTTGGCCCAAGATTGGGCAGTGTTTTGTTCTGCTGTGCATAAGGTCACTTTGAGTCGGTGCTGACTCTATGGCACCTAACAACAACATATGGCCCATGGACCGGACATTCCCACCCCTGTTCTGGAGGCTCAGATATGATGAGATACCGTTAAAGCAGATACTCAAAACATGAGCCGCTGTAACAGCAACAGGAAAAAAATCTGCATGTAAGTGGGCTCATGCAGTTCAAATCTATGTTGTTCAAAGGTCAACTGTATAATATATTTGTTGTTGTTGTTAAGTGCCGTCGAGTCGGTTCCGACCCATAGCGACCCTGTACAGGGTTTCCAAGGGTGTAAATCTTTACGGGAGTAGAAAGCCTCATCTTTCTCCCGCGGAGCGGCTGGTAGTTTCGAACTGCTGACCTTAAGGTTCGCAGCCCAATTCGTAACCACTACACTACCAGAGCTCCCTAGACTACAAATAAATGTGATGTTGTTGCTGTAGGCCCCCCTCAAGTTGGCTCCTGACTCACGGTTACCCCATACACAAAGGGTGAAAAGGCTGCCAACTTCTGTGCCATTCTCACGACCTGCGGCATATTGAACTGTAGTAATCCATAAAGTATTCCTTGATTGATTTTAGGAAGTAGCTCACTAGACTGTTCTTCTTAGTCTACCTTAGTCTGGAAGCTCTGTTGAATTCTGTTTAGCATCATAACAACACTGAAGCCTCCACTGACAGACAGATGTATGTAGCTGTACATACGGTGAACTGGCCATGAATTGAGCATAGGTCTACTTCATGGAGAGGAGCTCTGCTAGCATAGTGGTTACAAATCGGGCTGCTAACCTCAAAGTCAGTAGTTCAAAACTATCAGCCATTCCACAGGAGAAAGATGAGGCTTTCTGCTCCCGTTAAGATTTACAGCCTCAGAAACCCTGTCCAGGGTCGCTATGAGTTGGAACCGAATCGACGACACACCACCACCGCTCTGTCATGGCCGGTGAGAATCCTATCATGAAACTACCTATGTACACCAGTACCTGCTACTATTAAGTCAATTCTGTCTAAAATGGACCTCATATGTGTCAGAGTAGAACTGTTAGTCCCATAAGTTTTTCACTGGCTGATTTTTTGGAACCATTGTAGAGTGTAGTACTCATAGAGTGCTGTGGGAGGAGAGAGGATGAATGTTTATGTTAGGCTGAGGAACATCTAGGAATGCTTCTCAGAAGAGTTGTACTTTTCCTTGAATCTCAAAGGATGAGTAGGAGAAACCTAGGTGAAGAAGTAGAGGAACAGCCATGAGCAGGGTATGGGCAGAAGTAGAAGGGTTTGTGCATGTGAAGCAACCCCAATATAAACCAGAAATGATTCAAGGTTCATACATGAAGCATGTGAGGTGGGTAATACCAGCAGGTGGGCTAGAAAGAGATACAAATAGAGCCAAATTAAACAAGGCCTTGCTTGCTGTAACAAGGAACATGGATACTGAATAAAATGATGGCACATACTATGAAAATTTTTTGTTTTTATCTGTCATTATTCATTCCCCATACTTTCAAGAATATCCCTTAATTCTTTGGAGAAACTCATTTCAATCAATATGGGTTCAAGTACAGTTCATCTCAACTCCTTTCTTACTGTAGTAGAAGGTGCATGACCACAGCCTGGAAAGTTAGGCTACAATATATTCCGGGTCACCATGAGTCGGAACCGACTCGATGGCACTTAACAACAATATGAGTGTGAGCCAATCAGAGAGAAAAAGCAGCAGCCCTTGGACTCTTATGGTAACACAGGCTTTGAGCCTCAAGGTGTGGCGGGGCAGACACCTAATGGGTGTGGTCTGAAACACAGGGAATTCAGAGTATAGATGGTTTCTTCCAAGAGGTTGTCTATAAAGGGAAAGCAAGGAATCGGTGTGCTGGAGATGACATTAGATCCAAGATGAAATTGTATTCAAGATTTTCCTCCCCTAATTAGAACTCATGAAAGCCTGTGTATATGCATAAAATACATGCATAACTGACCGGTGCTACACTTCCTTCCAGCCAAGTAGTATTTAGAACAATGTCAGCAGTTCAAACCCACCAGCTACTCCTTGGAAAACCTATACGGGGTCACTGAGTCAAAGCCGACTCGACATTACTTAACAACAACAACAACAGTTATGTGCTTATGTCTGTTGGTGGGAGTAAACAGTTCAGTTCTTGACTGCTGACCAAAATAATGTCAGTTCGATCCCATCCAGAGGTACCTCAGAAGACAGGCTTAGTAATCTTCCAAAAGGTGTTAACCTAATGGAGCAGTTCTTCTTTGCATGCACACATGGGGTTGCCAAGAGTTGAAATCAACTCCACAGCAACTAACAAGACCTGACCAAAACACTTAAAAAACTAAACAAAGGAAAAACAGCTACTGCGGAGTCAACCATGTTGCATGGCGGCCTCATGTGTGTCAGAGTAGAACGGTACTCCACAGGATTTTCAATGACTGGTGTTTTGAAAGTAGATCACTAGGCCTTTATTCCAAGAGTGGACTCAAAGTTCTTATATTTTGGTTAGAAGTGAGTATATTAACCATTTGCACCACCCAAAGACTCCACTCTACACTTATCACTGTGCTAAATGCTGTGAAGAATACCCTAGTCATGTAGGATAGAAGGACTAGCTCCTTAAAAAGGCAAAGTATTTAACGATAATAAAGTGCTCTTAACTACAGTTTTGTACTATGAGCCTGACAGCCCAACACCTGCGATGTGGAGTATCTGGCCACTAAAGGAATGAAGTAGCAGGAAGTGTCTTCTTTTCCATCCGTAGGCTGCCTTTTTCTTGCTAGTCAAGTTTTCCACCTCAGGGAACATAGGACTCAACATGGAAAATAGATAGGAAGCCATGATCTCCTTCTAGCCAGAAGTTTCAGAACTTCCCTTAAGGAAAGTCACCTTCTGTAGAGATGACTGTAGAGATGACCACGGAAGTGAGTGGATGTGAGTTTAGGTGAGGAGAAATTCCATGGGTTTCCTAGCTTATTGCAAACATCCCTAAATTACTTTTAAGACAGTTGTGGTTCCGTAATAGAATTCTTGCCTTCCATATGGGAGACCTGAGTTTGATCCCCATGTACAGCCACTATTCATCTATCAGTTGAGTCTTACAGGTTGCTGTGATTCTGAACATGTTTCAGTGGCACTTACACACTAAGATAGACAAAGGACGAAAGGCCTGGCAATCTTCCTGAAGACAGTCATCAAAAAAGGCTCTGGCTCATCACGGTCCAATCACAGTCTGTCATAAGGATGGTGTAGAACCAGTCAGCATCTCATTCTCTTGAGCATAGCCTTGCCATGAATGAGGCTGATTCACTGGAAGTTATCAATAAAAATCTACCTTCTGCAGGTGAAAGACTCCTTTGGATTGAATTGCCATCATCATCAGGTGATCAGGGCCAGAGATGGTGGGAGGATGAGGAATATAGGAACATTCAGCCTGCATCTCAGGGTTCCTGGGTCATCACTGAGGACACAGTAGGAGTCCTCATGTCTGAGAAGGGCTCCTGTGCATAATAATAATCTTAACAAAAGTTGCTAATAATCACTGAGAGCTTCTTCCACTCCAGACCTCAGAGCTTTATAACCATCACCTCTCTTGGTTTCACTTTCTTTCTTTCCTTTTTTGAATAGATAACACAGTCGAAGTTCAGTGACACATAAATGGATAGTCTTGTCCCAGGAAAACAGGCTATTAATTATTTTTGTGTAATCTCTCAGAGGTATTTTATGGATACATAAGCAAATACCTGCATTCTTTATCCACCTTGCTTTTATAACACAAATATTTGTATTCAGTATACCACGTTCTATGTATTTTCATTAAAGACTATCTTCACCTAATTTATGAATCTTTCTTAGCCAGAAAATTAAAAGAACCAATTTTTTTGTTTGTTTTGGGCAATACAGCATAATATTCCATTGTTTGGATATAACATAATTTGCTTAGCTTGTATCCTACTAATCACCGTTGAAATTATTTCCATTTGCTTGCAAATACAAATAATATATGCACATAATTATTTTACATTGCAAGTCTATCTTTAGGATAAATTTCTGTAAATGGAAGAGCCAAGCCGAAGGATATGGAAAATTGGGGTAAATATTTTCAAGTGTCCTGCTTGCTGGCTGTATCTTTTTCTAGAGCCCTGAACACATACAACAGCACCTACTCCTGCAATACAGCAACTTACCCAACCTTTGCATCTTTGTCAATAAGTGTACAACTGGCATTTTCATATAGTTAGAATTGACTTCTCTCCTGTGTGAGTGGACATCTTTTCTTTATTTATTTTTTTGTCATTTGCACCTTATATTTATATATTCTTTCTATTTTGTATTGTCTGTTTGACTTCAATGTCTGGAAGCATTTATTGTTGAGAGAGGTTCACCTCTTGTCTGTGATGTTATTCAAGGTTGATATTTCCTCCCACTGAGTCAATTGTACTTTTAGGCTTTTGCCATGCTAAATTTAAAACATCTTATAGATTTGAATTTACCTCTTTTTCCAATTTCAAAACAAAGAGGAAGGATCAGTCATTGGAAAATATGGCCTTGGTGGTATAAATGATGCTGGAGATCTCATGATAGAAGTTTGTAAGACAAGCGACTTATTCAGGATTCCTGTTGGGGCACTGGAGGATAATCATTCGACTGTTAACCAAAAGGTCAGTAGCTCAAACCCACCCGCTGCTCCTTGGAAACCCCATATAGGGTCTCTATGAATCAGAACTAACTTGATAACACTTAACAGCAACAGCAACTACTTATTCACAGCAAATATCATTTTGAAACAACTTTAAAGGTGACTATTCACATTAACCTCAACAGATGGAATCCACAGGAACCACCTTGACTGTATCTCTGAGAAAAGATGGGGGAAAAGCTCAATTTCATCAACCAAAACCAGGCCATGGGCCAACTCTGAAGCAGAACATCAATTGCTCATATGGAAGTTCAAGCTGAAGTTGAAAATACTTAAAACAAGTACATAAGAGTCAAAATATGACCTTGAATATATTCCACCTGAATTTATAGGCCATCTCAAGAAAATAATTGATGCATTAAGCACTCATGATTAAGACCAGGAGAGTTATGGGATGACATTAAGAACATCACACAGGAAGAAAGCAAAAGGTCATGAAAAAGACAGGAAACAAAGAGAAGAATAAAATGAATGTCAGAAGAGACTCTAAAGTTTGTTCTTGAGCATAGAGAAGTTAAAGTGAATGGAAGAAAAGAGGGAGTAAAATCTGAACAGAAATTGTCAAAGGGCAACTTAAGAAGACAAGAGTTAGAAAACCAAAAGGAAGAACATATTCAACACTCCTCAAACTGAAAAAACGGAAGGGGAAATTCAAGCCTCGAGTAGATATATTGAAGGATTCTAACAGCAAAAATTTTGAGGTGAGTCTGAAAGCTATGCCACTGGTATTTTAAATACCAACAGGGTCACCCATAGTGGACAGGTTTCAGATGAGTTTGCAGACAAAGACAGATTGGGAACGAAGAGTGACGAACTACTTTTAAATATTTAGTCACTAAAAACCATATGAATAGCAGATAAATGTCAGATATAGTGCTGGAAAATGAGCCCTTCTAGTTAGAAGGCACTCAAAATGTGACTGGGGAGAGCTGCATCCTCAAAGTAGAGTTGACTGTGATAACAAGAAAGGAGTAAAGCTAGTGGGAGAAAAGCCCATGTGACCTTCATTTGTTGATGGGGTACAATTCAAAATGTAGAGAAACAGCTGTAAACATCCATTGAAAATCAGAACATGGAATGTACAAAGTATGAATCTGGGAAAATTGGAAGTTGTCAAAATGAAATGGAATGCATAAACACCAATATCTTAGACATTAGTGAGCTGAAATGGACTGGTATTGGCCATTTTGAATCTCACAACCATATGGTTTACTATACCGGGAGTGACAAATTGAGGAGGAATGCTGTTGCATTCATCATCAAAAAGAACATATCCAGATCAGTCATGAGGTACAACGCTGTCTGTGATAGGATAATATCCATGCGCCTATAGGGAAGACAGGAGCTCTGGTAGCATAGTGGTTACGAATCAGACTGTGAGCCGCAAGGTCAGCAGTTCGAAACTACCAGCGGTTCCGTGGGAGAAAGATGAGGCGGTCTGCTCCCGTAAAGATTTACAGCCTCGGAAACCCTGTGTAGGGTCGCTATGAGTCGGAACCAACTCCACGGCACAAAAACAACAGGGAAGACCAGTTAATACCACTATTATTCAAATTTATGGAGGGGCCACTAAAGCCACTGAGGATGAAATTAAAGAATTCTACCAATTTCTTCAATCTGAAATCCATCAAACATACAATCACGGTGTATTGATCATTAGTGGTATTGATCATTAGGAACTGATCTTGTATTGATCATTAGGAATGCAAAGGTTGGGAGCGAAGAGGAAGGATCAGTAGTTGGAAAATATGGCCTTGGTGATAGAAATAATGCTGGAGAACACTTGATAGAATTCTGCAAAATCATTGATTTGTTCATTTCAAATACCTTCTTTAGACAGCATAAGAGACAACTATACACATGGACCTCGCCAGATGGAATACAAAGAAATCACATTGACTGTTTCTGTAGAAAGAGACAATGGAAAAGCTCCATATCATCAGTGAAAACAAGACCAGGTTCAAACTGTGGAACAGACCATCAATTACTTATATGCAAATTCAAATTGAAGCTGAAGACAATGAAAACAAGTCCATGAGAGCCAAAATATAGCCTTGAATGTATCCTACCTGAATTTAGAGATCATCTGAAGAACAGATTTGATACATTAAACACTAATGACTGAAGACCAGAAGAATTGTACGATAACATCAATAACATCATACATGAAGAAACCGAAAAATCATTGAGAAGGCAAGAAAGAAGGAAAAGGTCAAAATGGTTGTCAAAAGAGACACTGAAACTTGCTCTCCAGCATAGAGATGCTAAAGCAGATGGAAGAAATGA
>NW_006408669.1:5026057-5028393 GCF_000296735.1 Chrysochloris asiatica
ATTTACTGATGAAGATCAAAGAGCACAACCCTCAATATGGATTACATCTCAATGTAAAGAAAACAAAAATCCTCACCACTGGGCCAATAAACAACATTCTTATCAACAGAGAAAAGATTGAAGTTGTCAAGGACAACTTGGACCAACTATCAACACTAACAGGAGCAGTAGTCAAGAGCTCAAACGGCGTATTGCATTAGGCAAATCTGCTGCACAAGACCTTTTTTAAAGCGTTGAAGAGCAAAGATTTCAGCTTGAGGACTAAGGTGAGCCTGACCCGAGCCATGGTATTTTCAGTAACCTCATATGCATGCAAAAGCTGCACAGTAAGTAAGGAAGACCATAGAAGAATCAATGCCTTTGAGTTATGGTGTTGGAGGAGAATATTGAAAGTGCCATGGGCTGCCAAAAGAACCAATAGATCCGTTTTAGAAGAATTGCAGCCAGAGTGTTCCTTAGAGGCCAAGATGGCTGAACTTTGTTTCTCATTCTTTAGATATATTGTCAGGAGGGAGCAGTCGCTGGAGAAGAATATCATGTTTGGTAGGGTCAGAAAAAAAGAGGAAGACCCCCAACAAGATGGATTAGCCCAGTGGCAGCATTGATGGACTCAAGAGTGGCAACAGTAGTGAGGTTGGCCCAGGAGCGGACAGTGTTTCGTTCTGCTGTGCATAAGGTCACTACGGATCTGTACCGACTTGATGGCACCTAACAACAAGAAAGGCAGAATATTGAATGATACAGAAATCATTAAAAGATGATAGAAAGAATATACATAGTGACTGTACCAAAAAGAAATGGTGGATGTTGAACCATTTCAAGAAGTTGCATATGGTCTAGAACTGATGGTACTAAAGGAAGAACTCCAAACAGCAATGAGGGCATTAATGAAAATCTAAGTTTTGAGAATTGATAGAACACAAATTGAAATTGTCCAGTAAACTAGAGGCAATATTCATGTATGCCAAGAAATTTGAAAGAGCTGTCCAACTGATTATAAGAGATCCATATTTGTGCAAATTCCAAAAAGAGGTGACCCAACAAATGAAGAAATTATTGAACAATGTCATTCATATCATAATCAATTAAAATCTAAGATAATTTTTTAAATTACAGGTTAATTCAAAATCAGTTGCAAGAGTACATCAACAGAGAAGTACCAGAAATTCATCCTGGATTCAGAAGAGGACATGAAACTAGGATGTCATTACTGCCATAATGATCCATTTCAACTACGGATCTCAGTTGAAAGCAGAGTGTACCAGAAATATATTTATTTGTGCTTTATTAACTATGCAAAAGCCTTTGGCTGTGTGGATCATGACAAGCTATGGATAACATTGTGAAGAATGGGTATTCCAGAACACTTGAATGTGCTCAATAGGGTCCCCTACATAGAACAAGAGAGAACATAACAAGGGGTCACTGAATGGTTTTAAATCAGGAAAGTTGTGTGCCAGGATTGTACCCTTTCACCATACTAATTCAATCTGTGTTATTGTTCAGTGTCCTCAAGTCAGTTCTGACTCATAGAGGCCATGTATAGGGTATCTGAGAAGAGGTTGGTGACTTTGAACCACTGACCTTGGGATTCAAACCGACCTTGTAGTCAAGTGCATTATCTCACAGCACCACACCAGGATTCCGATCTGTATGCTGAGCAAATAATACAAGAAATTGGATTATATGAAGAAAAACATGGCATCAGGATTGGAGGAAGATTCGTTAACAGCCTAAAATATGCAGAGGATACAACCTTTTTTGCTGAACGTGAAGAGGACTTAAAATACTGATGAAGACCAATACTGATTCAGTATTGATTGCATTTCAATGTAAAGAAAACAAAAATCCTCAGACATGGACCAATAGATAACATCATGATTAATGCAGAAAAGACTTTATTTTGCTTGAATCTACAGTCAACACTCATGAAACAGCAGTCAAGAGATAAACAGTGTGTTGTATTAGGTAAACTTGTTGCACAAGATCTCTTAAAAGTGTTCAGGAGTAGAACAAACAATATGGTGGAGAGGGTGGAAGTGCAATGAGGAGCTCCGTCAGCAGCAACACAGAATACCAGACCAAGCAGGCTCAGAGGATGGTGCCAGAATTCTGAACCACATATAAAGGAATATTGAGAAGTTTGGAAGGCTTACATCTAGGGAAATTTGTAGCAGATGCAAGAAATCCATTGTTTTCTAATCCAAGATGCTCAGCTGCTCCTGGAGCAGCCATCTTGGGAAAGACTAAGTTGGGGAAGGACCAGAGCCGCCACGGATGCCTGACAGAACCACAGAGATAAAACTGTGGACATTCTTTTTTTTGTATCTGTTCAT
>NW_006408669.1:5029553-5031089 GCF_000296735.1 Chrysochloris asiatica
AATGGGGAGAGATATATAAAACCCTGAAAGAAAAAACTGCTGATCACGAATCTTCTACCCAGCAAGGCTGTCAATCAAATACGGTCGTGTAATCAAAACATTCCAAGATAAACAGAAGCTAAGGGATTTTGCCAAAGCCAACCCTGCTATGAAAAACATCCTAAAGGAAGTTCTGTGGACTGAGAACAGATAACAACCAGAGAATGATGTTCGTGGCAGTATCACCCAGAACTCAGCAAATGGAAGAGTCAAGAACAGAATAAAATTAAAAGAACAGAGGATCTGGGAGGTCAGTCTATGATCAAAACAATTACAACGTGAAAGAAGATAAACACGAGGAACAGAGATCCAGGTGGTAGGAAGGTCAGGTAGATTATAGGATAAAATAGACTGTCTTAAATGGAGGGAAAAGATAATGGAATATAAGGTAACCATAACAGTGGGGTTGGGGTTGGGGTTTTAGTTCGGATATTGGGGAGAGCAATACAAGAAGGGGGAGGAGGTGGAAGAACAACAGATAGGGGAACACTGAGACAGGCTTGCATGGTCTAAGTGGGACAGAGGTAAATAGTGATGCATGTTCAAACTTGGTACAACAGGGCTCTGTGATACAGGGATCTAGGCATAGTTTGAAGAGGGGAAAGATGCTTGACTGTCTTATGAATATCGGTTTTCTTTGCCTACTATTGTAAAATAGACACCTGAGTGGGTTAGAAAGGAATGTTGGGAAACATGATTACAGAAAACTTGTAAGCCCGTCTTCAGCCTGTAACTGATTGGAATACCTAAAATGGGTTCTAGAACTTGCAAAGTGAAATAGGCCTCGTGCAAAGCCTTTGCAGAGTATAGGACCTTAGGTGGAATCCTGAATCCCATCCAGAACCTTCTAAGGTGGGACTTTTCCACTAGCAAGGACAAGCAGACCAGCCTGGAACAGCTAGATTAACAGATGATCCATCTTCAAAGCGGGACCATCAGGAAAAACCCAAAACAAAAATGTCAGCTTGACTGGCTACCACAAGAATAAGCAAGCTGTTCTCCATGAAGCCATCAAGGCAAGCAATCAAGTTCCTTCAGGACAAATTCCCCTCTAAGATTGAAACCCAAAGGGAACACATGAGCAGGCATGTAAGCTTGCTGGCGACCACATTGGTCTACTGTTGAGTGGAAGAGGTGTAAAGGCAATAATGTAGAAATGGGCTGAGTTCAACCACAGTCCATTGACTCCCGTTGACCTGGAGATGAGAGACAGAAGATGAAGGGCTGCTTGGTCCAAAGTGTGGTGAGACCTGGGACACCTGAGCCCATGGACAAGGACATAGCTACGGAGGGCTAGAACTGAGAGTGAAGCATCCAGGTGATATGAGGTGAGGGGAGACGCACAAAAATACCCAAACTTGCAGACAGTACCCGTTTGACCTTGCCTCGATGGCTTGATAATCAGAACTCAACTACAGGAAGATTACAACAAAAAAAAAATTTTTTTTTTTTTTTTATAAATTGCTATTTGATGGCGGCAGTTACTCTAAATATCAA
>NW_006408669.1:5031748-5037371 GCF_000296735.1 Chrysochloris asiatica
ACTCAATCCACAATAAAAACCTTAAAAAAAAAAAAAAAAAAAGAGAGGGGAATAGAGGTAAATGCTCTTGACTGATGGTACGTGAAGGGGATTGTAATCATTGCAATGAAGCAAACTGTGATTTATGGAATGTAAAACTGATAACCTGCCCTTTAAAATTTAACTCAATTCACAATAAAAACTTCTTTAAAAATTTAAAAAAGAAAAAAGTGTGTAAGAGCAAAGATGTCAATTTGAGGACTAAGGTGCGCCTGACCCTAACTATGGTATTTTCCAGTAGCTTCATATGCATGTGAAAGTTGAACAATGAATAAGGAAGACCAATTTCAGACTGTAGAAGATTCTATACTTTAAAATTTTGGTGTTGGAGAAGAATATTAAAAGTACCATGAACTTCCGGAAGAAAAACAAATCAGTTTTAAAAAAGGTGCAGTCAGAATGTTCTTTGGAAGCCAGGGTAGGAAGATTCTGTCTCTCATACTTAACGTGTTATCAGGAGGAAAACATCTCTGGAAAAGAACATTATGTTTGGTAAAGTGGTTGTTGTTGTTAAGTGCCGTTGAGTCGGTTCTGACCCATAGTGACCCTGTATAGGGTTTCCAAGGAGCGACTGGTGACCTTGAACTACAGTGAAAAAGAGAAAGACCCCCAATGAGATGGATTGGCACAGTGACAGCAGCGATGGGCTCAAGTGTAACAACAGTTGTGAGGATGGCATAGGACTGGGCAGTGTTTTGTTCTTTTGTGCCTAGGGTCACTATGAGTTGGAACAGACTCGATGGCATTTAGCAACAACAGAATCTATTTTTCTATGCTTTGTCTGGTATTAGAAAGCTGTCTCCCATTGAAATATTATAAAAATATCCTCCCTAGAGTTTCTTCTAGTACTTCTATGACTTTATTTTCATATTTATGTCTTTGATTCACTGCAGTTTATTCTGGTATAAAATATAGTTGTAAGTACATCCACTCCTTTACGTATTTCTCAATGAATACTTTGTTAATTTTTTTTTTTTTTTTTTTTTTTGGAGTTATGGTGTTAGAGGAGAATATTGAATGTAGCAGGGACTACCACCACAACAAACAGATCTGTGTAGAAATAACTACATCCAGAGTGCTTCTTGGAAGCCAGGATGGCCAGACTTTTTCGTTCATACTTCAGACATAATTTCAGGAGCCACCAGTCACTGGAGAAGGATATCATGTTTGGTAAGGTGAAGGGTCAGAGAAAAAGAGCAAGACCCCCAACAAGGTAGCTTGACACAGTGGCAGCATTGATGGGCTCAAGCATAGCAGTAATAGTGAGGCTGGCTCAGGACCGGGCAGTGTTTCGTTCTGTTTTACATAGGCATATGTGAGGTGCCATAGAGTTAATGGCACCTAACAACAACAACTTTGGTAAGTGATGACCATTTATTAAAAATCCATCTTTCTTCACTGATTTGAAATGCTGCTTTTATTAAACACTATTATTTCATTTAATTTTCATGACAATTTTTTGAAGTCAGATTAGTCTTTGTACTCAGAGCTATGTACAGACTGAGTCTTTGTAACAAAGCACTATGTACAGACTGAGTTGAAACAGCAGAATTTTATTTTCTCGCAATTCTGGGTGATGGGATTCCAAAATCCAAATGTCCCCAGGGCCTGGCTCCCTCAGAATGTTCTAGGAAAACTCCTTCCTTTCCTCTTTTAGCTTCTGATAGATGCTGACCATCTTTGATGTTGCTCGGTTCATGGCAGCATAACTCTAAGCTATGCCTGAGTCTTCATGCCTGTCTTCCATTTTCCCTCTCCTAATAAAGGCACCTTCTGATTTGGACTCCTGATGTGGTGCTGTAGGATTAGCTATGAAATGTGAACCACAAGGTCGGCAGTTCAAACTCACCAGCTGTTACTCGGATACCCTTATACTGACTTGATGCCACTTAACAACTACATAAAGACACCAATCGTTAAATCAGGGCCCCTCTGAGTCCAGTGGTCCTATTTTAATTTGATTACATTAACAAAGACTGTATATCCAAATGAGGTCATATCCACAGGCTGTTGTTGTTGTAAAGTGCCGTCGAGTCGGTTTTGATCCATAGTGATCCTGTATAGGGTTTCCGAGAAGCAGCTGGTGAGCTTGAACCGCTGACCTTGCAGTTCAAAAGGGTTTACTGTCTGGCGCACTAACCCACAGCAACACACCAAGAGTCCTCACAGGCTGTGGGTGGCCATTAATCTTGGAAAGATATTATTTAACCCAGTATAGTCTCCTATATAAAATGGAGACACAGAAGAGTCAGGGAACTTCAATCACAGATCTAGAAAGGGAATTGCCATGTTTAAGAAGGAGCCAGCTCCAGTGGCTGCTAGAAGTTTCTCTGTCAGGAGCTGTTTCTTTGCACCGACTCTAGTGCCCTCATGGGATGGAGGTTCAGCTCTTACCTGTCTCTGTTTCTGCTATTCCAGTGGCTGCCTACTTATGCCTTGTCTCTGCAGTGTGGGGGTCGGCTGTGTTAAAGGGGAAGATTCTGTTGGCTCAGGCTTTAGCTGTGCACTGCAGCACTCCTGGGGGTTACTCAGGACAGAATGCCGCCTATAACCTCACCAGGCCCCCTCTGCCTGCTCTGAGATCTCTGTCTATCCCACTGACAGTCACAGTGATGGTGGACGGGCCCCTATGTGGTATCAGGAACATGCTGAAGACAATGGTGGACCATCCCACCTGCCAGAAATAAACACTGTGAACGGATTTTTGTACTTTCTCCCAGGCTGATATTTGTTGTTTACAAATAAATATGTTGTGAAGTGCCATCAGATTGATTCTGACACACAGCAACCCTATATAAGATTTCTGAGGAGCAACTGGTAAGTTTGAACTGCTGATCTTTCGGTTAGCAGTTCAGTGCTTATCCTACAGAGTCACACCGTGACTCCATAAATGAATAGTCATACATACAGTATATACACACATGTTAACATAAATGTCATTAATATATAGTGTTTTTATTTTTTTACTAAAGTTATTAATGTCATTGCATGCCAACATGCATGAATCTATATTGGCCTTTAAAAATAGCAATATAGCATTTCAGAATTGGAACATGGTGGCTCTGGACAATAAGTTCTGTGCCAGAAACAACGAAATTCATGGTTCAAGCCCACCAGCTGCTCCATGGGAGAAAGATGTGGCTTTCTGCTCCCTGCGCAAAGATCTAAAACCTCAGAAACCCAGTGCAGGCTGCTATGAGTCAGAACTGACTCGACAACACTTAACAACACACCAAATTTTGTAATATATTTTACCCATCTGTTGTTGTTAAGTGCCGTCGAGTCAGTTCCAATCCATAGCAACCCTGTATAGGGTTTCCGAGGAGCAGCTTGTGAGCTTGAACCGCGGACCTTGCAGTTCAAATGGCTTTGCAGTCTGGTGCATTAACCCACAGCGCCACAGCATGGCTCCTTGCCTGTCTATAAATAGTTATTTTAGGATATTTCTGGTTATTTAGGTTATTTGTAAGGAGTCTGAGTGGCATGATGTTTAAGCACGCAGCTGCTTACTAATGATAGGCAGTCTGTCTCAGTAGCTCCTGTGACAATAGACCTGGTGATCCTCTCTCATAAAGATTGTTGTTGTTGTTGTTAAGTGCAGTTGAGTCATTTCTGACTCACAGCCACCCTGTATAGGGTTTCTGATGAGCCGCTGATGGGTTTGAATCGCTGATCCTACAGCTCCACCCCAGAAGTTCTCCCATAATGATTGTTGTTGTTAAGTGCTGTCGAGTCGGTTCCAACCCATAGCGACCCTGTACAGGGTTTCTGAGGCTGTAAATCTTTACCGGAGCAGAAAACCTCATCTTTCTCCCGCGGGGCAGCTGGTAGTTTCACACTGCTGACCTTGCGGTTCACAGCCCGATTGGTAAGCACTATGCTACCAGAGCCTAGGAAATCTTTTGGGGACATTGTACTGTATCACACAAGGTTGCTATGAGTAGGAACTGCCGACTCATCAGACCCAATGACACCCAACAATAATGACTTATAGAACTGAGTATATATATATAAAATCGAGCTGTTGTGCACTTTTTATTTTTGTTGTTTTAGCAGTCCTGCGATGAATAGCCTTATTCCTGCATCGTTAGGAATTTGTACAAGTAGAACTAGTAGGTTAGAGAATGCATTCTGTCTTAATTAAGGAGGGCAGTAGAAGAGACAGACACTAGGCTCTGCCTCATCTCTCCCAGAGCAGCACAGACATTAGAGAAAGCTTGCTCAAGAACAGCATCAAATAGACAAGAAGACGCCAGTTTCCCGGGTCGCCTGGTAGGTGCTCTCCCTCTCGGCAGGAGTTTAGAATCAGACCATTCATGTTACCAGGCAGGTTTCCTTTGCTCTCAGATATCAATTTACAGCCTAAAGCCCTTAATTCCTGGAGCATGCAGGCCGGCTGAGGCCCGGTCATCAGAGCCCTAACCACCAGGGTAGCGTTGATGATTTTTACCATTCCGTTTACAATTTATTTGTAGATTTCTTCTCTTCATATGACTGGGTTGAAATTTTGTTTGTGAGATGGCTTGATGCCTGCTGAGCCCAAACTGGGTGTGAGGAGCAGATGGTAGATCTGTGGTGGTCCAGGAGACAGCAAGAGCGTACATTTAATATAGCTGTTAAAAAAAAAAAAAAAAGTTAGCGTGCCTGTGCACGAAAATACCTTGCAGGAGGCTGAGGTTGGCAAACAACATATACCGTATGCAGTATTTACACAAAAATAAGTTAGTGAAGGAGTATTGGTTAAAGGTTGGCAGTTCAAACCACCCAGAGATGCCTCAGAGGGCAGGTCAGGTGATCTGTGTCTTAAGTTCACAGATAGTAAGTTAGTAAACGCCTGGAAAGCCCAAAGGAGTAACTCTCCTCTGTATATATCAGGCGACATAAGTTGGAATCAACTTAGCCACAGCAGGCATCACCCAAGAGTTTAACTTGGGCCAGTTGCAGTGTCTTAAAAGTCACACATGAAAATGTTTAAATAATAAATTGAAAATATGTCCTAACACTCACTTATTGTACTTACTGTGGCTCTGTAGGCTCAGTGCTGAACTTCAAACCACATGGTCGGCAGTTCAAACCCACCAGCTGCTCCCTGGAAGCCCTGTACAGGATCGCTATGAGTTGGAACAATCATCCTGTGTTTACTACAATTACTATTGGGCTTTGTTTTATGGCAGCCATTCAAAATTTGCAGGTGACGGTGGGTGGAGTGATGGAGAGAGCCACAATAGGATGGAGCCCACCAACCTCTGGATGCAGTCATTTGAGATGGAAAGAGAGCTGCTGAAAAAATAACTTCTAAAACTTTCGTTAAAAACAGCATGTAAAGTCAGCAGTTTGAAACTACCAGCTGCTCCGTGGGACAAAGATGAGGCTTTCTGCTCCCGTAAAGATTTACAGCCTCGGAAACCCTGTACAGCGTTGCTATGAGTCTGAACTGACTCCACAGCACACAGCCAGCCAAAGTAGTAGAAACAGATTAAGTGAATCCAGAGAGTCTTAATGCACTTCCAAGGTGTGTTTGGAGAGAGATGAAGAACTGTTAATTTTCATAATTTATCAAGTAAATTATAGGCACCCAAAGATG
>NW_006408669.1:5038211-5040599 GCF_000296735.1 Chrysochloris asiatica
AGAGCTCCTTATAGTCTGATACAGTCCCTACAAATCACACAAGTTTTGATTTAGGGGAAAATGTTTACCTCAAGATGTAAATAAATGCAGATGGATGTTATCTCATTGTATTCTTCTTTACTTTACTGCTGAGCAAGTGATTCTTCCCTTTCTGTAATGACATGGTAACAATAATTATAACAAGTGTTTACGTTGATTGTGCATATACCATGGGCCTGGTTTTGTGGCAAATCCTATACATGTATAATCTCTTTTAATTCCTGCAAAATTCCTATGAAATAGGTACCATTATGGAGTCCTGGTGTGGCACTGTGGGTTAATGTGCTGGACTGCAAAGTCGTTGAAACCTCAAGGTCAGAGATTCAAGCTCACCAGCTGCTCTTCGGAAACCCTATTCTGTGTATCTGTGGGTCAGAACTGACTCTATGGCAGTTAACAACAACATGGTCCCTGCAATGTGCAGAAGCTTTGTCTGTTTACTTTCATTTTGTTTTGTCTCCTCACTTCCTCCTAACACCAATTCGAATCTAAGCTTTGTGAGGTTTACAATGACAATTTCTGTTGATTTACTATAACTTTTCTAAAGTATACCTAACCCAATGTCTAGAGGATGGAGAAACTCAGTATGTCCTTGTAGAATCAATATTTTTGAGAGGAAATAAATGAGGCCTGGAGAAAGAAGATAATTTGCCCGTTTGCAGGGTTCATATACAGAAGAGACAAGATAATGGGATATTCTTCTCTGTCCCCTCTTAGTAAAAGTTAAGAACTGTACTTTCTGGTTCCAAAAAAACTAAGACATTTGACTATAATTAGAGGACATTTGAACTTGAAAAAGTTCTTCAGAAACTAGAAATTTGATCAATTTCATCATTGTTAACTAGTTACCATGGAGTTGATTCTGACAGAGATACCCACTCACCTACCACGTATATCAGAACGGTGCTCTGTGGAGTTTTTAGTGGCAGACTTTTTCAGGTGAAGACTGCCTACCCTTTCTTATGAAGTGCCTCTGGGTGGACTCAAACATCATTCTTTTGGTTAGCAATCAAGCACATTAACCTTTTGCACCAACCAGGAGCTCCCTTAGGTAAGGAACATTTACTAGCCACAGAAGTCCTTTAGTCAGCTACCCTTCCAGCAGGTGGTGGTGGTAATGTGTTGTGGAGTCGGTTCCGACTCAACACGACCCTGTACAGAGTTTCCAAGGCTGTAAATCTTTACAGGAGCAGAAAGCCAGCAAGTGGGGCTGCCTGATTGTAGTCAGGTTCACCTCACTGATGTCTGCATGCTCTCTGTGACGGATGTTGTTGTTGTTAAGTGTCATTGAGTTGGTTCTGACTCATAGCGACCCTGTATAGGGTTTCCAAGGAGCGGTTGGTCAGTTTGAACTGCTGACATTGTGGTTCAAACCGACCTTGTACTTGAGTGGTTATTTGTGATTGGTGTGTCATTATACTGACCTAGGAGTTCGAATGAGTGGTGCTTTTTAAATTCTTTGTATACAAATTGAAAGACATCAAGGTTCCGTTACAGAAATTGCAGATTCTTTTTTTTTTTTTGGAAGAATTTCCCTAGTTCTCTAGTGTTTTCTTGCTCTGAAGTTGGCCTTCCCTGAAACCATTTAAAATCCTGCCTTTGTGGCTTTGCAGACGAGAGCACCGTACTCCAGGTATGCCTTTCTACGACACCAATAGGGAAACTTGTTTTAACACAAAGGTGCTGGGCTGCTACAACCTGGCCTCAGAGGTTGTTCTGCTCCCACTACTGAGGCCTGAGCAGCCATCTCATTGGGGACAGATTGTTGAAATTGGGCCAGAATGGACTGAGAAGACCCTAGTCTGGGCTTTAGAAAATAGTCAGTGTGCAAACAGGCATCCAGTCCTTTTTCATCTGTCGATTTAGTCACACCTGACTGAAACCTGATAAGGCAAGTCAAAATTATTGCTATGAAATCATAGAAACATTATACCAAACTGTGAAGCTAGTGTTTCTTAACATTTCCTCCATCTAGGTCTCTATACATGTCTAAAGGTGATGTTTCCATCTTTCTAATCCTTCCCAGAAAAATTCTGTGCTCTTTGATTGACACCACATTATAATGGCAGCTTTGATATCCTTGAGAGACTCAAATCATGTTTCTTCTCAATATTCATTGATTTCAGTGGTGGTGGTGGTGGTGGTGGTGGTGGTGGTGGTGGTTATGTGCCGTGGAGTTGGTTCTGACTCATAGCAACCTTGTATACGATTTCTGAGGCTGTAAATCTTTGTTGTTGTTAGGTGCCATCGAGTGGGTACTGACTCATAGAGACCCTGTGCACAAAAGAATGAAACACTGCCCTATCCTGGGCCAACCTCACAATTGTTGCCACACTTGAGCCCATTGAT
>NW_006408669.1:5041294-5045879 GCF_000296735.1 Chrysochloris asiatica
TAGAACCCAGCTTCTTAGATTATTTCCTCAGCATACAGGTTGAGTAAATATGGTGAAAGAATACAACCCTGTCGCACACCTTTCTTCATTTTAAATCATTCAATGTTCCCATGTTCTGTTTGAACAACTGCCTCTTGGTCCACGTACAGATTCCTCAGAAGCACAATTAAGTGTTCAGGAATACTCTTACTTCACAATGTTGTAAATCTTTACAGGAGCAGAAAGTTTTATCTGTCTCCCATGGATCGGCTGGTAGTTTCAAACTGCTGACCATGAGATTAGCAGCCCAACTTGTAACCACTACACTCCCAGAGCCCCTTATTCCTTCAGTTTAAGATACAAAAAGAAGTTTAAAGGAGCAAGATCAGGGCTGGAGAGTAAATGGAGTAGGATTTCTCAGTGAAATTCTCGCAGGACAGACAGCTCTTGCTTGCTTTGTAGACAGGGCAGGGGCAGTATCATAATGGGTTCAATTTCCTGGCTGCAACTTTCTTGGCCTTGTTCTTATTGATACACTTTTCTGTTTTCTTAAAACTTCTTTCTAATGGTCATGTCCTTGGAGAATAGGTATAAAGCTCGTTCCTTGAAAATCCAAAAACACATTCACGGTAACTTTCTGAATTGACCTCTCTGCCTTGAATTGAATTACCCAGCAGACACCCCAGAAGACCCTGCTTTGGGTGGACCTGTTTTTGAAGTCACCTTAACTGTACTAAGAACTGTACTATGTGCAGCTGCCCACTGATCACAGAGACAGACTTAAACACATTTTGGTTGGAATAAACTTGTACATGAATGAACCCTAAAAACTATACTTTTTGTATTATTGGTGGTGGTGTTGTTAAGCGTTGACAAGTAGGTTCAGCCTCATTGACCCTCGCATTAATTACTCACAGTTAACTTCTGAAAACTCAACCACTGAAACCTTGTGGACACAGTCCTCTGACATACACGGGGCCATCAGGGGTTGGAGTTGACCCAACAACCACTAGGGTTCTGGTATGGTGCTGTAAGAGGAGTAGTGGACTGCTAGCCACAGGGTCACTGTGAGTCAAAACCAACATGATGACACTTAACAACAACAATGACCACTAATTTTTTGTTTTGTTTTAGTGTTTTTCCTGAGCCAGCCATTATGCTAAACTTGAGTTTCCTAAGCTGTACACATCTGATGTGTTGGTACAGAGAAAACTTAGTTTTAGGGACTATTCTGTGCATTGTAGGATGTTTAGCCTCTATTTTCCTAGATACAAATAATACCCTTCTCCCTGTTGTGACAACTGAAAATGCCCCAGAATGTGGAAAAATAGATCCTGAGAGGTAAAAAAAATCACCCCTACTTGAGAACTGGAGTCCTGGTGTGGTGCTGTGGGTTAATACACCAGACTGCAAAGTCAGTTTGAACTGCAAGGTCAGTGGTTCAAGCTCACCAGCTGCTCCTTGGAAATCCTACACAGGGTCGCTATGGGTCAGAAATGACTTGATGGCACTTAACAACAACACAACTTGAGAATTACTGTGCTGAATGATTTACATTCATTGTAGCATTTCATCCTCAACAAACCACCTGCTATTATTCCCAGTTTAGAAGCAGAGGAGCCTGAGGGACTGGGCAATTCTGTGCTGTGCCCATTGTCTTAGTCCTAGACAAAGCAGGGCTGGGCCCAGAGCTCAGGATTGTTTTAATGGTATACTCCATCACCCCAAGAATTGCGGTGGGGTCTCACTAGAAACCCATGTGGCCTACTGTTGTAATTAGGTGCCTCCAAGTAGGTTCTGACTCATAACGACCCCAGGTACAACAGCACGAAGCTCTGCCCAGTCCTGTGCCTTCCTCACAATTGTTTGACCTCATTGTTTCTCCTGCTGTGTGACTCCGTCTAATTGAGGATCTTCTTTTTCACTGACCCTCCACTTTTCTAAGCATAGTGTCCTTCTCTAGGACTGGTCTTTCCTGACAACATGCCCAAAGCACATGAGACAAAGTTTCACCATCGTCATGTTTAAGGAGCGTTCTGGATGTACTTCTTCCAACATAGACTTGTTCGATCTTCTGATTGTCCCAGGTGTTTTCCGTAGTCTTCACCAACACCTTAATTCAAATGTAATGATTCTTCTGTAGTCTTCTTTACTCATGATCTAACTTTCACATGCATAGGAGACGATTGAAAACACTGTATATTTTGGTTTAGGTATGCTTTAGTCCTCAAAGTAATGTCTTTACTGTTTAACACATTAGAGGAGTCTTTTGAAGCAGATTGCCTAATGAAATACGTCATTTGATTTCTTCACTGCTGCCTCCAAGTGTTGATTGTGAGATCTTTGACAACTTCAATCTTTTTTCCATTTATCATGATGTTATCTATTGGTCCATATTTATTAGATTTTTGTATTCTTTATATTGAGTTATAATCCATAGTGAAGACTGTAGTCTTTGATCTTCACCAGTAAGTATTTCAAGTCCTCTTCATTTGGATCAAGCAAGGTTGCATCATCTGCATATCACAGGTTTTTAATGAGTCTTCCTCCAATCCTAATGCTACATTTTTCTTCTTATAATCCAACTTCTCAGATTGTTTGCTCAGCAAACAGATTGAATAAGTATGGTGAAAGGATGCAACCGTGGCTCACACCTTTCCTGATTCTGAACACTTGTTCTATTCTAATGACTGCCTATTGGTATTTGTATAGGTTTCTCATGAGTATAACTAAGTGTTCTGGATGTGGCCTACTAGAGTTGGCAATCATTGCTCAAGAGAAGATTTACAATGTGTTCATTTGTTTGTTCCTTTTGTTTAGCAAATGTGTTTGGAACAACTACTGTGTGCTAGGCTCTATTCTGGATGCTAGGAAGACCTAGTGGTACTGTGGGTTAGGTATTAGGCAGTTTCAAGATTGGTGGTTTAAACCCACCAGCCACAACACAGGAAAAAGATGAGGCTTTCTGCTCCTGTTATGATTTAGTCACGGAAACCCTGTATAGGGGGTCACTATGAGTTGGAATCGACTTGTTGCCATTGTGTTTGGTTTGGGGGTTGGTTCTAGCTGCTTGATGCAACTCTGCAGTGAATATAATAACAGATTTTACTTCTCCAAGTTCTCAGGATATGCAATAGGTTAGTTTGCCACACCATCACATAGATTATCATTTATGTTGACATCTTACTTTTCTTCCTGTAATTATTGGGTGCTGCGGGTTAATGCACTGGACTGCTAGGTTGGTGTGAACTGCGCAAGGTCAGTGGTTCAAACTCACCAGCCATTCCTCAGAAACCCTATGCAGAGTTGCAATGAATCAGAATCAACTTGACAGCACTTAACATCAACTACACATTGTTATTCTACCAACGCTGACCCCACCTTGAAAGCATTACTACATCTAAGTTTTGAATTCCTGGGTACTGCAACTCAGCTGCTAAAAACTTTACTGGAAATGGAAAAAGGCTCAAGATCAGAAAACATATGTATTTTTAATGCTACGTTGCAAAACAGCTGCTCAGCATTTTGCAATTCCAATCAGTTAAATTTCCTCTCCCTTCCTGGGCAAACGATAAGGTTTTGATGTTCTTGTGATCATAATAAAGGCATGGCTCTACCCCATTTTAACTCCCTCCTAATGGACTTGAGTGAATGTTGTGATTTTTTTCCCCCCTTCTAAAGGAGAATTTTGTTTCATTTTGGGCTCACTATGAATTCTTACCATAAGAGCATGCACATAAGTTTTGAACACTTATGAAAGTCTTTTGACAAATGATACCATAAATGCAGGCAATTTTCTAGATCTTGTACAGGAGCTTTTGAAATTTACAAGGTTTCTCTTTAATACAATTGTCTCTGCCAGCTAACAGGCCATTTCACAGCCTATCCATATTTATCATTAGGATAAAAACAAACCAACAAACCATCCTTTTACATTCTGTATTCTCACAGAACCATAAATAATTCCAAATAACCAGTCATATCTCAGACACTATTTGATTTGATAACTCTGGAAGAAATGGTTTCTATTTTGTCAATCTTTAAACTCTTTCCCATTGAGCACATTTTCTTCAGTTTTCTAAGGCCTGGGCCAATTCTAAAATGTATGATATGTGCCTGATAACTGTATACAAAAATGTCAAAATTCAGTTTTAAAACAATCATTGTATGATTGTAATAAAACCATTTTACACCTTTATCGTAGAAGCTGGAGGCAACTTTAGGGGAGGGTTAGAGAAATGTTTTTAGAGTCGCAGGAGCATTTTTGGGTTCCATTTGAAACTGTCACAGCTTACAAGTTTATAGAATTTTGAAAATTGAGTTACGTTTCCAATATGCTGGTATAGTCAGTTGAACAATTCGTCATCCTATTTGACAATGAGATCAAGTCTGTTATTCCTGAAAATACTGGAATTTTGATAGTTGCTATAAGTAGCTTTTTTAAAGATATTTTTATTTTGTTGTTTGTTGTTAGGTGCCATCGAGTTGGTACGGACTCTATAGCGACTTATGCACAGCAGAACAAAACATTGTCCGATCCTGGGCCAACCTCACTACTGTTGCCACGCTTGAGTCCATCAATGCTGCCACTTGGCCAATCCATCTC
>NW_006408669.1:5053169-5054239 GCF_000296735.1 Chrysochloris asiatica
ATATATATATATATAGTTGTTGCTTGCTATGTGCCATTGAGTCGGGATCCGACTCATAGCGACCCTGTACAGGATTTCCAAGGAGCAGCTAGTGAGTTAGAACTACCGACCTTAGCGGCCCACACCAACGTTGCAGTTTACCGCATTAACCAGGAACACCACACCAGAAGTCCATATATATAGATATAGATATTAGAATCCTGGTCTAAATCTAACTAATTGCCCCCAACGTAATTATAAAATACAGCAAGATAAATATATGTGTAACAGGAGACCTGTCATATTATGTACCTATCATATTATATTATTATAACTTTTTGTTGTTAAGTACTTTCAAGTCAGTTCCAACTCCAAGCAACTCTGTATAGGGTTTCTGAGGAGCAGCTGTTGACTTTGAACTGCTGACCTTGCAGTCCAGCGTATTATCAGGTGTTTGAAATGTTACAATTCGTTTTGTTTCCAATTATTGATCTCAGGTTACTGTCAGACTATTTCACCAGGATTATTTTTTTAATTGTCATTTAAAACAAATGTTTTATTGTGAATTGGATGCAGTTTTATAGACAGATCATTGGTTTTATACTCAACAAATGATACACTTCTTTTCATCTCAATGGCTACAATCCCTTCGGTGTACAGCGCTTACCCTGCTTCCACCCTCTGTTTCTTGTTTCCGTTCCTCCTTTGGTCACAACTTTTCTGAATGTTGTCCTTGGATAAATGCTGCCCTTTTGATCTTGAATACTTGATCATTCTTTGTTGTACACATCTCACAAGTGGTGTTGTTCCTGTGTATCTGTCTATTGCTTAGCTGAAAATTGAGCCAAGGGAGTGAGTCCCATTTCCAACTTTTGTACTATGGAGCCTTGATGTGGCGCTATAGGATATGCACTGGACCATAAGGTTGGTGGTTCAAACCCATCAGCCATTCCTCAGAAACTCTATAAAGGGTCCCTATGAGTTGGAACTGATTCTATGGCACTTAATAACAGAATACTGCAGGAAAAATACTGTGTAAAATGCAAAACCTGCTTTTTTTCTAAGTAAGTTGGAAACAATGTTTCAATGTC
>NW_006408669.1:5055668-5057584 GCF_000296735.1 Chrysochloris asiatica
ATGGCACATAACCAACCAATATATATAGTGGCCAAATATTAATCTAAAGATTAATAAAGTTCCGCCAGTTTCCTGAGGCTATACAAGATACTGTGACTTTTGGTCATACTTATCTTCTGTGTGGTTTTTTCTGTTTGGTTGGTTTCCAGAGAGTAAATTGCTTTATGATTTCATGAGGGTTTTATTGAACTGTAATGGAAAGTTTGGGGCTTTATAATTTCTCTGAGAGAAGGACCTAACTTCATATTACTGGAATGATATTTGCTGGGAATTTTCTTTGTAGTAGATGTGTCTTTTTGAGAGAGAGGGAGGTTTTCACTCCTCTCGGCAGGCTTTTGGAATGATTCCTCTAGGCCCACTTGGATCCTTTGAGGAGTTTAAACCTATCCAATCCCCTAAATCCTAAACTGCATTCTTAAATGAACACTAAGGAGACACGAGTGTGAGAATCTCAGTGTCCCTCAGCTCCAACATAGCTCTGCTCCCACTCATCTTTGAGAAAATAAAGTTCCCCCCAATCTTCTGCAAACTGAGCTAAGTGTTTATACTTAAGATTATATTTTCTGATGGCTTAAGCATTGCAAAACTATTTTTAAATCAAATAATACAGAAATATTAAACAGTAGTACAATTCTCTGAATAAATCACCTATAGAAACAGTTTATTACTTTGAGCACATCAAATTACATAGATTTTTTAAAAGACTTGGAAAACTTGGAATATATGGGGATCATGTTGGTATTGTTAAGTGCCATAGATTCGTTCCTGACTCATAGTGACCCTGTATAGGGTTTCCAAAGTGCAGCTGGTGAGCTTGAACCACCGACCTTGTGGTTCAAGCTGACATTACAGTCCAGTGCATTAACCCACAGTGCCACAGGGCAAACACAGGAGATATGGTCACTATGTATTTTAGTGATCCCCAAATTCTAGTCACACCCCGTTGTGATCTGAGGGAGAGATTTCACCAATTTCAGGTGAGATGAAAACACATTTTTTTAAAGAGTAAATGTAATCTTCTCTACTTTTGTGGTTTTAAAAACATAGTTTTTGAAATGATGATAGATACTATTTATATTGTTTTAATCAAGTCCTTTCTTGGAGTTGTAGTTTGGGTTATTTTTCCAAGGTTTTGCTGCCCTTCCTTACGGGAAGGTGTCCCTTAGTGTGCATACAGTTAACACATTCAATGCAAGGTTCACCCAAAGGCACCTTCAAAGAAAGGTCTGGTAATCTACTTTGAAACCCTGTGGAGCCAACAAGAATTGAATATATTTTTAAAAAGGAAGAAGCATAATTCTACTCTAACATACATGGAATCAGCCGGAAATGGAATGGCCTCTTTGGTAAATAACAAATAGCAAAGTATAAGTTCTATATGTCAGTAATGTTCTATTTCTATTGGACAGCCAACTATAGATCTAGACAAAGAGGTCAAACTGTCTTTGGTTTCCGCCTTACTTCAAACAGTGTCTACCAGTGAGACCTTGTTGAAATTGTTTTACTTCTCACACTCTTCACAAGCAAGATGAAGAGCATGTTCCCTAACTCCAAGGGACGTCCTGAGGACTGAATAAATCAACTTAACTGGTCAGTCTGTAGGAAATGCCCTTCTCTGCTCCAGGTCACACAAAACTACATTTTGGGGGGAGTCTTTTACTTGGAGTCCTGGTGTGGCACTGTGGGATAAAGCACTTAACCACAAGGTTGGTTTGAACCACAAGGCCAACAATGGTTCCTACTCACCATTCGCTCCTTGGAAACCCTGTCCCAAGTCACAATGAGTCAGAACCAACTCAATGGCAATTGACAACAACAACTTGAGTTACAATTCTTTCTTTTTATGTTTACAAACTCATAGAAGTTTTCAATAAGCAAAAATATCAAAATGTGAAGCTATTGTTTCTCAGCCTATC
>NW_006408669.1:5060974-5062888 GCF_000296735.1 Chrysochloris asiatica
GCTGTGTTGTTAAGCTTACTGAGTGTCTCCTGGTGGATGCGATCTGGAGATAGGCTTCCCTTTTCATGTGTAATGCCTAGAAGCTGGTATTGACTCCTGTCCAGATGGTGGGATATTATGGGATATGGTTGTAGCTTGACTATATGGCCATGACTGCTGTCTCTTCTTGGGTAAGGTAGAGGGAGAAAGCTTTCACCCCCAGGAAAAAAGTGAGACCAAAAGGACCAAAAACAGAAACAATACAAAAGCAGAGACAAAAACTACCACTCAAAAACAAAAATAAAGCCATAGCCGACTGACCAGTAGCCTTTGCTGTGCAGGTCAGTGTGCGTGCACAGTAGAAACCTCCAGCTGTGGGTGGGGGTGTCCACTCGGTAAGACCCCTCCTCTAGTCACCACCCTGGAGGTGTGCAGATAGATACTGAGAAATTAATGGAAGAAAGATTTGTCCACTATGTTTATCTCTGAAGGTCAGTTTAGTATCTGTGTGTGCACAGTGTAATTCTCAAAATAGCTCTGTCCTTGTGTATAGTAATTGGTGTTGACTCTTACAGTCTCTGTTGGGGTTTTACAAAGTGCACATACGGTTTGGCTGTGTGGCCAGACCTGTTGTTTCTTGCTAGGTAAGGCAGGGATAAAGGGTCCTGTCAAGCTAAACTTTAGGGCTGAGTCCCAGGGTCAGATGTCATAAGAAGCAGCCAAAGGATCAGCTTGTGGGACCAATGAGGGTCCCATGGACCTCCCCCTGTGCCATAGGGAAACTGTGGGCACAATGCTGGACCCTTTTGGGGATGCGCTCCTGCCCGCCTAAAGTTATCTGGGCTGGGCAGTGAGGGCGAGACAGGTGAAAGGAGGAAAGAAAAGTGTAAAATCCATCTCACCTCTTTTTTCAGACGCTGCTCCATGGTTTTTAGTGCTGTATCACTGTATCAGCCTGGCTGTGGCCCCGCCCTCTGATCTCAGCCCAGGCCACAGGGCCAGCAGGGAGCATCCCGCATCCTGATCTTTCCTTCCCCAGTCACTGATGCATTGTGACTGTTGTTCCTAGTACTACCACCATGGGTGGCCTATTGTTACCAGGCTCTGACACTGAACCCTAGTGGCATCACAAGCCATCTAACATGAGGAAGGGAATAAGAATCACCATCAGTCCAAGGCTGATTCCCATGACGAGGTCATACACATACTTCACTCCAACATTTTTACCAGTTCTGACACTAGCCACCATCCACACTGCATTCTCTACTTCTCTAATCCGTTTGATAAGTCTTTCTGGGACCACATAGAACTCACAGACGTCCATACGATCATGCTGCTCATTAGGGAAGTAACAGGAACAACTCAGGAGACAGTGAATCAGGGCACGTCCAACTGTCTTGGCTCTTTCTCAGCCTGGTTGGCCTCTGCTGCCAGGACCCTCTTGGGCCTGATTTCTGCTGCTTGCCTCTGCTTGGGTCAGTGCTACAGCTCTATTGGCACTGTTGTTAAGTGCCTGGAGGTACCCAACTCTTCAAGCAAGCTTTTCACACTCCGTGGGTTGGTGAAGTCTCTGCAACTGTCAGTATCGTGTGCCAGGAAGCACAACCACATCCAGCTGGCCTATTGGTTCTTACCACTTGTGCCATCTTTCACTGTCTTATGCCATTTCCAGCACTACAGCTCTCTGTCTCCTGGGCCTAGGAGGTTCTCAGTACAAGGACCTTAGTTTTTAGTCCAAAGGACATGCTTTGCTCTGGATTCTTCTTCTTGAGGTTCCTCATCCCCAAACTCTGTGGGATTGGCTCTTTTGTAAGCCTACTCTTCCAACCAAATATATAAATTTACCAGTCCGCTTGGTAGTCAATAATCACCTTATTTACATCATAAACTATCCATTCCCTATAATTGTTCTCCATTCCTTATTTGCATAGTAAA
>NW_006408669.1:5063828-5065511 GCF_000296735.1 Chrysochloris asiatica
ATATATATATATATGAATGATACTATGCTGAGAACTTTGTTTTTAAATCTCCTATTATCTGTGCTACCTGTTCTTATTACTTGAGACACCTTTTTTATTCTGAATGCCATTTTAGATTATTGTTGTTGTTGTTAAGTGTTTTTGAGTCAGTTGAACCTTGTGGTTCAAACTGACTTTTCAGTATAGTGCATTACCCTGCCATGCCATACCAGATTCTGGATCTCCTTTTACTATCTTGATTATTTAATTTCTGGTTGAGCTACAAATGAAAGAAGACCCATAATGTTGTTGTTGTCGTTGTTAGGTGCCATCAAGTCATTACTGACTCATAGCAACCCTGCGCACAATAGAACGAAACACTTCCTGGTCCTGGGCCAACTTCATAATCGTTGCTACGTTTGAGCCCATTGATGCTGCCACTTTGCTACTCCTTCTCAATGGGGGTCTTCCTCTTTTTTCCAACCCTCCACCTTACCAAACATGTTATCCTTCTCCAGAAACTGGTCTTTCCTGATTATATGTCTGAAGTATGAGAAACAAAGTCTGGCCATCCCGGCTTCCAAGGAGCACTCTGGCTGCAATTCTTCCAATACAGATATATATGGGTCTTATTATATATATGTTATATATATATTATACAATACATACATACATATATATATATATATAATATACATGAGACCCATAATAGTGTGGTTTAAATAAGATTGAAGTTTTTTCCTCTTTATAAACAGATTCTTGAGGTAGGCAATCTAGGACTGTTAGCATGGACTTTCAAATCCCCAGCATCTTCACCTCCTTCCATCCTGCTATTTTGCAGTTCTATACCTCTTGGTTCAAGATGGCCACTTGAATTCCTCTCACCATGTCCATATGCCTGTCAGCAGAATAGAAGAAGATAGAACAAGAGTCTACCTACAACCTTTCCAGCAAACTTTCTAGAAGTTGCACTTAAAACTCCATTTACATATGGTTAGCCACATGAAGCTACCACACTTAGTCACCTCTTCACATAGCTAAGAGAAGTAGTCTTGATGCTAAGCAGTAGTGTCCCTACTAAAGATTAGAATTACTATCAATAGAATAGAGGGGAGAGAATAGATATTGAAACAGAGAGCTATTAGTCTGTTCTGTATCATCTTTCACTTAATAACTCATTAAGAAGGGCACTGTGTAATTTTTAATGCCTGGTTAGTCCATCCCTCTAACAAATACGAGAAGTGGTATTATCTCTGCTCTTCAGATAAGAAACTGACATTCAGAAAGTTTACCTTTCTTCTAAATCAAGGTGGTTGTTGGTAGTTTCCATTGAGTTGACTCCAACTTATAATGACGCTACGTGTAACAGAGTGAGACGTTGCCCAGTCCTGCTTCACATTCATGATGGTTGGTGTATCTGACTCCATTGTTGTGATGTTGTCACTCCATATCATTGAGGGTTTCTCTCATTGATGTGGTGCTGCAGGGTTATGTGATGGGCCACAAAGTCAGCTTGAGCTGCAAGGTCAGCAGTTCAAACCCACCAGAAGCTTCTCAGGAACCCCATACAGGGTCACTATGAGTCAGAACTGACTCAAAGACACTTAACAACAACAAAAACTACTGTTCCAAGCATAATGGTTTTTGTTTTGTTTTGTTTGTTAAGTCTGTTTTGTGCATTGAGTGATCGTTTACAAGGGAGAA
>NW_006408669.1:5065611-5075113 GCF_000296735.1 Chrysochloris asiatica
AATTCATAACCACTATGCTACCAGAGCTCCTTGCTTCTCTAGAGAGGGTCCCACATTCTGCTCATGCTCTTCTCTCTTGGTGGTCCTAGGGTCCTCTGTTCCTGGATTGTAAGATTAACTACTACCCCCTTTATGTTACAAAACTTCTGCCTTTACAATTGTGACAATCACAATTAGTCATGATAACAATTACTATTGTATCATGAGAATCTTATCCCCATCTCCTTTCACCAGAGCTGTCTAAACAAGATGAAAACTATTCATTGGGGATTCTACATTTCCCCCACACACTCTGAAACTAAACTCCCTCTTGAAAATTTGTAAGCCAGCCACTTAGTGCCTTTATAGCCTCCCCAGGCCCCCATTTTAGATAGCCAATGTCGTAAGTTGCACATCCCTATCAACCTTGTGTACAGAGGGGATATGTTTGATCCTTGATCTCGGTTGGTATTTTGAGGTGTTGTTGTTAAGTACCATGGAGTCGGTCCCAACTCATAGTGACCCTGCACAGGGTTTCCGAGGCTGCACATCTTTATGGGAGCAGAAAGCTTCATCTTTCTCCCATGGAACAACTGGTAGTTTTGAACTGCCGACCTTGAGGTTAGCAGCCCAATTAGTAACCTCTATGCTACCAGAGCTCCTTGAGGTACTACATCCATAAGTATAAGTCAAGCATCAGATTGTAGCAATTTACATTTGTTTCCTTTATCAAATTTCTTTATCATCCTCTATTTGAGTTCTAATTATCAAACCATCAAAGCTAGGTCAAATGAGTATATTTGCAAGTTTGGGCATTCCTTGTGTCTCCCTTCACTTCATATCAGCTGGATGCTTCACTCTCAGGTCTAGCCCTCTGTGGCTCGTTCCTTGTCCATGTGCCAAGGAATCCTCAGGTCTTGCCATACTTCAGACCAGCCAGGCCTTCCTCTTCTCTCATCTCCAGGTCTATAGGAGTATATGTAATGTGGTCAAAGTCAACCCATATTTTCATTGCTGCCTTTCCCCTCTTCCACTCACCAGTAGACCAACGTGGTCTACCGCCAGTAGACCAAGCAAGCTTACATGCCTGCTCGTGTGTTTCCTTTGAGTTTCAGTCTTGAAAGGGGGTTTGTCCTGAAGGGACTTGATTACATGGCTTGATGGCTCCTCGGCCAATAACTTGCTTGTTCTTGTCGTAGCTAGTCAGACTGCTGTTTTTGTTTTTGATTTTTCCTGCTGGTTTTTCTTTCAAGAAGTATCTTCTGTTCCTCTAGCCACTGCAGGCTGGTCTGACATGAGGTCGTTTTGTCTTTCCTGATAACATGGCCAACGTTAGCAAGCCAAAAGTTCACCACTCTCACTTCTAAGGAATGTTCTGGCTGTATTTCTTTTAAGACTGATTTGTTGGTCCTTTTGGCAGTCCTCAGTACATTCACTATTCTTTGCCAACACTAGACTGTGAACACATCAATTCTGGTTTCATCTTGCTTTTCCCTATCCAACTTTCACATGCTTGGAAGGTGATTGAAAAGCTCCTGGCTTAGGTCAGGCACACTCAATCATCAAAATGACATCTTTACTTTTTGACACATTAAAGAAATCTTTTGCTGTAAACTTACCCAATGCAATACGTTGTTTGATTTCTTGACTGCTGCTTCCACAGAGGCTGATTGTTGCTGATCTAAGTAGAAAAATCAAGGACCTGATGCAATAACATTTACAATAGAAGAATTATTAGAGTAAAAATAATGGTTATGCTAACCTAAAAAGGTGCATCACTGCCATTCATTTTAGATTGTGTAACACCCAGTGAATTGGTTGTATTTGGCCCACACTTTACACATGAGGAAATGTTGAATTGCTTGTCAAGGTCACAAGCTACTAAATACATAAAAGAATAGGTGTCGCAACGCAGTCGTATGATAGTTGATTATAATTATTGCACCAGAAACTTACCAACTCTCATATATATATATACATATATAGTTTTCTATTGCTGCCATAATAAATTATCACAAATTTAGAGGCTTAAAATTACATTTGTTCATTATTTCAGTTCTGTAGACCAGGAGTCTGGTGGGCTTGGCTGATTCCTTTGTGTTGGGTCCCACAAACCCAAAATCTCTGGGCTCATAATCCAGAAAATGTTCAATATTCAGTTAATACCACTTGCAAAGTCCATGCTGCGATATAAGGTAATATATTCACAACTTTGGGGAAACTAGAACAGGGACATCTTTGGGGGGCCATTAGTCAGCCTATCCCAGACTGCAGCCCATACTAGGAAATTCATTTTACATTGCAACCCAGTCCACACATGTAATATCGAGAGCTGAAATGAGTTTCACCAAACAATACTTACCTATTCTATTACTTCATCTTTAAGAAATGTTGATCATGACCCAGCAAATTGATTTCATGACCCACAGCTTGAGAAACACTGCCAACGCTGCTCCCATTTCCACTGCTATTACCCTCCATCTGGTCTCTTCCTCTCCCATTTGGATTTTTATGAGGCTTTCACTACCAGGGGTCGTCCATGCTTCTCGACTCTTACCCTCTAGTCTTCCTTTAGAGACCCCACCAGCCCACCACCAGTACCCTAACTCTATGTGTACTACCTTTACCAGGTACCTGGGTTCACAGTGATTACTAAACTTACAACTATAATGGGTGTTTCTAAGAAAGTCCCCTCGAATGAGATGATTTCTGGTTCTCATAACTATGGCTTTGGGAAGGTGTGTTAGTTCAATGCTAATCTTCTGGCCTTCTATTCAGGGGATCATGGTGTGGTGCTGTAGGATAGGCACTGGACTGCTAACCACAAGGTCGGTGGTTCAGACACCACACACTCCTTAAAAACCGTATTCAGAGTTCCTGTGTGTTGGAACCAACTCGGTGACTTTTAAAAATCAACAACATGAGCAGACCTAGGTTCAATTACTGGCCAATATACCCTATACACTGCCACCAACCATCTGCCACTGGAGGTTTGTGTTTTGCTATGATACTGTGGCATTGTAGGATCAGTACTGGACTGCGAACCACAAGGTCAGTGGTTCAAACCTACCAGCTGCTGCTTGGAAACCATATACAGGGTCGCAATGAGTCGGAACTGACTTGTCGGCACTAAAACAACAACAAACAGCATAATAGTGAACAGATTTCCCAAACTGAGATGGATTTGGACAAATGGCCCGATGATCTACTTACAAAAATTAGCTACTGGAAGCCCTGTGGATCACACAGTCTAATCCGTGACCTATCACTGTGATGACATAGAACTGGGTAGTGTTTCATTCCATTGTACGTGGGCTTGCAAAGAATCTGGGACCAACAGGAGGGCAGTTATAGATGGCAAATAGGTTTACATTTGATCTGGGAATGTCTGAGACTCTAGAGCCCTGTGGAAACGTGGTGAAATTTCCTACAGGAGAGAGAGGCGGCGTTGGTACCAATGAGCAGGAGAAAGATGAGCCTGTCTGCTCTCATAAAGACAGACAGTTTTGGAAACACAATAGAGCAGGTCTCCTCTGTCCTACATGGTCACGATGAGTTGGAATCAACTTGATGGAAGTGTATGGATTTGGGCATCAATTAGCGATGTCTGCTGTTGATATAGAAAGGGGAGAGGGATGGCATTAAGGCTGGTATTTGCCAGCTCTGGACTTAATGTATGACTATCACAGCTGTCTTTCCAGCTCTCAGAGGTCCAGTACTCAAAGGCAAAACCAAAATAAAAGGGAACAACTTCAAGGCAAAAAGGGTTTCCTGTGTTTATATGGAAATAGAAATAAATAAGATAGTGCAACTCATAGGAGGCTGGAAAAAACTAATGCTTTTTGTCACTTGGGAATGTAGAATTGGGAGGGATGCAAATCCCTTTCTCAGGCCAAAAGAATTCTCGGTTCATTAAAGCCTATTGCTGCTTTTACAATCATTCTCAGCATCACAAATTTGTACTGCATACTTAAGGGTCTTTGTGTTTTCCTTGGCTGGTTTCCCCTTTCATCAGATCAGAGGTCAGAAGCTTCAGTGCTTCTGGGGGAAGGTCTTTGGAGGCAGTGTTGTGACCAGGTACGTGGCATTGATACTGGAGTCAGGATGCCTGGGTTCTAAAATCCCAGCTTTACCACTGATAGCAATCTTGAGTTAGAGCAAGGGACTTAGGCTTTGGGGCATACATTCTTATAGTTGTAGCTCATGGGTGCCAGAGTACTAGGTGGGTTTTGGCATTTGATGGCATGTGTGTGACTACTGTCTTCTGCCATGTGAGACCCATTGAAAGAATACATGAGATAAAGTACGAAGAGTATGTGTCCTGTCTCCAGTGACTGACAAAGGGCAGGGGCTCCTCCTCAGAACTGATGGCCCTTATTTGCACCACTGTTTAGCTATGCTTTGTTTTATTTGCCTATGTGTTTCTGTCTTCCATCGAGGGCAGATCAAATGCCAGCTTCATCTTCTATACCATCAGTATCCAACAGAGTGGGTTGAATTTCAACCACATTTTATATGTCCCCTTATGCTATGGTGTTGTAGAATAAGCACTCAACTGCAAGGTTAGTTTGAACCGCAAAGTCAGTGGTTCAAACTCACCAACTGCTCCTCATAAGCCTATATATACAAGGTCGCTCTAAGTCGGAATCAACTCAACGGCACATAACAACATCACAATGTTGTCCACAATGTTTTCGCTCCATAGTGCCCAAACTGATTTTTTTAAATCTATCCCAAGCCATGGTATTTTCAATAACCTCATATGGATGAGAAAGCTGTACAGTGAATAAGGAAGATCGTAGAAGAATTGATGCCTTTGAGTTGTGGTGTTGGAGGAGAATACTGAAAGTGTCATGGACTGCCAAAAGAACCAATAGATCTATTTTGGAAGAAGTGCAGCCAGAGTGCTTCTTGGAGGCCAGGAGGGCTAAGCTTTGTCTCTCATACTTTGGATATATTGTCAGAAGGGAACAGTCGCTGGAGAAAGATATCATGCTGGAGAAGGATGTCATGCTGGGTAAGATGGAGGGTCAGAGAAAAAGAGGAAGACCCCCCAACGAGATGGATCAGCCAGGTGGCATCATTGATGGCGTCAAGTGTGGCAGCAGTGGAGGGATTGGCCCAGGTTCGGACATTGTTTCGTTCTGCTGTGCATGGGGTCGCTATGAGTCAGTTCCAACTCGATGGCACCTGACAACAACAACAACATCCTATTAAATATGTTAGCAATTCAGGTAGAAGAAAAGTATTATGGAATTCATTATGTTGTCTTGTAGGGTTTATGTAAGTTTGATATTTTTCAAGACAAACACTTAAAAATTAAAAGAAAATGCTTCAGTAAAAGGAAAATAAAATCTATTATGTCACTCCCTGGCTAAACTCTTCAATGACTCTAGTGCCTACAGTGCCCTACATGGTCTGCTGTCCCCACAGACCTCATCTTCTACCAGGCTGTACAGGGTCAAACAGAGTAATTTCTCCCTTGGCCCCCAGATTCATGTCCTTCCAGGAACCTCAATTTCTGACCTCATTTGGATATAAGGTCTTTGTAGATGTAATTAGAAAAGCTATTAAAATAGAGGGAGATCTAATCCAATACAACTAGGATCCTTATAAGAAGAGGAGAAGAGACACACAGATACATACAGGGGGAAATGCCAGGTGAGGAGAAAGGAAGAGATTGGAGATACATCTAAAAAGTCAAGGAATGGATTGCTGGCAAAATCAGAAGTAAAGAGAAAGGTATAGAATGGATTCTCCCCTCCGAGCCTCTAGTAGGAACTAACTCTGCTGATACCTTAAGTCTAGACTTCCATCTCCCAGAACTGTGGAAAAATACATTTCTGTTTCGAGTTAGCCAGTCTGTGATAAGTTGTTACCGCAACCACTGGCAACAAATGTGCATGCCTCAGTCTACTTCAGGACATGACTTAGCTTGGTGATTCTGTGAGCATGTCAAACATGCTGCAACTGTAGGTCTCTGCATGGACCGTGCCTCTCTTCTAGACATCCTACCCACAGATACCTGTATGACTTGTCTTCACTCAGAACGTCATCCAAATATCACCTTCTTAAGAGAGAAACCCTGTGAGAAACCTTTCTTCCTCCAAGGGGTATTTAAGTTCCAACTCTCATCAGACATTGTATATTTGGATATTTATGACATCATCGATGGACACTACAAAATTATCAACTTACAAATTGGAAGGCAACTACGTGGCCAAATGACAGGAAGAGATCGATATATGAGTCCATTCCAAAGAGAGGTAAGCCACCAGAATGTGGAAATAATCAGACAATATCAGTGATATCCCATGTGAGTAAAGTTTTACTAAAAATAATGCAAACATGGCTGCAAGCATATATTGACAGAGAACTTCCAAAGGCTCAAGTCGGATTCAGAAGAGGATGTGGAAAGAGGGATATCATTACTGACGTCACATGGATCTTGGCTGAAAGCAGAGAATATCAGAAATATGTTTACCTGTGCTTTATTGACTACGCAAAGGCTTTCAATTGTGTGGATCATGACAAGCTATGGACAACATCATGAAATCTGAGTATTCCAGACCAGTTCATTGTGCTCATAAGGAACCTGTACATAGACCAAGAGGCAGTTAATCAAACAGAACAAAGGAACACCAAATGGTTTCAGATTAGCATAGGTATGCGCCAGGGTTGTTTTCTTTATCACACTTACTCAATCTGTATGCTGAACAAATAATTCAAGAAGTTGGATTATAGGAAGAAAAATGTGGCATGAGGACTAGAGGAAACCTCGTTAACAACCTGTGATATACAAACAACACAACCTTGCTTTCTGAAAGTGTTGTTGTTGTTCTTGTTAAATGCCATAGAGTCGATTCCAACCCACAGCAACCCTGAATAGGGTTTCCAAGGCTGTAAATCTTTACAGGAGCAGAAAGCCTCATCTTTGTCCTGCAGAGCAGCTGGTAGTTTCAAACTGCTGACCTCAGGGTTTGTAGCACGATTCGTAACCACTACAATACCAGAGCTCCTTTGCTGAAGGTGTAGAGGACTTAAGATACTTACTTAAAATACCTACTGATGGAAATCAAAGACCATAGGCTTTGGTATGAATTGCATCTCAATGTAAAGAAAACAAAAATCCTCACCACTCGACCAATAAACAACATCAAGATAAATGGAGAAAAGATTGAAGTTGTTAAGGACTTCATTCTTTTGGATCAACTATCAACACTCAAGGAAGCAGCAGTCAAGAAATCAAACGACGTATTACATTGGGCAAATTTGCTGCACAAGATCTATTTAAAGTGTCAAAGAGGAAGATATCAGTTTGAGGACTAAGGTGCGTCTGACCTAATCCATGGTATTTTCAATAACCTCATATTCATGTGAAAGTTGTGCAGTGAATAAGGAAGACCGTAGAAGAATTGATGCTTTTGAATAATGGTGTTGGAGGAGAATGTTGAATGTGCCATGGGCTGCCAAAAGAACCAATAGATCCGTTTTGGAAGAAGTGCAGCCAGAGTGCTCCTTGGAGGCCAGGATGACCAAAGTTCATTTTTCATACTTCGGACATATTGTCAGGAGGGACCAGTCACTGGAGAAGGATATCATGTTTGGTAAGGTGGAGGGACTGAGAAAACGAGGAAGACCCCCACCCCAGTGAGATGGATTGGCAGAGTTGCAGCGGCAATGGGCTCAAACATAGCAAAGATTGTGAGATTCGCTCAGGACCAGGCAGTGTCTTTTTCTGTTGTGCATAGGGTCGCTATGAGTCAGTACCAACTCAACGGCACCTAACAACAAGAACAAATGTGATGGCTGGAGCTGTTGTTGCCTTGGCAGGGTCAGACCAAATGATTTCCTGGGCCTTATTTGATCTGCAGGCTGAATGGTTCCCACCTCTGATCTAGAGTATTGATCCCTGGTATGGCACAGTAGGATAAGCACTGGACAAGGTCAGTAGTTCAAACCCAATCTTTTGGTTGGCAGTCCATTCAGAAGTCTGTCTAGGAAGCACCCTATACAGGGTCACTATGAGTTGGAACCAACTTCATGACACACAACAAAAGCAACATCTATGACCTTCTGTTGTTGGCTCAATCAGAGCAGTCAGCAATGGTGGTAGCCAGACACCATCTATTTCTTCTGGTGTCAGAGATTTGGAGGCTGAGGTTCTCATAGTCCTTTGGACTAATTGTGTCTTTAATTTTCTTCTCTCTTCTTTGCTTCAGATAAGTGAGAGGCCACTAGTTATGTCTTCAATGACCTCTCTCAAGCTATTGGATTATGAAATCCTTTTCATCTTCCCAATTATTACTCATCAAAGTAGGATGTAGAACATTGTCTTTGTGGATTATGTTATGACCATTGGCCTCCATGTCCTCTGAGACTATGATTCTAAGCCCCCAAGCTTGCCGCTTACCAGTTATATGAACACACTAGTTGGGCTTGTTACTGCCGGCACCTGTAACTCTTTGCTGGAAGACTCTCAGACTGTAGGAGTCTGTTCGACCTGAGCTCAGGCAAAGTCTAAAAGTACCAGAAATTGTATGTCCCCCTGAAACAGATCTTCCCATTGTCTGATGGGAGATGGTGGTTAAATACCACAGCTCCCTTGCTTCTCGGGCTGGATAACTGTGAGGTGTGAATTCTACACTAGCTCTCAGAGGTCCCCACCAGGATGATGCTCCAGGTGCCCACCCTGGAAACTTGCTTGATAGACCATGCTTCATTGTTTGCCTTCCTTCCCTGGTTTCACTCTCCCACCCCCTTACCCAAAGTATTTGGCGTCATATTCAAATAAACAACTTGTATTTGGGGAAAAAAAAGAGAGAGATAGAGAGAGGCCTCCCTAAAATACTTTTCCTAAATTCGACTCCTGCCCCATTCACTTTCTGATGTCTTGATTTGTGCTTTATCTTCTTAGAATTTTGTCCCATCCTGACATGGAGTTTTTTTTTTTCTTCATACATTCATGGGTTTATTCCAAACAAAATGTATTTAAACATGTCTCTGTGATCCGTGGATTGCTGCAGACAAGTTCTCACAACAATATACTAGTCTTAGTTCAGTTCAAAGCAGAGAGATCAGTGCAGAAAGGTATGGCAACTGCTTTCTAGGATTCCAACTGGGTAATCTTGACAGATTATCTTGAAGGACACAGGATGATCACAGTGCTTTATTATGAAGCAGTTTTAAGAAAACTGAAAACTTGATTCACTGGTGAAAAAAAGGCCAAGTAAGCTGAGCTGAGGAAATTTTTTTTTCATCGCGACAAAGCACTTGCTCATTTTTTCAAGGCTAATCGGTACAGTGCTAGGAGCATTTCTTTAGGAAACCTAACCCCATCCACTCTAAGGCCCTGATATTGGCCCTTAAGACCTCTTTTTCACCAAACTCAAAGAATATTTAAAAGGAACACAATTTGAGTCCTTCAAGTATGCCAAAACTGCTGTTTGGATAGACTGTAAATTGAAGACCTCAGAATTCAATGGTAGTGGTGAGCCATCGAGTCAGTTACATGAGAAAACAT
>NW_006408669.1:5081403-5094600 GCF_000296735.1 Chrysochloris asiatica
ACATGTAGATTTTTGTTTGTTTATTAGTTTATTGTTTGTCTTCATCCATCTCTAATAAAAGTTCATTAGGAGAAATTTGTTGTTGTTTTTTCACTGCTGTAACTGCTGTGTCTGAAACTCTATCCAGCATACAGTTGTGGTTGTTAAGTGTTGTCAAGTCTGTTCTGATCCATAGCAACCCTGTATAGGTTTTCCAAGGAACGGCTGGTGAGTTGGAACCACCAACCTTGTGGTTCAAACCAACTTTGCTGTCTATTGCATTAACCCAGAGCTCCACAGCTTACAATAAATAATATTTGTTGAAATAATTAATTTTAAAAACTCTTTCAATAGATTTTCATTGAATACCTATTCTGTACCAGGCTCTGTGTCAGACTTTGTATGTGCAGATTGAGTATGATTGGACATGGGCACTGTCATTTTGAATTTTGTCTTCTACCAAGAGAGATACCCAGACAAGCAAAAAACTTCCAAAACACATGAGCATTGTGGTAAGGAAACTACAAAGGGATACTGAGGACGGTCATACCTAATCTTGTGCTCTCGGAGGAAACAACGTTTAATCTGTACCTAGAAGGACTGGTATTGGGAGTGGGGAAGAGTATCTCAGGGCGAAATGGAGACCTAACCAGTGACCAATGGCTGTCTCTACTGCCCAGATAAGCACTGGACCACAAACCACAAGGTTGGCAATTCAAAGCCACCAGCTACTCCTCAGAAACCCTATAGAGAGTCTGTCTAAGTCAGAACAGATTCAGTAGCACAAAAGCAATGGGAGCTGTTTCCCAAACTATAGCCAACAGCAGGGCTCCAACACCTCTCTATGTAGGGATGACAGGCATCTGTTTTTCTGAAACGGGGGCTTGCTCTGAAGTTGTATTTGCTCTTAGATTTTTTTTAAGCGGTGATTTAGATGTTCTAAGAGGATTAATTAAGGGCCAAATCTACCCCTGGCCACCTTTTAGTGCTACCACTATGTATGTACAAGGGGCTGTCATAAAAAATTGTGGAATAAAGAGGTAATGGAATTTTTCTTTGAACTTCTGAAAGTCCCTTCAAGTGTTCCTCAGAGAGGATGTCTTCCAGGCATGGTGGTATGTGCCTTCCAAGACTAAGCCACAGAAGGTGTTATATTTCCTCCTTGACCTCTGTCTTCAGTTATTTGTGAGGATGCTCAGATAGTCCATAAAAGACCAGCATGGTGAGGGACTACGGCCTCTTGTTAAAAACCAGAAAAGCATTCTTCAGCCTCAGTCAAGACTTCAGATGCCTGCGATCCCTGCCAACATCTTTATTACAGCCACGTGGGAGATCTCAAGTTAGGTCCCTCCAGCTAAGATGATTCTGAATTCCTGATCCACAGAAACTGTGAGATAGTTTTTATTGTTTCAAACTATTAAGTTTTTCAGAGACATCAATAAGACACTCTATTGCAGTGAATTATTTCATGTCCCTTCCAGCCATGTTTTTGTTGCTAGGTGCTAACTGAGTTGGTCCCAACTCATAACGACCTTATGCACAACAAAATGAAACACTGCCCAGCTCTGCATCACCCTTAGAATCGTTGTTAAGTTTGAGCCATGGTGCCAACCCATCTCATTGTGGGTCTTCCCCTTTTTGACTGACCCTCTACTTTACGTATCATGATGTCCTTCTTCAGGACTGGTTATTCCTGACAATGTCTGACATGATTGACAAAGACTCGCCATCTTGCCAGAAAAGGATCATTCTGGCTGTACTTCATCTGGCACAGGTTTGTTTGTTCTTGTAGCAGTCTGTAGTATTTTTTTTTTATATCTTTTCCCAACACCATAACTCAGATGCATCCATTCTTCTATGGTCTTCCTTATTCACTGTCCAACTTTCATATGTATATGAAGGAATTCAAAATACCATGGCTTGGGTCAGGTGCACCTTAGTCATCAAAAAAAAAACTTTGCTCTTGAACATTTTAAAGAGGTCTTGTACAGATTTGCCTAATGCGACATGCCATTTGATTTCTTGACTTTTGCTTTCATGAGCGTTGATGGTTGACTGAGCAAAATGAAGTCTTTGACACCTTCAATTATTTCTCCATATATCATGATGTTATTTATTTCTCCAATGGTAAAGATTTTTGTTGTCTTTATATTGAGGTGCCACCCATACTGAAGTCTGTGATCTTTGATCTTCGTCAGTAAGAATTTTAAGCCCGTTCGACAAGCAAGGTTGTATTATATGCGTATTGCAGGTTGTTAATGAGTCTTCCTCCAGTTGTGATACTGTGCACATTCTTCTTCGTGTAATCCAGATTCTTGTTATTACTGCTCAGTGTACATATTTATTATAAGTAGAGTGAAAGAATACAACCCTTTTCTGATTTTAAACCATCCAGTGTTTCCTTGTTCTGTTCAAACAACTATTTCTTGGTGTATATACAGTTTGCTCATGAGCACAATTAATTGTTCCGGAAGACTCATTCTCCACAATGTTGTCCATAGCTTGGCATGATCCACACAGTTGAAAGACTTTGCATAGTCTTTAAAGCATAGATAAACATCTTTCAGGCATTTTCTGCTTCCAGGCAAGATTCATATGACATCAGTAATGATACCCTTCATTCCAAGTCCTCATCTGAATCGGGCTTGAATCTCTGGCATTTCCCTGTGAATGTACTTTTGCAGATGTTTTTGAACTATCTTTAGCAAAATTTTACTTCCATGTGATATGAATGATATTGGTTGATGATGTCCACATTGCATTGTGTCACTTGTCTTTGTAATGGTCACAGTTAGGGATCTCTTCCAATCAGCTGTCCAGGTCTTCTAGCCATAGTCTTTGTAAACTCACACCAAACAGTTTTTTCCTGCTGGCTAAGAGAAGTTGGGGGGTGGGGTGGGGTGGAGATGTGGATGGTTTTTATAATTCAGTTGTAAATGATTGTTGACAGGAGTAATTATAATTGCCAATTTAGTGGTTACGAGTTGGGCTGCTAACCTCACAGTCAGTAGTTCAAAACTACCAGTGGTTCTGCGGGAGAAACATGAGGCTTTCTGCTCTCATAAAAATGTACAGCCTCAGAAACCCTGTGAGTTAGAATCAACTCCACGGCACACCACCACCACCATGGGGTATAAAATGAACCATCTCAGAAGCAGAAGTAGGGGAAGATCTTACCACCATCAAGGAAAAAGATCCAGAAGTTGCCCGTATACTTTGTACTCTGTGATCCCTGAGCATTGAACCTCGTTAACCCGGGAACAAAATGTGACTCCAGAGAGTTGACAGAAGAATAGCAGAGGACCCACAGCAGCAGAACCTAGAACCAGGGCACAAACAGAGTGGTGGCTTGTTTCCCAGCCCACTGAGCAAGTAAAACTGGATGCCTTTGTGTTGGAGACTCATCTTTAGAGCGGGGTGCCTCCACACATTTAATTGGAGAGCTAGCTTTGCTGCCCCACAGACCTTGAGCTGATGCTGAGAGTGGAACGGAGTGTCCTTGGGATGTTTATCAGCAGTCATAAAAGAGCTGTGTAACACTCTCCATGCCAAAAGAGGCCTGCCTGTAGGCACAGCTGAGGAGAGCTTGTCCTAACTGAAAGAACTGTGTCCTGGACGTTTCTGATCCTGCACTGTAACCTGTTAACTAACGTCCCTATAAACCCCACAGCTGTAATTATGGTGTCTGAATTCTGTGGGACCATTTCAGTAAATGATCTAACCTGGCTGAGAGGGCTGTGGGAGGCATGGTTGGTACTGTTTTTTTACACACATTTGCACTCTTGGTTTTTTTTCCCTCTCTAGTAGAAACCAAGGTCTTCTCAACTTTTATCTCAATGCCCAAACTTGGTTTTTTGTACATTCTCTGTCTGTACCAGAACCCTGGGGGCATAACAGATCAAGTGTTGAGCTGCTAACCTCAAGGTGTGAAGTTCAAACCCACCAACCCACCATTCCATGGAAGCCAGATGAGTTGTCTCCTTTTGTAAAGACTGACCACCTCGGATACCCTAAGGGACAGTTCTACCCTGTCCTATAGTGTCACTGTGAGTCGGAGTTGACTCCATGGTCATGGGATTCATTTAGTTTTGGTTTGGTCTGTTAGTGCTAAGGATCCTTTATTAAGCCTATGAAATAGATAAGGAACTTGGGGAAAGATTTGTTGACAGTTATATAAAAAGTCTATGAAAAAAAGTTCATAACAAAACTAAAACTGTTTCATCTGTGCCTTTCACAAAAGTTTAATTGTGCTAAACATGTAGGGAAACATTTGCCATTCTTATCATTTAAAGTGTGCAAGTCTGTGAAAGTAATTATGTTTGCCATGTTGTGCAGCCATCACCATGTGCTTTCTTTGATCACACCAATGTATTGTTATTATTGAGTACTTACTATGTACCCGGCACCAGGTTGTAAAATATTCATTGCATCCTCGTCTCAACACCTGTAAGTTGTTGTTGTTATTTGTCCCTTTTTTTTCAAATGAAAAACTTAAGGCTCAGAGAGGTTAAGAAATATAACTAAGACCACACAGCATATCATTGCTAAAGCCACTATCTCATTCAAAAGCCTCTGCTTTTAACTATGCTCTGAGGAGTCGTCTTTGGGTTTTGATTAAACTTTGATGATGGGAGAAGGGAGAGGGGAGACTGTGTGGTCCTTGGGGGCTTCTCCAATTTAACAAGCACAGCTACCACTCTCGCTGTTACCACCCTTTGTGGTCAGGTTTCTTTGAGCAGTGTGTGCTAACAAAGCTGTAACAGGATTGGCACTGGAGAGATTCACCTCATTTTGAAACCCTTGGCCAACTAATTTGGTTTAATCATCACAGGAAAATGCAAACAGAAAGGCCCACAGGTTTCATCTAGCACTGTTATATTGCAGCCTGCCGGATCTCTAGACTGTGAGCTTTTGCTGATATTACATGAAGGATTTATATGTAGAATAAATATTCTTAAATCTTTATAAGATGCCTAAAATATTTATGGTTGTTTTAGTTTGGTTTGCATGCCATATTGTGCTCTTACATTAAGCAGTTTTTGCACCATCAAGCATTGCCATTAATCATTTCAGCCTGTTCCCAGCTATCTTAACCAAGGGGAGATCTATTGCCTTCAGCAGCCAGAGCCAAATGATCTAATTTCTCCTTTGGCTGTTTCATCGAATGGTTCATAAACCTATGGCTATTATTGTATTAGGGAGACACATTGTGGTCCTCAACTGTCATGTTGACATGTTTACGTTTCTTTTTCTTATGAGAAATCATGATTAAAATGGAATATTCTTCACAGGAAGACATTTTATAACAATTTTGACCTGATGGAATTAAAAACGGGAACATCCAGGCTCCAACAAATGCTGAATTGGTTGAAATCAGTGTCACTGAAAGATCAAAATCATCTCACTGGTGTCCTCTCTGTCCATGGGATAAATTTCAATACAGCTTTTTTTGTTTTTTAAAGGAGACATTTGCTTAGGAAGAATTGTTATTATCATGGGAAAACAAAATGTTTGGAAGTATATTTTAGAGGTGGATTTGTGAATTTTTTGACTGACGTACTTAATGATCTTACTTCTTTTGTCAGTGAATGTGTGCATATGCTCCAAAAATGAGTTTCTGGGTGATTAATAGTCCATTTTGAATCTTATGAAGTTGATTTTATAGTAGGTAAAAGTGTAAGGTGACAGGTGCCCTTAGGAATGTCAATAAAACTCAAATCCTCAAAATTCCAACAGCCTTCTTTAAAAGAAATAGAGAAACCAGCCCTCAACGGTATGAGAGTATGGGATGGCAAAAGACCCCGAGTAGCTAAAGGAATGCTGAAAGAACTGAGAAGCAAGCAGGAGGACTTACATGCCCCAATTTTAAAACAAAATATACTATACAGCTTGTACTGTACAACAGCAAGGAGTCTGGGCAGTGTGGTAGTTAAAGAATTCATCTGCTAACTGAAAGACTATGATTCAAACACACCAGTCGCTCCATGGATGAAAAGATGTGTCCATCTGCTTCTGGAAAGGTTTATTGTTGTTGTTGTCATGTGCCATTGAGTCGGTTCCAACCCATAGTGACCCTGTATAGGTTTTCCAAGGAGCAGCTGGTGAGCTTGAACCACCAACCTTGCAGTTCAGATGGCTCGCAGTCTGCCACATTAACCCACAGCGCCACACCAGGACTCCCTGGAAAGGTTTACAGCCTTGGAAACCCTACGGGACAATTCTCTTCTTCCTTATAGGGACCCTGTGAGTCAGAATTGACTCGATGGGATGTATTGTATACAGCTACAGTAGTCACAACTTGCTGATAATGGTATAACAATAGACATGCAATGCAATAGAATTGAGAGCCCAGAAGTAAACCCACGCATCTCAGTTCAACTGAGTTTTTGACAAGGGTGCTTTGTTCACTTGATGGGAAAAGAAGAATCATTTCAATAGATGGTGCTGGGAAATTTTCCACAGGCTGATAAATGAAACTGGACCCAGGCCTCACACAGCACACAATCACAAATTCAGAATGGATTAAGGACCTCCCTGTGTAAACTAAAATGAGAAACGTCTTAGGATCAAAAGCAGGGGCAACATTGCCAAGCCTAGCATTTAACAATGGATTATCTAATGTAGCCAAAGCACAGTCGTCAAAAGACAAAATAAATAAATGGCACCTAATAAAAATCCAAAACTGTGTTTCATCAAAACATTACCAAAAAAAACCACGCAAAGACTGACTGCCAAAGGGGAGAGTGTCTTTGGAAACCATACAACAAGAACATAATAACCACTATATGCATATACTTCAACAGTTTAACAACAAGACCAATATCCCATCATAAGAAGTGCAAAGCACTTGAAAAGACTTTTCACTAAAGGGCACCTTGAAATGACCACCAAATACATATAAGTAGATTGATCTTCCATGGTGAATAGGAATCACCGTCCTTTTGAGTATTGTTAATTGTTGTTGCTAAGTGCTGTTGAGTCAGTTGAGACTCATAGCGACCCTGTATAGGGTTTTCGAGGAGCGGATGGTAAACCTGACCCACTTACCTTGAGGTTCAAACCTACCTTATAGTCCAATACATTAACCCACAGTGCCACACCCAGACTCTGCGCTTCTGACTAACAGCTGAAATAATTTTACAGAACAGAAAAAAAGTAAAAATTGCCTCAAATAAATGTTAGTTTTCATTTATTTCTTTGGGATTTTTGTGTGGTTCCTCTTTGGCAAGGAGGAGAAATGGGCATGCCCTTGTACTTATGCTACATTTAGACTTTCCTAAGGAGCTCTGGAGTCCTGGTGTGGCGCTGTAGGCTAATGCGCCAGACTGCAAAGCCGTTTGAACTGTAAGGTTGGCAGTTCAAGCTCACCAGCTACTCCTCGGAAACACTATACAGGGTCTCTATGGGTCGGAATCGACTCGACGGCACTTAACAACAACAACAAGGAGCTCTGGTAAAGTAGTGGTTACCAATGGGGCAGATAATCTCAGGTCAGAAGTTGGAAACTACCAGCTGTTCCGCGGGAGAAAGATGAGACTTTCTGCTCCCATAAAGATTTAAAGCCTCAGAAACCCTGTACAGGGTCGCTGTGAGTCGGAACCGACTCCACGGCACATAACAACAACAACCACAAAATAACCACTAATGTTAAACATTGCTTTCCTAAAAAACCATCATCCTCAACTCCTTTAATGATTGGAGAGTATACTTTAACTGTGCAAAGAAAGAAAAACCTGTAATCTATTTTAATTTTTAAATGTATCTTTATTTTGTACATATTCAAAATTATAATGCTTCTGGAAGGAAATGTGGCATTATTAGCTCACTAATAAGACAATTTTTTTAAGATAAAATGTAATTAAGTTCAGAAGTGATTTTTGTAAACAACAGTTTTATTCAGTTAGTCGGTACTAGCAGAATGCGTGCTGTATACACACACATGCCATGTTCCTTATAAATCATCCATCCTGACACTTTCTTTACAAGGCTCCCTCTGCTTTGGACTGTCATTTTGCATTATTATAGACAGATACAACCAACTGTGTCACTATCTACCATGTAAACCTGATTAATTTGCCACGGTATCCAAAAATACTTACTAAGAGTCAAGGGGTGAAATTCACATGTAATCTAACGCAGCCCAAATCAAGTTAAATGGGCGGAGTCACAAACCCTGGAGACTCAGACACTTCCATCACATTGTCCGACCCCTCCCTTTTTGTGCATGCAAAATGCAAAATTTATTCCCCCCCACACACACACACACACAAACACACACTCCTTGCTTTCCCTACAATTTTAATTTCTTTATGGATTGTTGCAGCATACGTAAGGAGGTAAGGAGAACTGATGAAGAGCCAGCATTCAATATTGTTGACTACGATTCAAAACCTAACTAAGTTTTGTTTGCAGGTTGACAAGTCCAAAATGATCCATTAAAAATACATGAATGCAGATGGCTGAGCGCAAGAAAGTCACAGCTGTTGAAGCGCGTGCCACTCGCATGCACATGTTTTCAGCTGAGGTATCTAGAGCTTTAAGCAAAAAGGCACAATCGGGGGTGTCGTTATTTTGATATAATCACCCCTTACCTCTGCCCCTTCCTGTCCCCTCCCCTACCCCAGCATTGTGAGGCGTAAAACACTGCCTGACTCCCGGAGTCCCAAGAGGGGACCATGATTCTGTTCATAATAACAACACTCCCTGAAGTGGTCTGATTGCCATTATAAAGTGTTCATCGTGGGGAAAGCCTGTATTTTTGGTGCTGGCAGTGAAGGTCATCAGAGGCAACCACAGCTGAAATGGGTCATGATTCACATTGATGAATCTCACACTTTAGAGCTCTCATTAGCCAATCACAGTAATCTTAACATAAGAAGGACGTTTGGAGAAAGAGTACTTTGGGAGTATTGCTGTTGCCCAGCTTCCTGCCACAAACAGCTGCAAAGCTTCTCCGGAAATCAGCGTGTTGCCATTGGAGGGGTAGGTGGAGTGGGGAAGAGGAGAATGATTTATTGCAAACCCTCCTCTTGCGCAGCAAATGGGAGGACCTAGTTGGTCCTCACCATACTTTCTAAACTTTGAGGTTGTTATTTGCAGTTTCCAGGCAGTTCTGATTCATAAGACCCTGTATAGGGTTTCGTGGTGGCTCAAACCGACCTTGAGGTCGACTGTGTATGCTACAGTGCTGTACGGGGACTCCAAACTGTGAGATATCGGTTGTTTTTATTTTTTGAGATTTGGAACTCTACCATGGTGGCAGCCAAAAATCAAGTGAAGAGGCTGTGAATACTAAGGTATTTGCAACAAGACAGCTGGGCAAGGGGACAGCAGCAATTCACAAGCTTTCCAGCGAGAACATTTCATACTTGTCCAGTCAGCATCCCATCTCACACATTCATCTCCTAGGTGGAGTGCTTAGTGTAACTTGTGCAAAGGGGCCAACCACTACTCGTATAGGGCCCAGACATTAAACTGGCAGCAGCTGTTGGAGACAGAATAGATGCTGTCTGGCATGGAAAACAAACACTGTATGGACACAGATCAGCAAGGAGGGGTAAGCTTGGTGCCTTTAGAACTGAGGGGAAGTAGGCAGTGGAAGTGATTGGTTCTCTCAAGTACAGAAACAGTGAAGATCTGTGTGTCTAAAATGCAACTTGGCTCATTGACATCAGTGTACAAACCTCACTAGATACCCCTAATGGAGGTGTGAGGGCTATTTCCTCAAAGACTATTTATTAGGAGAAGCACTAGACCACAACATCAGTTTGAATTGCAAGATCGGCAGTTCAAACTCACCAGGTGCTCCTGGGAAATCCTATTCAATGTCAGTATGTGTCAGAATCAACTCTGCTTATCTGGGTGGCTGAAGTCCAAAGGTGAGTGAGGTCTAGACTTGGTCCACAAGCCAAAGAATTCACAGTGGACTGTTCAAGGGATTTTTCATGACCTAAGGAGCTCTGGTAGATTAGTGGTTACAAATTGGGCTGCTAACCCCACGGTTGGCAGCTCGAAACTACCAGCGATTCCGCGGAAGAAAGATGAAGTGTTCTGCTGCCGTAAAGATTTACAGCCTCAGAAACCTTGTGCAGGGTCGCTATGACTTAGAACCGACTCCATGGTACTTAACGACAACAACAACATTTTGTACCGTGTTGTTGACATTGTTAAGAGCTGCCAAATTGGTTCCGACTCACAGTGGCCCTGTACAGGGTTTCTGAGGCTGTAAATCTTTACGGGAGCAGAAAGTCTCATCTTCTTTCTCCTTTGGTACAGCTGTGGATGTGGACTAGGTCAAGATGGAAAGACACAACTTCATACATCATAGTTTTATGTGATCATGACACAGGTGATGGGAGCAGTGGTGAAGGTGAGCTAACCATCTGTAGGGATGCTTCATGGAAGAGGTGGTGTTTGGATGGAGTCTGTTGAAGAATAAGGTAGAATTCCTTGTTGTTGTTGTTGTTATGAAGTGTTGTCACTTCAGTTCTGAGCCACAGCAACCCTCTGGGTTGACAAGGAAAAGCTGGTGGGTTTGTGCCACCAACCTTGTGGTTAGCAGTCCAGTGCTTGTGTTACAGCCCACACCACTACCCTGCTTAGTAACCTAGTGGCGCTCTAACAGAAATACACTCAAAATGGAAGGTTTTAACAAATAGAAATTGTTGTTTCTCAGTTGTGGAGGGTAGAAGTCCAAATCTCGGGGTCTCAGCCAGCTCTCTTCTTCTGTGAGGTCCTCCCTTAGTTTCTGGTATTTGTGATTTTTAGTGATCTTTGGGGATTCTTGGCTTCTTTTGACCTCCTGTGTGTGTCTCGATACAATTCTAGTCTTTTTACAACTTGGAAGTGATTAAGTTTAGGCTCAACCCAGTACTGGTGTGGAATCCTTTTACAGTGCTGTAGGATAACCGCTAAACTGCTAACCACAAGGTCAGCAGTTCAAACCCGCCAGCCGCCTACTCCACAGAAACCCTATGTAAGCACTTAACAACATCAACTATACTGGTAGGCTCTCATTAAGGTAACAAAAGAAATCCCTTATTTTTGAACAGCTCCAAAATAGCACCAAAGCAATGAAAGAGGTGATGGAGTATCAGGAAGGAATAAGATATGTCTGGAAACTTCCTCAAATAAAATCTCTTCTTTCTCAGCTTCCTCCTACTGATTACACGGGCACAGTGACACTCCTGGAGCAAATTCTACAGGTTCACAACCCAAGTCCTGTCCCTCCTTATCCCATGCCCAGAGCAGTCATAATGAATCAATCAGAGCACCAAACTTAGAGACCCCTTGAAAAAGGGTTTCCAGTAGCCTTTGCCAATTAAAATCAAACTTATTTACCATATGTACTCCAAACAATGTTCTTTGGAGGCATGAAATTTAAAAGGTTACACACTGAATTACCTCGCTTAGTGATACTTGGAGTCCTGGTCTGGCACTATAGGATAAACACTGGACATCTAACTGCATAGTTGGTGGTTTAAACGTACACTAGGTACTCCTCAGAAACTCTCTACAGGGTCACTATGAGTCAAACCCAACTTGACAGCACTTAACACCAACAACAATTATACTGAGTTCGTGAGCAATGAAGATGTCTTACTGTGTTTTCTCCTTTTTTTGATACTTAAGTGTTGTCAAGTGAGTTCTGACTCATAGTGACCTTTTATAGGGTTTCTGAGGAGTGACTGGTAGGTTTGAACCACCAAATTTGTGAATAGCAGTTCAGTGCTTATCTTACAGTGCCACATCAGGCCTTTTATGATACTTTGAGTATACTTAATACATTTTAGTATATGGTACATTTGGTAGAAGCAACTAAATGTAGCTAGCTCTTGGCAGGGTTACGGAGTTTGGTTGTTCAGTTTGTGTATGCACCAAGTTTGCTAGATATGAAGGCAGTAGGTCTGAAAGTTAGCCTACATGACTGGATTCACTTGTCTATCAGTTTGTCATTACTGTGATGGTTTGCATGTTGCTATAACACTGGAAGCTCTGCCGCTAGTATTTCAAATACCAGCAGGATCACCCATGGTTGACAGGTTTCAGTGGCACTTCCAGACTAAGACAGACTAGGAAGAAGGAACAGATGGGACACGTATGAAGGATGAGCCACTGAAAACTTTATCCATAGCAGTGGGATATTATCTAGTATAGGGCCAGAAGAGGAGGCACTGAAAATGCAACTGGAGGGGAAGTGCCTTCTCAAAACAGACTCGACCTTAATGATGCGGATGGAGCAAAGATTTCAGGACCTTCATTTGCCTTTTATGGAAGACTCAAAATGAGAAGAAACAGCTGCAAATATTCGCTAATAATCAGAACATAGAATATATGAAGTATTAATCTAAGAAAATAGGAAATTGTCAAAAATGAAATAGAGCACACAGAGATAGCTATCCTAGGCATTAGTGAGCTGAAATGGGTAGGTATTGGCCATTTTAATTGAGCAATAATGTTTTACTACGCTGGAAATTACAAATTCAAGAGGAATGGTGCTGCATTCATAATCAAAAAGAACATTTCAAGATCCATCTTGAAGCACAATGCTGTCTGTGGTAGGAAAATAACCATATACCTACAAAGAAGACCAGTTATCCAAATATTATTCAAATCTACCAAGCAACCATCAAAGCCAATGATGAAGAAATTGAAAAATGCTACCAACTTCTTTAGTCTAAAATTGATCAAACAAACAATCAAGGTTAATGATCATTACTGGTGACTGGAATGAGAACATTGGAAGCAAAGAAGGATTGTATTTGGAAAAGATAGCCTTGGTAACAGAAATGATGCTGGAGATCTCATGATAGGGTAATGCTGAACATAGAATTTTGCAAGACCAACAATTACCTTATTGCACATATGTTTTATTTCAACAGCTAAACCAGTGACTATGCATGTGGACCTCGCCAGAGCAAATACACTAATGTCATTAGAATGACTAATGACTGTCAATTTGTCATACTGGTGGTTTGTCAGTTGCTGTGGTTCTGGAAGCTATGCCACCAGTATTTTAAATACCAGCAGGGTCAACCATGTTGGATAGGTTTCAGATGAGCTTCTAGACGAAGACAGACTAGGAAGAACAGGAACAAACTACTTCCAAATATTTAACCACTGAAAAGCTTATGACTAGCAGTGGAACACTGTCAGCCCCAGATTACTGAATTTTGAAATATGATGAAGAGCACTAGAATATTGTCAGATATAGTGCCA